>NW_017163422.1:824157-836770 GCF_001652005.2 Ceratina calcarata | reverse complement strand
AATAAATTTCTACAAGAAGATGTAAGCATCTTCTTATTTCTTAACGATTCCAGCAGTTGCAGTGATGTCGATTTGACGATAGTATATCGATTTTCTTCTCTAGACTTAAAGCGAAAGAGGAAGAGCGTTAGGAAAATGTGCAAAATGCCGTGTTCGTAACTCACGGTATTAAACCGCAGGTGACAATTAACGTTGGCGGTGGCCATTAATTGCCGGAACGGAAAGGGGTTGGTCGGCGAAAAAAAGAATCGGGCGGGGTGGCACCTCTCCCGTCCTCTTCTTTCCCGTGCTCCTCCGCCTCTATTCTCCTATCTCATACGAGTCACGTTTGTAAGCGTACAATGGTCTCGGCTCTTATCTCTAATGATCCTCGCGGATCTGTTGTCCCCGCGCGGAAAAAAGTATCCATTGAAGCGGATCCGCGCTCTACCTTTCTTCCCGCGAGGTGCGGATAAGTATCTCCAGAAAGCTGGGCTTCGCCGGATCTTGATAAATCCAGCTGAGAGAAAGAGAAAGCCAGGGTCGTAATTTTAATGCCGTTCCGAAGAGTGCTCCAAGTGATCTCGTACTAGTATTCGACTCTATTTAAGAGATAGTACAATTGTCTCTAAACCGTTTTTAGCTAGACCGACACAGATTAACGTTCAACACTCCTAGGAGTAGTCTAGACATTTTAACAAATAACTTAGACCTCCGCTTTTAACGAAGTAACAATTTTTTACAGTCGTAATTACTGATCGACTAGTTGCAAGTATTTATTCTTTAAAAACTGGTATCAGGAACCGTTCGGATTCCGGTTTGTTGTCCAGGTAGGAATAACGGGGCACGTACACGCCATTTAATCAGTGAGTTTACATTAGCCGGTAACAAAGATTAATAGTGTCGATGAATTACGCGATTTCGTGTCGGGTACCGTTTAATTAATTCGACGGTGAAATAGCTGTAACCAATTTCGTGTCCGATCGCGTATAATTCCACTTATGAATAACACACGCGGGGCAAGCGGCGAACTATTGTTACGGGACGAGGACGACTAGGCCCGGGCAATGGATGCGCGAACGGTGTCCGCGATTATAAATTACATTATCTGTGCAAGATATATCGCGGCCACGTAGCTGTCATCGCGAACAGCTCGCGACCGCGTCCGCGTATACGCGCTAAACGTAACAGATGGTAACAAAAACAATTCATAAATTCATGAGGCCAGGTGCTAACGATCGGTAGCACGCGCTCAGTCGTGTTTTGCCCGCGGCGCCGCGTCGCCGTTAAAAGTTGTCGTGCTCTACGTTAAGCAGCATCAATAATGCAAAAGGGAATGCGCGTCGTTTTTTTTCTAAACGTAATCAAATAGAGCGTACTCACGTTTTCTATTTAAAACGTATACAACGTGTATGTAAGAAAATAGCATTGGGACACTGGAAATGGCAACGCGATGAAAAGCCACGCCCTGTGCAAGACCGAGCTTGAGGCTTGTCTGTTATATACGCGTGAAAAAAAGGCGACGGCGCGTCGCGGACAATTAATCGCTCGAAGGACGTTATCGCGGGTGGGCTCGTAAACTCGCGCGTTTCGGCTCCCGGAATCCCTCTCTAAAAGCAGATATTAATGCGCGCGAACGTCCCGGGTTCCTACCGTGTAGCGGCGATGCGGACAACCAATATTGACATTATTGACCGTCCCGATAATCAAGACATTTGCGTAATTAATGTAACGGGATAGGGAGAGTCGCCGAGGGAACAATGATTATGTTTTATCTCGCGGAGTCTGCGCAAGTTGCTCCATTAACGCGGATGGATGAGAAAGCGCTATTAAAAGCGATGGAAAAAACGCGCATTTCCGGCTTTCATTCAATCTTATCGGGAGAGGAGCAGCACGATGAAAGCTCCGGGGATGGGAGCCCGCCGTATCTCTTTGTCGAGACGTTTTCAATAAAATGTGGAGCAGCTTTAAAATTACGTAAATATTGAGTTGACGGTGAAACGGTTTCAGTAATTTATTAGGCAAGAATAATTGCTCCCTTTGATGCAGTTATTATATCTATTAAAAGGCGACGTCTACTTTAATTCTTTAAATAATCTTTTATGCAGCTCACTGTTTGACGCTTCAGGCAATTCTCTATCGAATTACCCGATTATTTCCTTATATGAACTCATTTAATATCTATTTCAATGTAATATTTGTCGCAGTGACCACTACTAACTTTATTGTCAACGTGACCCCTTCTTCGCGTAAACATACATAAATAGATAAATAATTATGTACATAAGTTTAAAACCGGTCGTGACTCAAGCTCGTTCATGAAACATTCGATGCGAAATTGCAATTCTAAGCGCATCTTCGATTGCGAAACGCGAGTACGCGAGATGCAGCGGAAATCGCGTGGAAAAATTGGACAATAGGATAGAGCGATGTATCCGAGGCCCGAGGCGCAATTATACGTCTCGTAGGCTCTTAAAAAGTTGTAATGCGGGGGAGCGTGGCTCCTTTTCAATTCCCTGTCTGGCAAGGATAATCCCCCACCGATGCTAGTACGATTCCAAGGGCCTAGGTCAGCCAGTTTACGTGGGTGGCACCCTGCGATCAGGTAACACGTCGGTGTGACGGTATTATACTCCGCGTTCTGTATGTATAACCTAGCTAAACGTCTGGTTAAGCCGGAGATAAGCGAGATGACCCATGTCGTCGGTAGCTCACGGGGCCATCTTCCTCTTATTTCTCACAATGATACTTGTCTCTCGTTTTTTTTCTCTCACTCGCTCCGTCTTTATTAGCAAGCGCGATTTCTTCTCGCAGGATTATCACGGGAACTGCCTCGGGGCTTTGCCACCGGGCACTGAGTGAACGATTAACCTTTGACCTTTGGTTGGTTAAAATGTTACTTATGTGGGAATATATTTAGTAAATGTTCAATGATGATTGCTTTAGAATTTTTTATAGATTTATTTAATTGATTAAGAATTAAAAAAAAAATGCTATTGTGCATAATACAAGGTTTCTTAAAAGAGTAATGAAATATTTCACATCAAATTGTTAATATTGATGATATAAATGTTTTTTATTTTATAATTGATGATATAAGAAATTAGGTCTGCCCTACTTGAATAGATTGGACAGTGCGAAGGGTTCGAAAATTCGGGTTCCGTCCTTGAACCTGCATCACGGTCCCTCCTCTCTGTCACGTCAGTTTCGTTGTATGTAGGCACGCTAAAAATTTCGCGCACGAAGGAGGAAGAAGAATAGTGTCAAATTTCTGCATTTACATCATCGGGGCCCTCGGGAGCTCGGCCGGAGCAGCGTGTATCTGTGGTAGACGGATACTCAGACACACGGACAGGGCAGCGACGACCATGTGGTCCGACGAAAGCAGGAACGGAGCCAAAGGGGAATTCGGGATGTAGCAAACCTCGTTGTATCACGTTTCTCCCCCGCGAAATTCGCACCCTCGTAACTCCACGTCCGATCGTATATCTTTATTCGCGCACCGCGCGAATTAGCGCCACGCGCGCCTTCTGCTCAATAAATGTCTACACAGTGGTCGCGAAAAATAAGTAAGATCAGAGTCAAGAAGATATGGTATTTCACACTCTTTTATTTGAAGCCTCGAATTTTCAAATAAATGACAGACTCAAAAAGATTTTATGCATTTAAGATACAATTTTTTTTAATTGATGTCGCGACAGTTAGAATATATTGTACAGAATTTTTTCCCGAAAGAACAGGTTTTCTTCCTTTTTTTCATGATACGAATTTCATTCCTTCGGAATTTAAACAGTCGCCGACATAAAAGATTACGGAGTATGTTGAGGAAAAAATGGGAAAAGAGGGACACGAAAAAAAGGTTCGTTAGCCGGTGTGTATACATTTTCCAGGGAGTGCTGTGGGATTTCTCGTAATTTATAGTTGCACGGTCCGCAGTATCGTTTATCTGAGTATAGATAAGGCCTATTCTTCGCGTGGAAGTATACGTGTATGTGAAAAATATATGCATCGTGCGACGCGAAATTCACGGTGAGACGCGACGTAATAAGGTGCGTGCTCGAAGCAACTCTCTTAACAAGTTGAAAATTGTGATAAAACACAGCTTGACGCATTCATTATTAAACCACTCTTTATAAATCCTTAATAGCATTGAAATATATTAGAGAGGTTCCTGTGTTCCATTCACATTATTATTCATTTCAAATTGCCTAAAGAAATAACAATTATTGACGTAGAGATTTTGTCGGATTTTTAAAGCCTGTCGTTTCACTTGAAATTAAGATAACCAAATATTTTCGTATGTATTCGCGAAACTCAGTATTAGATAAATTATTGATTTCTATCATTGATGATTTGACGCGAATCCGAAAATCTTTGGATACATTTTCTCTCATCGATCGCCAAGCGAATGCGGTGGGTAAAAGTGAAACGCGGATTCGCATTTAACTGTGCATTATCATACGTTTAAATAAATTCATGCGAACGTACGGCGCGTCGCCGTTGTAAAACGGCTCAGACGTCGGATAAGCGTAACCGTGGGAAGAAATTCATGGGGAAAATTCAGTTATCGAATCTCGATTCAACTCTGAGTACTCACTTGTCTCTCTGGATTCTAAAGGTCATGAATATAACAGTATATATTTCTAATTCAAAACTTCTTCCTTTGTCAAGTGACATGCCATCCAACTGAAAAGCATTTGAAGCATTTATTGATGAATTATTTCTTACTTAATATATTCCACATTTTTATACAATAAGAAAATAATGATATTTGAAATACTGTAAGAAGTGAGAAGGATGATACATATTTTATTTTGGGGATTGTGTTGTGTTCATATTTACAAATATGATAGCTTATTTTTATTTAGGATTGTGTTAAAAAGAGCATCAATCATGATATCGTAGTGCCATTCAGTTGGCGGAAGGTGGGCATCATTCAGCTGTTGAAAAGGCTGAAACGCGTGTATTTAACCGATAACGCGGTTGATACGTTGATAAGCGAATGTCTCGTCTGTTGCGAGCGAATGCAACATTGGAAATTTCCTCTTAATTCGTTTATTGTATGAAACAATCTTCAATGTCTGTAAAATAATTTTATTACAACCGTCCAGAGAAATTCTATACATATTATAATTTTTGTATTTATGTAAGTACATATACAATCTTGAATAGAATATATCTTAAAATTCCTTCAGGATGTTAAAAGATATCAATGATTTATGATAAATTCTCGACATCTTAGATAAAGTCGCCTCTAAAGAATAATAATCTTTAGACAATTACATACACCCAGAATATTGTCTTAAATTGACTACGGATCTGTTTAATACGTAAAATAGAGGGCTCGTACGGTAGATACGCGTGTACGTTTCCACTAAGTTCTAGTATCGCGAAACAGAGAGATAGAATAGAAGAGCGGAGGCGGCTTAGACTCGTTCCAGCGCGTATCTCCGCGATTTTCGTAGCGCATGACTTTACTCGCGTTGTCGCCGAGTATATATTCGCTACAGCGTGTACGTACAGTAATTTCGCACGGTGAAAAAGGTAAAACGGGCCTCGACCGCGCGCGAGCACAGACAGGGAGAGGCCGAAGAAAAGGAAAAGAGACGAGGCGAAAGTCGTGGTCGCTGCGCGTGTCGTTGCCTCGGCAACCTGGACTTCGGTCCGGTGCCCGCTTCTATTTTCGATACTCGCGGAAAATCGCGGACCCGAGATCCTTATCGCGTGGGTCACTCGCGTCCCTACATAGTTTGTACCGTCTCTCCAATTTTACGTCCGATTTGAGAATTCGTTTTTTTACGCGTTCAACGATATATTCGACGATGGATGATTTGACGTTCAATATTGATATGAAACATAATACTTATATGTATTTACGTATTAAAGTGTTTCTTCACTTCGTATGATATATGTAGACAGACGAAGAACAGTGAAAGCAAAGAATGTTTCCTAATTAAAAGATTTTTATGAACTAACTCTGTTACTGTGACCAAAAGTATTTGAAACTCTAAAGTTAAGTAATCTGAGAATAAGAAATGCAATTTTCTAATGGAAAAGTCAGTTAATTTCATGGGACACCCTATATTGTCGTGCACCGCACCCACCGAGCCACGTTAAGGTCGCCAAAGCCCGGCGTAGGCGTTGATTCGTTCACGATTGTTCGTTCGGCGGAACAGGTTTCGGCGGAGCTAGTAATGAATTAATTAGCATCGATTCCGTCAACTTTGGTCCGGATGAAGTTTTCTCCCGGAATTCCAGTTTCAATTTTAGAAGGAAACACGTTTCTCATTCCATTAACTTCGATTTTCCTTATTGAGTTTCCGTTTCAGTTCTTATTAAATTTCTTTTTTATTTATGTACTAAGAGTTGGAGAACTCTCGTTAATAACGTTACTATTCTAGTATTATTTTAAAACATTTCCGTCTAGTAAATAAAGTTTCTATAAATGATTGTACACGTAAATATTGACTGCATATTAAAAATAGTATGATAATATAAATTTCTGTAAGATCCAAAGATACTTCCTGCTACGAAAATTCTCAAAGAGTGATTCTCGCGTAATCCCATTAGTTTTAATCTTATCGCTGAGAGCGGGAGACCATAATGGCGATGGAAATTAGATTTTCGCCGGGCCACGATAATGGATAATTAATTAGCGTAACCGCGATCGATCCAGTTGTTAAGAGACCGCAGATTATGTTTCGGTAATAATAATTATTCTTCTACGTGTCGAGTGGACGCGTTCCTACTCTTCGGTAGCCACTTGAAACGGATAAGAGGTCCTCTTTCAACTCTCGAAGAGGCGACTGCTCTTTTTCGTACATATATTCCGCATGTAATTAAGCTCACGCACTTAGGCAAATCTCACCTCCCCTCGCACCGTATCATACACAAGTGTCAGGCCATTTGTTATCTCTTACAATTAGTTCCGTCTCTGTGCTTAAATATATTATAAAATCAAGAATTATCCAATTCATTTAGTTGAATAATAATTTATGACTCATGTTATGAACTGTCCGTAGAATATATTTTACAACGATAGTAGTAATAAGAATGTTAGCAGAGGGACACACGCGACATCGGTTTCAACCTTGATTTAATTCTCTAAAACGTCGTGTTCCCCCGTGTTCGAGAACTTTTGAACGTGACCGTTTATTCTATTCTTATTCATGTTTGACCAGGCGAATTCCCCTTGCGTATGTCGCGCGTCTCCGCAGAAGAAATGTGGAGCGGACGCAACGTGGATACGTGTAGATCGACTCTAATTGTGACATTACCGTATGCATATGTATTATACATACGCTTCAATAATGCAACAGATTATTAGAGTTCACATGTGTTATGTGCGTGCAATAGAAGCTGGAGGGCATAAGTCGAACTCGTATCGACGCGAGTTAATGGGACACGAATTGGAAGTTTAATTTTATTCATGTATATAGATTTGTCGCATACTTTCCATGATGCGTATGTATGAATTTTAATAAGAGTCAATAAGAAGCATCGCATGCATTATATTATAAAAAGGAGGTCGTTCTATAAATTAATTCATCTTGTTTACTATTGATTGCTAATATCAAAGAATGTTTCCTACTGAACAAGCTGAACTTGATTCTCGTTACTTAGTAGCTACCGTGTATTTGCGCTTGTAGTCAGGATTCCCGCGATAAATCATTCTTGGCGATCGAAACACGACCACGAACAGCGATGCGAGAGGGCCAGGTCCTTCTTGGACGTCGAAGCGGTTAAAATTTTGCCGTGGCCGGACTCCTGCAGCGGTCAAGTTGCGTGGTACAGTTCCCACGTACCTTTTGCAGCCCCTCTGTCCTCCGCAGCACGGCCACCACCATCGGGATGGATATAACCATGCGAGAACGGCACACCGACGCGACGTCGTCGTCCATCGGCCTCGCACGAATGAGCCTCCCAAAGAGATATACAAAGCGGCCGGATTTGCGTTGAAGAAAGAAGAAGAACGTAGCTGGGAGGGAGATGTAAAAAGGCACTCTCCCACACGGTGGCGCTAAAATAAAATGACCGGCGAGAGGAATGCCGAGGCTGTCTCTCTCCTCTGTGCCGCGGAATGGCCTCAAGTGCCTCGGAACGAGACGCGGGACGAGGGGGCTGAAATTGTAGGTGAAAGAAGCGTTTCGGAAGAGGACGAGAGACAGAGAGTCGTACCTACTGCCTACCTATACCACGAGGACGGTGGACACACCGCGACGAACCTTTCTACGTTACCTTCCTTTTCTTTTCGGACGTGTTCCGTTCGTTTCTCCCCTCCCGCCGGGTCTCGTTTCCGTTTCTTCTTTTGCGTTCCATCGCTCCGCGTTCTATTATTCCCCTCCCTGTCCAGCGATTTCCTCCTTCGCGCGGTATTTCGATAGACGAGAAAGAAGAAAGGAATGTTACTAGATCCCGGAGTCCGCCTGTGCGTCGGCAATTTGTTCTTAGTCATCGTCCGCAGGCTGAGACGACCCAGCCCGGGTTTACACCGCAACAGGCCCTAGTTCATTATTCCTCGATCGCCGTTGTAATAGGCTGATATTTGTTTTATGCCTCGCTGGGAATCCGACCATGAAAACGAATTCATGGCTATCCGTGTCGGGTCTTTTAACGTTTCGTTTGCTCGCTCGATGTTGTTTGCCCAGCCTTTTCACTGGCTACCGCGTCGTGGGAGTCTATTCTATGGTATCGGAAAACCGGTAAAAATCCAAACAACCTTACCGTAGCTATAACCGAAAGTCTTGTTAGCGACGCACTCATTCGTAGTTTGGGTATTCGGATTTTATGTATATTCTACATCACTTTGAATGTCTGTGTCTGTCTGCTGAATTAAATGTAAAATTGTAATAATACGTACAATATGAACGTAAATGTTGATAACAATTTTTATGAAGATCCTTGCTAATGACCATGAATAAAGAATGCGGTAGAGTACAAAAGAATGACATAAAAAAGTGAATAGCTTTCACGAAAAGCTTTGTCCTGTTTACGATCGTCGTATTGCGCCTTTAAACATTGTATAATTTAACGACGACCTGGTAGGGTACATAGTCTGTCTTGATAAATTCCGTTTACTTCGGTAAACGTTCTCGTTAGTGTTACAGCCTCTAGCCCTTTACGATCTCTACGCGTTGTTGCGCTAACTATAAAATCTTCTCACCCTTGTAATTCGCAGCTACTTCGAGGAACTTGTTACTGCTATTGCAATACTTTTACGATCGATGTGCACCGACGATAACTGCGAAATTTGCTTTCTTCGCGTTTTTCCTTTCAGAATGCATTTATTTAACGTCTCATCGTTACATTTTTATCGTTTTTTAGAAATTCTGCAAACTTATATGTCGAACAATTAAGTTGAATCATTAAGATGTAATTATCTTCATTAACTAAAGACTGTATATATTCAGTATTTTGATTGAGATTATGGTTTTTTATTGAATTTAAGATGTGTAAAAGCAGTGAGTTCAAACATGTGTTATGTCGAAATATTCAAATTCTCTGCCAAATTCATTTCGTTTCGGTGAACATTTGACTTGGCGTTACATGATCTTGTATATTTTCTTTTCAGAAACTGTTACGATGCTCGCGAGACAGTCCGAGAATAAAACGTTGACCCTGTTCGAGCAAGTGTACCGGTCGATGGCGGTGTCGAGCCGTCCCTCGATAAGAGCGTTGTACCAGGCGATGATTGACTATGTCTCGCCCGGCAACACGCCGGATACGTTGCAGCAACCCCTGACCCGCGACATGCTCCAGGAACGTTTCATCGAGTTCTTTACGAAATTGTTCCCGATCGCGTACCACAACGCGGTGAACCCGAAGCAATACGAGCAAGATTTCACGGACAAGTTCAAGACCTGTCTGTACGAGACGATGGACGAGATCCAACCGTTCGGCGATATACCTAAACAGGTGGCGAAGTCGGTTAGCAAGAGCCTGGAGGCGACGCGGGTGCTCGTCCAGGCGTTGACTCTCGGCAAAACGGTTTTGGATAGGACCGACAGCGTGCTGTTTTCCGGTACCAGCCCGCAGCAGGAGACCTGCCACGGGGCGCTCCTCAGGATGACCTATTGTCCCAGGTGTAAGGGCATCGGTCCCTCCGTCAGGCCCTGCGGCGGATTCTGCACTAATGTCATGAGGTGAGTGCAAGATGCGATGCATCCCGGCTCCTCTGGTAATTACCCAAAGCCTCGTGGGCCCTCCGGTCTATTAGTAAAAGCAGTGAGTTCAAACATGTGTTATGTCGAAATATTCAAATTCTCTGCCAAATTCATTTCGTTTCGGTGAACATTTGACTTGGCGTTACATGATCTTGTATATTTTCTTTTCAGAAACTGTTACGATGCTCGCGAGACAGTCCGAGAATAAAACGTTGACCCTGTTCGAGCAAGTGTACCGGTCGATGGCGGTGTCGAGCCGTCCCTCGATAAGAGCGTTGTACCAGGCGATGATTGACTATGTCTCGCCCGGCAACACGCCGGATACGTTGCAGCAACCCCTGACCCGCGACATGCTCCAGGAACGTTTCATCGAGTTCTTTACGAAATTGTTCCCGATCGCGTACCACAACGCGGTGAACCCGAAGCAATACGAGCAAGATTTCACGGACAAGTTCAAGACCTGTCTGTACGAGACGATGGACGAGATCCAACCGTTCGGCGATATACCTAAACAGGTGGCGAAGTCGGTTAGCAAGAGCCTGGAGGCGACGCGGGTGCTCGTCCAGGCGTTGACTCTCGGCAAAACGGTTTTGGATAGGACCGACAGCGTGCTGTTTTCCGGTACCAGCCCGCAGCAGGAGACCTGCCACGGGGCGCTCCTCAGGATGACCTATTGTCCCAGGTGTAAGGGCATCGGTCCCTCCGTCAGGCCCTGCGGCGGATTCTGCACTAATGTCATGAGGTGAGTGCAAGATGCGATGCATCCCGGCTCCTCTGGTAATTACCCAAAGCCTCGTGGGCCCTCCGGTCTATTCTCACCGCCGCGGCCTTTGTTAATTTTCAATCGCATTAGTCATTGTGACGCAGCCACGGCTGTGGGAATCGTTCCTCGGTGAAAAAATTCAGTTCCACGAACGAGACTCGTGTCTATGATCACAGGTGCTGCTAAAGAATCATTGCTTTCGAGCATAGTAGATAAAAAGGATTTTTACTTGTACTATCTCGATGGAGTACATCTACATATGCTTGCATTATACGAAGTATTGCTTTAATTTCTGAGTATGTAAATTACATTCTTTCAAAAACGCAAGAATGTACAAGGGGGCTATGAATAAATTTCTAGATTATATTGCATTGCATAAAACATGCAACGACATAATTTTCACCTAATTTGCATTTGCAAGTTACAATTATAGTTTGCAATTTATTTTCGTTCAAATTAGTTGAGACACTTTCTCGTTAATATTACAAAACATAATATAAATTTTTAGAAGAAACGGGGAAATTATAAAACGATTCCTCGGGCAGATATACTGTAATGAAATCGTCGCGTCGGCGCGAGGTGGTTTGGCTTTTGGTTCACACCCACGTGGCTTGCGGGTATATTTAGATCTCGAGTGAGCGATTTCAGTGGTTTCATCGAACGCGAACGTTCGCACAATAAATTAACCGCGAAAGAATCAACCTAAATCCCAGCCAGTTCGATCAAACCGCCTGCGGTTGCTCATAATTCCCATTCCGCGGATTTACACAAATTACCCTTTGCCCAGCAAATATTTGCATACACGTTTATATTTTCGACCGGTTAATAAAATATTATAAATGCGAGTTTAAAAATTATTCAGCAGTTTACAAATTTATTTATCTACAAGCCATTTCAATGTGTCTTAACATTACAATTTTATGTGTGGTTTAAATTATTTGCGCAAATATCTGAGATGATCTTATATATATGACTTAGACATGTGCATTTCGACGGAACGTACGCGCATTTAGTTTTTTAACATCAGTAGAGATAAACGAAGTTAGAATTATCTTGGAGTAACTCGATTACACGGCCGCTGTCGCTTTCAGACGCCGGAACTTCGTTGGAAAATCGGGAAATTCGATTTTCCCGTGGAAGCAGCTTTCACGTGCTTCCTGACAAACTCTCCAAACCTACTTACGGATTATTTTTTATACTTTTAATTGGCTGCGTCACGTTACAAGCAATACTTAGTTTCAAAACTTTTAACGTGGTTGGCGTACACTCGATTTTTAATACAGTTTCTTATTCTGAAGAACTGGGATGTAAAACAAATATCAGTGTTCCATTTCGTGGAATCGAATCGTTGCGAACTTACATAATCGAAGCTTTATTTTAATACTCTTCATATTTTGTACAAGAACTTGCAATAGCTTCGAGAACTTCAGGGAAGTACTTAGTTAGTAACTTTTCAAAGCGAAGTACGTCAAACTATGTTCACCTAGAGAGGAATCTTTTATTAAGGCTTTATATATAGCTCGTTGACTTTTATAACTATGAACTTTTTATATTTTAAAAGTAAGTGCCAAACGTAAAACAAGCGAATTACTTAAGGATGTATTGGTTATATAGTCAATCCCAAAAGTTTATGTACCTTAGAAAAACGCATTTCCTATAATTAAAAATAGTGCATTCTTCTTCTAATTTCGATATTTAATGAGTTACG
>NW_017163422.1:802996-823331 GCF_001652005.2 Ceratina calcarata | reverse complement strand
CTATACATCCTTAAATATAACACATTGCATTACACTTTTATTAAATTACTCTATAAAACTGATTTCGGCCATTATTCCTACTTTTCATTAATCAACGATATACGTGAAGTATCATTTACAAAATAATAGTTTCGAATGGCATCAGGTGAGTCGAGGAATGAATTTGATTACAGGGGTTGCTTGACGGAGCCGGCGTCGCAGCTGGACCTCGCCTGGTCTGGCTACGTGGAAACGGTCGAGAGGCTCGTCGTGGCGGTCGACGGACGTAACGACCCGTTGGGCCTGAACGCCGAGAGGGCTGTCAGGCAGTTGGACAACCGCATTTCGGACGCCATTATGCACGCGATGGAGAACGGGCCGGCACTCGAGGAAAAGGTGAGTAGTGCAACAGTTTCAAACGCACTCGTTAACTTTTACATCGGCTGCCACGAATTCTACTTGCTAGCGATAAATCTGCTAGCTATTATAAAAGTGATTATCACTCAATGGACCGCGGATTTTATGTATTATAATACATACTATCATTCTTATGTTTACAGTAAAATTCCTTTATTCTGTATAAAAATCTGCAGTATAATGGTCAGCTAAATAGTATCACAATAATTAAAATACAACAAATTCTTCGTTACAAAGGATTCATACATATTAATAGAATATGTAATTATGTACTGATAAAGTATGTAAAATGAAGAGAACTAAATTATGCAAAGATATCAGTAGTATATGACGAGGCTCTAATTTCCCAGTAGCAGCCACTAATATCTCTATTAACAGTTTAGAAAACATTCGTCTGTCTTGTTGACAAATTACCATTTCGCAGATAGCAATCACTGACTGTTGATACTCTATAATTACGAATGGTGTTCCGCGTGCGATAGTTGATAGCCGTAGTAACAATCCCGCGGATCGATAGAACATTCACCTTTTGCAAACTCTTGTCTCTCCGTGCAGGTACATAAGTGAAATAAACGCTTACGCACTTTTACGTCTCGTTGCCTCGCAATTGGGGCTAATTGCTTAATCGCGGCGATACGTGTAATTAACTTTGATCTAAGTGCGAGTTACGCGTTGACGCGAATCCCAAATGAGCGTTCGCTCGAGTTTATTACAATTTCTAATTCTTATTTCATGCAATTTGTGTAAAACATTTAGAATTGGAATATGCGATATAATACATACGTATACGAGCAAAAATAATTATAATTGCACAAAACCGCAATGATTCTTGAACTTATCGAGTACATTATTCTTTTATGCATTACGTTTTCTTTTTATACTTCAAATATTTTAATTTCCAAGGAATATTAATCTACTAAATAAATGGAATCACGTAAAGAAATTAAGGACATAGTTTAATAATATCAGAATCGGATATAATAGTTGGATCAACGTTTGGATTGAATTCGTAAGATACACCCGGTAGATAGAAGTAGACATAAGTGGAAAAATTTTCGGCGTTCCCAGGTGAAATAAACGGCGTCGTTCACGGCGATTATTCCACTCGATTTCTCAAGCACCAGCGCAAAATTCTTCCCAACTTTTCTTTTTCTCTTAATCCTTTTGTCAGTTGGCTACCTGGGGCGTTTTCGTATCCCGTGCACGCGCATATTCTTGTATTCATTGTTATTGATATTAGCGTCGGGGTAGAAGAAGGCATTATGCTCCACGGCCATTGTGCGTATTTCCATAAATTTGCTTTTTATTTAGAGAAAGGGGTGTAACGCGGACGGAACCAATTTGCGGCCACGGTACACATATATCAGACCCCTCGCGGATTAGGGGGTTGTTAATATAAATGATCGCGCGAGAACTTTCCGGTATAACCGGCCGCGCGCACACTCTGCCTCGCTTAATCTCGAATTTAGGAATGGATACGGATTCAACTTCGACGTACAGTAGCTGTGAAAAATATTTCTCAATCGAACGTTTCTCATCTTTCATTCGTACAAATTTTGATTGTCTTCGTTAAATAATTGGTATCATTAATTAAAATTGTTGGTTTCAGTGTTCAATTTTATTTTGATCATACTGTGAAGTTTCATTTTGTCTGTAAAATTGGAAATCATATCAGTATCACGTTTTATATGATGTTCTGTAGGTCTGTTGACGTTTTGCATAATTTCATGCATTGCATGCAGTTTAGATTCAATGTTTTTATAAATACGTAAAATCGCCAGTCAACCTATTATTCCGTAACGTATCCGTCCGAAAATTTATGAGCGTGGATGTACGCGCAGCGAACGGAACTTTGGAAAGGATGCGTCGCGAACGGGCATAATTGTCGACTTTAGCTACCCGAAGCACTTCAGTAATTTATACGAATTTTCTGGCGCTGCTCGTTTTACAAGTTCCCACTCCGAACGAAATTCTGTACATTCAAAACTATTGGAAAAATACTTTTTCATTTCACTTTTTGTTCCTGACTAATAATAATTCTCTCCATTGTCCATAACAATCAATTTGATAAAAAGTTTTTAAACACGAACAGAGCTAAATAGTTCCCAGATTTAAAAGGAATAAAGAAATTTCAATTGTACGACCCAAGGAAGATATATTTTTAATTGTTATTACGTTAAAGGTAAAAGGACAAAAGATGATGAAGGAATAATTCAGATAATTACTCCAAAATGCAGTTGTACAGTTAGTTAGTCCGTTGAGAGTACAGGTTTTAACGATAAGCGTTTAGATGAGAGCGTCGCATGTGTGTGAAGAGTGCAAAGAAAAAGCTGATTAAAATGTCCCAGTTCGCGGGATATCGCAAAGGTAAACGTTCCTTTAAACTTTTAGACGTATCCAACGAGCGTGCAGTAGAACGATGCGACATGCGATGCTAGTTTGCGTTTCATACGCTGTTCAAACAGTTTTTTTACATTATATTTAAACCAAGATTTAAAGCTTGTGAAAGATTTAAAAATGTTTTTTAATACAAAACCAGTTTCGCATGGACATAAATGGTTCTGCATAAAAACACTAGACTTGCTATTTTTAATTATTATTTCATTCAATTTGGTTCTTCGTATATTTTGTAAAATGAAAAAAAATTAATAGGAGCGACGAAATGCTGGTATAAATACTGTGTTAATTCTCGTATGATCATTAATATGTCTATGCACATAAAACGTTTGAAATCACATAGTGGAAAAGCCTGCAATTTCTCTTTTATATAATTGTACACCATTATCGAAGTACAAATAATAAATGGCATTTGAGCTTTCATTCTTATTGCGGAGTTTCAGCGAGCCTTGCCAACTTCTCACTTTATTAATTGGCCAGACACCTAGAAACGGTGTTCGCGTCCGTGAGAAATGAGAGGACAGTTTATTCGTGCGTCACAGAAGAAAATAAGGGCCCGCGGGGCGTGTTTGACGCGTATAACATTTCTGAAATTCTTCGGTGATGTATAGTTCCGTTTGAACGGGAGAAGAATGTCGTACGCGGAGCGTGCTGCGAGAGACGTATCACACGGTAGTTGCGCGTATTACGCCCCCGGGTTATTTCGCGCGTCGTTACTTCCTTTGATATCCTTTATCACACGCAGCCACGTAGCTTATTGCATATTAAACTGGGGCTAATCACGGCGTACGAGTAAATAAGTAATCGTGCAGCCATACCGAGATTGAAATCTTCAAATGAGTCTGGTGCATCGATATTGCACCAGTTAATTAAAACCAGCTACGAGGGTTCATCGGTCTGCTTCACAATCATTGATTACTTTGTAACTCTTTTGAAATTCAGTATTCAGGCATAAGGTACAGATTTCTATTCATGTCCAAAGTTGTACTCATCAAATTGATAGAAATCTTACTTATATTAGCACATGCTTGATTTCAATCACTGAATAAAATTGTTCGAGGGTACACGCGCAAATTGTTATGAATGCAAAATTAAAAAGTGTCTCGTTAAAATTCTCGTTCACGTTGCGAACGAGATAGATAGGCGAATGACACGAAGCAAGGGCGTCTTGACGATGCACTTTGATCGACTGGTATCGAGGAGGTGACGAGAAAGAAACGATTCGAAGAATGCTTGTAAGTACAATAACGTGCGCGTGTACGTATCGAATATTCGATACGATAATTACGTTTCGCAGATTATTTTGCCTCTCGCGCCAGATGCGCTCCATGCCTCGACGATCTGCGTTACGCTATTGTTGGCGAGGAAATTTGTGCGATGGATTCGCCTGATAACGCGTTGCGAAAATTCAATAAACTGAACAATAACTAGTCGATTAATAAAAGTATGCTGTATAATTAATTGGATTCCTGGCCAATTAAATTTAAAATACATCAGTCGTAAATTCAGTAAATTAATTCCAGTAAACATTTTATAGCGATAGTAAACTAATATTTTGCATAAAATCTTTGATGCGTTGCATGATTCTCATTATTTCAATTAAAATATAGTGTTCGCTAATAAAAACGAGAATTTCTAGGATTTAATCATGTTTATCATCTATAATTTATCGTACATTTATATCAGCTATAAATATATACTTTCATATCACGTTGAGTCATACGTTATTCTTGTTATACATATATCTCTGAATTCGAATCGGTCGGATGTAAAATAGCATTGACATGGGAGACTGATTTATTCGCGAGGAGCGACCGGCGCGATAGCGTCATCCAGGTCGTGCCTGGGGAATTGTACTTACATGCAACTGGAACGACTTACTTACACGCTTCGCGAAGCAGGACTAACGACAGATTAGCATTTTCATCGATGCCCAAGCGTTTAGAGATTCATCAGAAAGCCGCGCGACCGTAAACTCGTATTTCTTACACTTACACCTTGTACTTCGCTTTTCATCTGTTTCCGTTAGTCGCCTACGTACGTCCCAACGTCGTTTATTAAACAGTCTACTAAATCTTCTTTCTTTACTTTGTATCCGTTGAGTTTTTCAATTATTTTTAGTGAATTTATTCTGTAAGAATTAACATTAATATTATTTGCATAATAAGCAGTTATGATTGATTTTGGGCTGCACTACAATTCAATTTTTTGTATAATTTATTTTATAAAAATTATTAAAAATGATATGATAATCTGATGATATTCAGAAATGTTGGCTGAAATTATTAGTTGTAGCATACTTATTGCTCAGAGATGTTAGGAATTCGGGCATCCCCGACAACTTAATACAGCGAGGCTTTCTTCTTCAACCCTTCTTTCCTCGGTTTCTCTCGAACGAGCCCATTCACCGTGGCTCAGCCGGAAACATTTCCGAGATATTAGAAGCTTTTCGGCAGTTGATTAAATTGGAATACTTCCGACTGGAAGTATGTTCTCGGAGCGGATATCAGCGTGCACTCTTTTTACCTTCTTCTCCTTATTTACTTACGCTTGTTCTTACGTACCTGTTTGTCAAGCCGCTTGCTCTTTCATGGCTGATATTGGATTTTCGTTCTTTTCTTTATCCACTTTCGTCATGAGTTTTCAACTTTTACTAAAGCACTCTGCACTTTATTTTTCTTTACCGGAAGTTTACGATCACTTTTATATTGTGTAGATCTAAATAAGAATGATTTCAATCATTCAAAGAAATTACGTATGAATTTTCTCCAATGCTTCATTTATTGAAATAATTATTCTGATAAATATAATTCTTTCTATTAACAAAGAGAACTATATATCTTGTAGTAATAATTCTCCAGGCAGTTGATTAAATCACGAGCGTATTTATGTTCGATTAAAATTTTAATAGCTCGTTCACCAAACTATTCTAGGGTTTAATAACAAAAAGTTTGGACTAAATTGTACTGACTAATAGGGAAAGTTAAAGGTATTAACATTCATTACCGTGGATTATACTCGGATGAATTATTCAGGTTCAACCGATGCAAGGGATACAGTACAATTAGAAATTTAAATAATTACCAAGATACATATATGTATAATTCATCTTATCTGAATCTCTATTACATACAAAACAAGAACTATATATCTTGTAGTAATAATTCTCCAGGCAGTTGATTAAATCACGAGCGTATTTATGTTCGATTAAAATTTTAATAGCTCGTTCACCAAACTATTCTAGGGTTTAATAACAAAAAGTTTGGACTAAATTGTACTGACTAATAGGGAAAGTTAAAGGTATTAACATTCATTACCGTGGATTATACTCGGATGAATTATTCAGGTTCAACCGATGCAAGGGATACAGTACAATTAGAAATTTAAATAATTACCAAGATACATATATGTATAATTCATCTTATCTGAATCTCTATTACACACAAAACACAACAAGAAAAACTAATACACACACAAATGAGTATAACAGTGTTGTGAAATAATTATTTTAATCGAGACGCAGGAAGATTCTGCAGGTTCTCTACGTATTTTGTAAGACAATTTCTCGCAACGGAAGTCACGAAAAATGGGATAAGTACCCTAAATCCGAGGGAAAAATGCTTCGAATGCACAGACACTTTAACCGAAGCGAGAAGTCGCGCGCGTTAGTCGGACGTGACCGAAGTACGAAATAGCTAAATTATCTGCTTCGAGAAGGCATCGGACCACGGAATTTATATACATACATATCTACATAGGTTGTTTAGGAATAGTTGAACTTCTTGTATAATGTACATCTACTTCAGTAACTTCAATGAATTTGAGAAACTGTTTTTGCATCTTTTGATAGGATTTACAAAAATTATGTTTTAAAAAATTTATTCTTATTTAATATTCTATTGATTCTTACGGTAATCACTATAACGACTTTATTGTTTAATGCGAAATTTTTTGCATTTGTGAATCGTGCATAATATTTGAATCTACTGATCATAATTTCACAAAACCCTGTCAAGGATTGTAAGAAGGAAGAAACCGATTTAAGTAAAAGATAAAACTAGTTGGAAACTTCTGCAGGACTAGACATCCATCTCTTTTAACATTCTCGTTCGCCAATCTTTTCTCGGCCAACAATTTTCTTCGGATTCGTTTCCGTCCCTCGACCGCGTCCCATCCTTTCTTCTATCCGGTGTCGAAATTGGCGGCAACGCGTGGAACGCAATTAAAAGTTTCCCAGCCCAACGACGCCGAGGATGACAGGATCGATCCTCTTCTCAGAATATTCCTCCTCCCGATCGTTCCACGGGTACTACGCTGAACCGATTCGCGAGGGGATCAAACAACTCCCGGTTACACTTCTCCGCACGACCGTTTTAAAGAGAGACTGTGCAGCCAATGCATTTTTAATTGCGACGATTATTCGGAATGGCTTTTAGCGGAATGCGTGCATTACCCCACAGCCGAGTCTTTCCGATCCAAGTTTGCTTTGTTAAAAACGGCCGATGGATCTCATACCATCTCTTTTTTTACATCCATTCTGTTTTGCGACTTATTAACTTATCGTTAGGGAATCGATTAGTCGTTCACATATCTGTTCGATGATGAACAGAAATACAGACGTGAATAATTTTTATATAGTAAATAACACGTTTGTTTTTAAACATTTTTTTCTATGATATTCTATAAGAAGAAATTCCTACGGCAGAAAAATGCACATTTCTTCGGTATCCATTAACGATGAAAGGTTCTTCGAACGCGAGAAAAATAATTTGTGGAGCGAATCCCCGGTCCTCGAAAGTCGAAGATCGTTTCGAAATTCCGGGCGTTTCCGATGCCGCTGATTGCAGATGCAATCGATACGAATCGATCGTCCGACTTGGAATCGGGGACGAAGGCGTAGCCAAATGACCACGTGGGTGTGCGTTACGTGCACGCGGCCTCGTGTGCATGTGTCGTGCCCACGGCGGTGGAACGGAGCGGGGAATAAAAATGTGCTACCTTTTTGCTCTGATCCATGGGACGCGACGGTGAAACCGGGTTTTCGCGTACCTGTTCGTATCTGGGGACTGATTCTCCCTTTTCATGCAAGTCCGTGCGTGTAGTAGAGAATCCCATTATTCGAATACTCGAACATCAGGACGTTCTATTGCCTGGAAATTTTATTGCTCCGACAGTTTCTCTTAGCAACAAGCTTTCTCTTATTACGAATATCTTTTCGTCTGTTCTTATACACTTACCGATCAGTTACATGCAAATACTCTACCACGTTTCTTATAAGAAATATTTTTCTATTCGTTATCAATTAACTATTCGAATTCTTATTGAAAATAATTGTATAACTGTTAATTTCGAATTTTATTAATGAAAATTGCAGTCTAAAAACCCAGCAAGATTTATATTAATCCAAATGGCAACGTCCTTGATTTTTGCTTAAATAGAAACTTCTTTGCACGGGCAATTTAATTCGCGTGCGGGAAATTCTGCAGCAGAAAATTTTCTCGTTCGACCCTTTCTCCGCGGAACAAGGGAGCGAACGAAACACGCGTGCGTGTTCACGGAAATTCGCGACACGCTCGAAGGGCTTCGTTAAACGCGTCTGCGAGACGGATGTCCCGTCTCGTCGGGGTTTTTATTCGCGAAATGAACCGATACATTTTTTATCGTATACCCGACCGTAAATTTTTTTCGCTAAAATTCTAAGCTCCCGCTAGACTGGAATTTTTTTCTCGCACAGCAGACATTCCTTGTTGTATACAAATGGCTGACGTATATAGCATCAGAAAAAAGAAATTTATATTTTTGTTTTATGGAAAATATGCGAGTGCAAAATTAGTTTATTTTTGCATATTTGATTAAACGTTCTCTGCAGCATTTGCGCGATACAGAAGGACAATGAGAGGAAATAAAAAGTGAGAATGCAGGGATGAAAGGTTCGAAAACGGCGATGAATAAATTGAAGGCATTGAAAGAGCGTTAAACAATCCGTATATAAATAAGACCGAAGTTTCTTCTTGGGAAGATGAATTAATTTAGGTATCTGGCGGGAGAGTAAAACGAGCGAGTACGATTCCCTTAATTAAGCGAGACAACCTTCGCTCCGACATCGGAGAGGGAATATGAACGTACCGGAACGTATTTCTCTCGTCTCTTTTTTTTTTCGCAGAAAGAATTCCGCCTCGGTGTCCCTGTACCTGTTCGAGACCCACGCCCAGGGGGGGTCCCGTGGGTCCCCTCGCCGGATCCAGTAATAATTCCCCGAGCCGGGGCGGCGGACCGTGAGCGCATTCTGGTCGCGTTACGTGTCTGCATTCCGCGTGGCCTTTGGCCCCACCCCCGGGGCCCCGCGGGGCCTCAGGGATCGTTAAGGTAGCACCTTAACGGCCCTTTTACGAAAAGACGCCCGGAGGTGGCGTTCCCGCGGCCCCTTCATTATTATTCACCCCGCGCACCGACTCCCCCTCCTCGCTCCTTAGTACACCCTCGTTCATAAGTCTTGGGACAATTCGCGAAAGGTACAGCCGAATAAGACGTTCAGCGCCTTAAGTGTCGAGATATCTCGGTGAAAAAACGCCTCGAATAAAGTTCTTTATTAATCGTTGCTACTCTAACATTGTACGATCTAAATTAATAGTCAGTCAATCTAAACCTTGGAACTTTGCAAATTATTGCATTCAATTGATTATTGTCATTATTAAATTATTACAATTTTAACGTTCTACTTGGTATTTATTTTATGCTTACTACCGTACGTCTTACGTTTTACGGCAAACATTGTTGTATGTTTGATATCAAATGAAGACAAGGGTCACGGAGTCGGCTTTCGAGTCAGAACTAATTTCCTGAAAATGCTCTACATAATGGCGCACCTGTCTGAGAACTTGCTCCCTCTCTTCCCGTTTCTCTTCCCTTGTCCTTGTTTATTTCAAGAGGAGAATTCTGGAATTGTCCCTTCATTTCATTCTTATTACAGAATCGCAGATTTTTATGCAAAAGAAAATGCTTATAGTATCAATTTAAATGTATTTTATTATTCGTACATCGAAACATGTGTTCGACTTCTATTGTCCTGAATAGTTTTATGCGTTACGTGCAGGATTTATATTTTCAACACCTTCAATTTTCTTATCATAGAATTAAATCTATATCTTGCACATGAAAGGTAGATTAAACTCGAATGTTAATTTGGTCGCTCTGATTTTTATCCCGCGTGTTTACGAGGTGATATTATCTTTGATTGCGACAACGGTTATTCAACAATCGATCGAGTCGATCGTATAGAGCATTGTTATGTAGGAACGGAATCACCCATAGACCTCATTTCCTGTGTACCGCCGATCGCGCCCAACGACGACTTCCATAGCCGCTTTTCTCAACCGTCCCGGTAATTGGACGATGCGATGCGAAAAAGGAGCTATTGTCTCTCTTCATCCACGACCCAGCAAAGGAATCATAATCCCTCGTTATTATTCCTAATGTTCCACCTATCTCCCTTCCTTTCGGTCTCTCTTATCTCCATACAATGCGAAGGTCCTCCACGTTACCTTGCTCCATCTCTTCCAGACTTCTTCATTTCTTCTTATACCCCTCCGTGGAATTTCTATCAGATTTATCGAATTGTATCATTCTTGGAAATCCTTCAGATAATTCTGGGTTTTGATTTTATTCCGAAAGAACGATTACGATTAAAGTTCGGATTTTAAGCATTTACAGAAAAATCTGTGGAATTAGGAATGATTTATTTTCCATAAAAATCTATTAGAAATCTTGTTAACCTTTATTGAAATCGATTAAGCAAAGATTGAAAATGAATCGTGTCTTGTATATTGAATACGTGTAACAATCGGAATTACTTCTATTGTGCGATTGTTGAAACTGGCCATGCTTCTCCGTGATGTATAATTGGCCACTCTGCAGTCATTGTCAATTAATTTGGGCAGTTTATCGTCGGTCGCTTCAATTACGTTATAGAGGACGGTCGTAAGTAACTTTGTTGTAGACGTTTGTATTGAACACAGCGGCCGATCGAACCATTCTCATAGTTTCAAAATTATGCTACACCTCCAGCTTTGATTCACTGCGATATCGTTCGATATGCAATCTTCAACTACAGTTCCTTTCCAGAAATAATTAATAATTTTGTAATCAGTGCAAGCTGGTGTGTCGTTCTACTTGTTTTGCCGTTTAAATTTTAGAAGTAGAAACTATTGTAATTAAAAACGAAAAACCAGAAAGGAAATAACAACGTCCGTTCGAGGAGGCTCGTTTTAATTTATACGTATCCACTTTCGGCTTTCCTCGTTCCTGTTCAAAATTTGTTTCACCCATTCTTCATGCATTTGTTTTCATTGGGACGTTCTCTTTAGTCATATACTTTCACCGTCGTTATAGCAATAACAAAGATGCCTTAATTGCGTCCCGCAGGACTTCTCGCTTTGAATTTATTTCATAACGACGCGCTCAGTTTTCGCTATAATAGTTGGAAACATAGTATATATCGTGCGCGGCATTGTTCCCATGGCAGAGAGGAAAAAATTCGAAGTTCGTGTTCACTGAGGAATTATAGTGCAAAATGTTGCTCGTCTGGCGGAACAGGACACGCGATAGAAAATGAGATAATTAGGCGATTTTCCAGTGGGAATTCAGGGACGCGGTGTAGTATTACCGACGACGAGCCTAAATATGAAGTTTATTTTGTAATATTCTTACCACGTTCTTTACGTTTTCGTGTAATCACACATCGTTCTTCGTCGCAGTTGCAAAATTATAAAATCAAGTTCTATTGTAATGTGCAAAGTTTATATTTTACATTTATTGCATATTATGTTGTCTACAGATTTAGTATTTTGATTTCTATAAATCGCTGGAATTAGACTTGCCATAAAGGAATTATAAATTTCTCCATAAAGATTTTAAGATAGGGACAGACATTTGAGTGTTCGATCACGGTCTCAATGCCAGGATAATTCGTTGATAAGAAAAAGAACTAACGAGACGAGGAGCGGAGAACTCCCTGACGCGCAATTAGCGAGTTAGATCTGGGAGGATCGTTAAAGGTAGATGAATTATTTATAAAGTTCCTGCAGCAGCCCCAAAGTATTTCGATCGAGGAGTCGCGAACGCGTTCGAGAGGAATGCCTCCTCGATTGGAGCACCGCGAGGCGGCATGGTTCCCACGCGTTACTTACTGCTTTGTCTCGTCCTCCTCGAACAGACAATCGACATTCTTATTCCTCGTTATCACGCGTAATTGTTATCAGTAAAGTTTCATGCTAAACTGATACTTACGTGATATTTAAACGTTGTAAAAATGCATGAAAGATCTATTTATCGTAATATAAAAAGTGTACTGTTGTTGCGTCACGATTAAAGACGAGCATAATTCAAAGTAAAGTCACAGGCGAGGTGTACGAGTAGATTTTACGAACTTTTCTAAAGAGACGAAGGAACTATTAGAGAATCACATTGCTTAAAACAGAAGTTTGATTTTACATAAAGACCCGCAGTCTGATAATTGCAAATGCTTGTTGGCACGACGCGACGCGGCCGCGATTCTCGCCGTCGATATTTCACGTCTGCAGAGACGTGAACCCAGCAAGGAATTCACAGTCGAATTCAATTTGGTGCACCGACGTCATGTCGTCATACGTGCGCGGAAAAGAATATCGGAATCCGGCGAAGGACTTTATCCAGGATATACGCGCTCGTTGCCTCTTACCCTCGGCCCGTTTCGAATTTTTGGCATCGCTCTTCCCTCGCATGTATTTATAACGCTCGTCTTCGATTTCCCATTTCTCTCTGCGGATTTTCGAAAACCGTGTCACGTCGCGTCGTCCGCGAATAAAATGCCTCGTGTAATGACTGATTGTTTCATAATGGACGGGAACGCGGCTCCTCGTTTCGCTTATTCATCGCGAGCTCTGAAGATAGCGAATTCAAAAAAAAGATAAAATTTGTATTATTTTAGATAAAATTTCATGAGTTTCTAAATTATAATGTAGGTCTGTAAAGAATTGTTAAGTTGATATTGGTTCGAATACTTTTCCTTCGGTCACTGAACTCGTGAAACGTATTCAGAGATTCGGGGACAGAGATAGGAGGAAATATGCGGATAAAACTGCGGGGTTGAAATCCGTGAAAATTGGAAACAGATTTTCGCCGAAGATTTCGGATTTTGTCGCTTGTACGAGCCATGAATCCGCGAGCCGAATAGGGTACAGTAACTCGCGAAAGTACCCGGGAAATATGCTATGCGAAATGTTCCAAATTTCATCGTCATTGGAATTGAACATAATCGTTGCGATTCTATGAACAATGGAAAAATATGTTAATGTACGTAGAATTTCTAATATGTGTTTTGTTCATAGATATTTTTACGTTACGAAATTCGAAGTTTATTAGTTGACTATTTGTTTTAGAAGTTCGTATTAATTAAATGATTGCCACGTGCATTTTTATATTACATATAAACGTAATTAATGTAATCATAAAAATCATGTCTCATTTTATAAATCAGACTTAAAACAACTCTTTCACTGAACACGATATGAATTATATATTAAAGAATTTATAGAATCGATGCTTTCCATTTGGTGTTTGAATACTTTCATGAGCTGCTATACGTACATGGGTTTTTTCGATGGCGAGAAACATGAAACGCCTCTGAATCTTGGCAAACATTTGTATTTCCCAGCGGAGATTTCTGGACACGTGCGAATATTCATAGTTCGAGCGAACGAACGTTTGGAGGTTCAGTCGTGTCAAAGAGAGGCCACAGGTAGGTACGTGGTTCCATACAATTCATTTCATGCAAAATGCAGTATCGTGCACACCGTCTGTCGAAACTATGAAAATAACGATATTTTAAATCCGATTTTTACTTTATTAATAAAAATACCAAGATTCGTTTTCATTCATTTATTAATCGGAATTTATGATTACACTTTGTGATGTCTCCTCCGGACTTTTTTTACAAACTAGCCGAGGGCTATGTACGTCGGGGGTGCATACATTGTAGGTAATCATGTAACGAATCTAGCGGAGAAATCAGCGGGCTCGTTGCAATTCTCACTTGAGCGTTCATTAATTAATTGAAACTCGATAGCCGAGAGATTATTGCTTAATTTGCATACCCGCATTTACACGGCGTAGAGTCAATCGGTTAATTAAACGTGAAACGTAATACGTCTGGCCATGTACGTACACACGTACAGCGAGGATCAAAAGTTAAGTGTCCGAATCACGGATTCCGTGTAACAAGTCTTCCGCGTGCGTTGAATAATTCCATGTAAACTGAGTAAAATCTAGAGAATACGGGAGAAATGTGTCGAGAACAGACATTATGTATTTTCTGGCAAACATGACGTTACATATACATTGCATGAATTGCAAGATGATGTAAGAATCTCTAAATCACGTGTATGGTATAAAACAGACATATTTTTTATTGTTGCGAGCAGATATTCAAGCAGTAAAATTGTAAGACGAAGCTCGAGCTTGCAAGACGTTCACTTTTGAGCCTCACTGTATGCTGCCGGATAATCGTGGCTTGTGTACTGTAATTTAGTTGGCCGGTTAGATGCGAGGATAAACAGTCGATTCCTTTAGGAGTTGTTGATTCATTTGGCCCGCTCGCGCTTCGTCGGACGCGGCAAATAACTTAATTATAAACCTATTTCCAAATGGGATACCTAATGCCCCTACGATATTCAGTTTTCAATAATTAATGAGGGCGCGGGAAGGAGGCGGCGAGTCAATTAACGCATTGTTAATATTGCTCGCAGACAGTTACAATTGCGTGATTATCAATGCCCGTTTATTAATACGGAACGCGATCAATTTTGCTCGGATGTAGTTTCACGTTTCATTTTAACGAGGAATGCTGATAATTTCGATTCAAGTTTCATTGCTGTAATTGATATACAAAATTCGGGATTACTTTTCAGTTAGGTCTCGTTCGGAACTTGAATTTTAATCCCGCGAGTTAGTCTTCGTCATTCTATTTATTATCGTGTTTCACCGTGGCAAAAGTTTATTACTTGTTGCGAGAACCAGATGCTCATATTCTCGTAACTACGTAGATTTTTGTGAAGTGTAGACTTCTGGAAAACTTGAACTCACACTCTCAGCCGTTCTAATCGTGTCTTGAATCTAATGGAAGTATGAATCATCGAATTTCTAAGAATTTTCCGAGGTTTTAATAAAATTAGAAATCTCTTTACCGTTTTGCAAATATGAAACGCAGTAGAGGACGTGTAATCGTGCAAAAGCTGCAAAGGAAAATGTGTAGAATACACGTAACTCTTTCATCCTTCAACCAGGCATCTAAAATTGTACGCGAAACGCGACTATCGCTGAATTTATCGTCTGCTCAGTTATATTCAACCGAACATTATCGTTTTCAACGTGTTGTACGTTGTCCTGCGAGGAGAATTTAAAAAGATAGGACAGGTTCGAGCGCGGATACCGTGGCAAGAAAATGTATGAAAAATGGACGTTCGGTAAAATTTTCCCTTCGCCAGATACGCTTAAATCATCCAGGCAAACAATTTATCGACGCCGTATATAATCTACACTTCTGGCAAATTGTCCAGACTCCGGATTCCACGCTCTTCGTTTTAGCTTGTCGCCTGTCCGACGTACCGGGCCTCCCCTTTGGTAAACGTGTAAAAATCACTGCGAAAGGGGGAACCTTCGATTTTCCCTATCTCCTAATCCTACTTTTGTCTTTCTCCCTTTTTATAATCCAATTTTAGACTCCTCCTGTTTGATCCAATTAAATGATATTGAATCGCGAAAACGCATTACGAACTTGATGCGTACCGCAATAATTCTCGAATGCAGTCTAGCTGTTTAAAATGATCGAACAAAAACGTACGTGTCGTTCGTGGATATTGTAAGCTCTGCGATTGAAACACGCAAAATTTTCTTTGCGACGAGGGAAAGTCGTTCGTTTTTCAAACGCAGTTTTATTGCCTGCGGGTCTCGTTTCAATTTCCACTGGTAGAATAGATCCTGTGCAAACGTACCGCCCCTGTTTTTATTAACACCCTGTATAGCGCGAGTTTGCTGGCTTCGCTCCAGCCTCCTACGCGGTCGATATAATCATCCGGCATCCACGACCCACGAGGAACGACCGCCGAAAAAAAAAAAAATAGGAGAGAAAGAGGAGACGGAAGAGGAGACGGTGGGAGAAGACGGCGAGGAAGAAGAAGAAGAAGAAGAGGTATTGGCACGGTGCCGGCCGGAGGAATCAATGACCCATTCCTCCATCGGTATTTTCGGTGCCTACTTCGAATAATTGCGTGCTACCAACCCGCGAACACGCGACAAATTCGCAGCCTCTCCACACTATTTACGGTTTGAAATGTGCACGCGATACACCTCGTCCTAATCCATCCATCGTATCCGGTTGGCTTCAAAAAGATTTATCTGTAGTATTTGTCATACGTTATCCGAGACTGACCATTCTTATACGTAATTGTACGGTTAATCAAAGTCTGGAATCAATTACACGTTGCAAGTTCTTCGCCGCATCTAAAGTTCCATCGAAATTGCACTTTATATATCACAGTTGAACACGTTCTATTTAAATGCATGGAACATCGGACGTTTCCTTATCGATCAGTATAATTAATTTCTATTTCAATTAACTCGACGTCCTCTTCCACATACTCACTGCACTCTAAATAGTATCAATGCTCGACACTTTTATGAATTCATAAAACGATATTTCGGTAGACTATTGGAAAGCATCGTGCGCTGATATTAAAAACTTTTCAATTTCAATATGAAGCTCGGAAAAAAGAGCGTGGGTGTTTTACTGTTTTCGAGTTTGGCAAAATAAAGAAGTTCGCTCGTGTTGATCGTCCCCGGGGAACGTAAAAAAGCTTTTTATTCCGGCAACCGGCGTACACGTACTTACGGTGAATACTTATACGCGCAGAAGTTGGTCGCTCGTCGTTTACGAACCACCAAAGGCGGAAACGCGGCGTCGTAAATATTATTGCAAACAAACAACCGGCGCAAAGTTTAACCGCTTCTTCTTCTTCTTTCCCGGGCGCGAACATCTTTAACCGCGGAACGGAGTCGGGGGATTTCGAGCAAACAGGCTAGACGCGGTTTGAGTCGAGTACGCGAACGTTTATGTGTCCCCGATTTAGTTCGTGATTCCAAAGCACATATCTATACAGAGGCGAAATCGATTATGTTATCCGTTTCGTGGGAAACCGACTCACACGTGATATTAAATTTTAAAAACATTTTCGAGTTTTAAAAGATCTTATGAAATAATACATTGCCTCGTATCATATTTCGTTCGTTTGTTAAAATATTCAGATTTATATATGAAATTTCCTGTTAATTAAATGTTCAATAAGTACGGAATTATAATTCATTCAATGAACTGAGCGAAAGAGGAAATCCCTTTGAAGCTCGCACCGTACATACAAGAGTTCATTCAATTCAACGACGATCGTGATTCACATTATAAGAATTCATTCAATGAAACAATTTACCAGACATCTCGTAGAAATGTATCACTAAATACATGTAGATAATATTGTACGATGTACGTAGGCATACTTCGAACTGGAGATACATTCTGTGACAGTAGAATTCATTGAATTATTATCGACCGATATAAACCATTGCTATTCGGTCTTCACGGAAACGTTCGCAAATAATGTTGCTTTTGACTGTGATATTTGCGAAACGAGATTCGTGACTCGGTTGAGAAATCATCCCAGCAATGTGAGCTTTAATGTACACAGTGAGACGGAAAGTCGGAGCCTTAGACTGGAGATTCTACGTGAAGATAATACGTGAAACGTGGAATTTGACAAAAAGGATCGTATTGGCAAATACTAAATAATTTCTCAGTAAGTTTTATAAATTGTTCGAAGATTTATGAACAGTGTACAGTATGTGCACCCTGCAATTTATCGCGATACGTCTCTTTGTAATGACACAATTGCTCGTTAGACCTGTTCCGAGATGTGATAAGAAAGCATACGGTGTGATCAAGAGCCGTGTAACGATGACGCATGATAACGTTTAATAACAGCGGAGTAGCGATGCGGGTAACACTCTACTGTACGCGTTTGCCTACACGATTTAAGATTCCTCTTGCATTTTCTTAATGTAAACGATTACTATCTGGTCACTTTGAAGCATTGCAAGTATTTATCGAAATCGGAGAAACAAGTCAGAGGAATAGATTTATGATTTTCCTTACGCTATTCAAATTTTTTTTAAATAGTATGCAGATTATTATGCAATATTCATTTTGCACTTGATGAATCGTCTTTTTCTTCTTTTCTGTTTCAATTAAAATCATATTAAAATCGCCTATGTAACAAGAAATATAAATTATTCAGCGATGTAATTTATCGGAGGACAAAAACGCATTCGATTATTCCACACGTCGTGTAATGCACGGTGTCCGGGACAGGAATTCCCGAAAGACACGTATTAAGTCTCGATGAGCCGAGGTGGGTACCGAGCACCGGGCCTGACGTTGCTCGTTGGCACGCGAAACTCTCGAAGGAAGGGAAGTTAAACGACGAGACAAAGGCGGAAAAAGAGAGAAAGGAGGAACGCGTGTCGCACATATATATTATACGCAGGATTCCCGGTGTACAAGTGATGGGAACAATATAGCGATTTCTTCTTCTTACTCGAGTCATTCATAAAAATTGTTCAATCGTTAAAATAATATATCAAATATTTTTACGTATAAAATGATATAATACATCAGTTTTTTAAGTACAATTTTTCATACAAGTTTTATTATTTCAATAACTTATCAAATCGTTTAATTCTTTGATAACATTGACGTATACTTGATGCAACTATTGCAACTCGCATCAACGAACGTTTGAAAACTTTAGTTTCAGTTGGAAACAGATCTCACGAATTTTAATTAAAAAAAAAAAGTAATAATTATGGAATTTGTAAAGGAGTCAAGAGTTCGCTGTATCTCACAATCAGTGAGCAACGGTGTTCGGTACAGGGACAGAGAGAGGCACTCGCGTGCATCGACTCGAACGATAGACGAAGAGAGGTAATGTTCCTTAAAAAGGGTGCTCGAGCAAACCTGTTATACCCGAAGGATCCATCCTTCCACACATCTAACTGTCCTCTCTCTCTACCGTTCTTTTCTGCCTCCTCACCTTGTCTCATGAAACTCTCGGTCCACCTTTTTTCACCACTCTTCTTTTTACCTCGTTCGTCTCTTTTCTCGCTATTAGAGACAGCCTCCCTTTTCATGATATCTTGCCCAGCCACCGCGTATTCTCTCTTTATTTTTGACGTTAGCCGGACACCCGGTGGAACCAGGATGGAATATGGAATAGCAGAGGTAGAGAGAGAGAGAGAGAGCAGCGAGGGTTAATGCAAAAAGGTCGGAGAAGGCGAACGAAGAAAGATATCGCTGTTGCCATGTGACTGAGGACGCATCGGTGATGATTTTTCCAACCAAACGATCCATTTCTTCTGTTATTAATAGTCGTTCTGATTCCATTTTTTCCTCACTTCTTAATGTCTTGTTAAACATCTTACGAGAAGAAGATAGAAGCAATAAGATTGATTGAAATTGTTCGTATCACACCGAGTACAGTAAGTCCATTGACATGCGGCTACGTAGCCGGATCATCGTCCTGGTAGCCAAATAAACCGGTCTTCTCGCCTGTACAGCTAATCCAGATCGGATCGTTGATTCGTTCATCCATTCACGGTGAGGAAAAAAGAAGAAAATCGCGGTCCGGGTAGGTGACTAAACGGCTCGACGCGCGAACATCTACAGAAAGATTTTCTGTTCCATGCATACGCTTGGAAAGGTCAGACCTGTTGGTCGTAGCACGGAAAAGCGGGGTTAACACTCGGCAAGCAAAAAGAATCGATTTCCAACCGCTTCGCCGTGCTCCACTCGAGATATCCTCGAGAAGTGAATTTTTCAATCGATTCCGAGCCACTCTCGCATTGTCATATGGCGAGGCGAATGGGCAATAGCGTATAAACGTGATTCTGACAGAGACAGACGTCGAGTGAGCCAATTCGAAACATGACCGCGTCGGACCGTCGATGAAAAAGTCTAATACTGCATTAATTGTTATTCGTTCATCGCAAATCTGGACGAACGAATTTATTGCTTTCTATAATTTTTTACCGCGTTTATTGAAGACGCGAATTTGAAACAATTTACATTATTTCGTGTTTGCAACAACGTTACTTCCTGGCTATTATACGCGTCGACATCAACAATTCACTACGTTTATGTTCTTCGTGAGGTTGAACGGCCATTGTTTCATATTTTTGCGACGAGTATTTGAATGCAAATAACCGCATGTATATTTAAAATGGAGTTTAGCTAAAATTGCGCTATTGTATAGACAGAATCTACAATTTTGTCCAGCAACAAAAAAGATTGTTAGATATTCTATATGTAAAACCATGCAAATAATTAATAGATTCGTCCCTTTAAGATTATGTTAGTTCGATGACCATATTCAATAGTTATGAGAGTATTTATTGATTAGTAATGATT
>NW_017163422.1:781790-802512 GCF_001652005.2 Ceratina calcarata | reverse complement strand
ATATTGGTGCTTTAAACAATTTGGCAAGTTAGTTCGAAATTTGAGGAATTATTTAAAGTCTGTTAATAGTGCTTATAATAATAATCTTCAATTATTCTACATCGCATTTAGCTTCCCCGCTGTTTTCTCCATTTCGTTATTATTTCGCGAACGAGGGAAACGCGAAAACAGAGCACTGGTCGGTGCAATCTTTTTTCCCAATTATCCGAATAATCTCCCAGTTGGTAATGAATATGCGAGCATCCACCTATGTTTAACAACATTCATCATATGAGTTATCAGTCCATCGCATTGACTGCAACCGCATAACGATATCTGTTTAATGTGATTACGTGTACGGGTTTTGTACATTGTTCGCGTGTTGACAGAGATAGGGAATGTTGCTCATTTAATTAGGTTCCATCGATTCAGGAAATGCATATCATTCCTGCGCGTGAACATTCACTCAATTACATTTCATTCACATTTAATTGCTCGAAACAAACTTTGATAGTTCAAGCTAATTAAATCGTGATAAAGACTGTGTTAGGTGCTGTTTGGAAAGAATTTCTTGTGACACTGTAACACGAAAATGACAAAACACTTTTATGTTTAAAGTTACGTACACATACAAGTGTTTTTCAATCATGTTGTTACTTTTATGATTAATGAAGTACAGCACTTTACTTGCTTCAGTTGTGCATGCTATGATTATAAGTAATTAGAAACGATTTAAAGATGTAAAATACTCGCTACCTCTGGGATCAGAGGATTTTTATCACGAACGTCTATAGAACACCTATCATGGAAATATCGTATGAAAAGTGCTCTAAGAATCGATCCGCGAAAGTTCAACGTACCAACTGAACAAGGAATACTATATGCCTCGATTAAAAAGTGCTTAAGCAAACGTAATATGAGATAACTAAGCTACAGATTTTAATTTAAAATACAACATTTGAGGTATCATTTTGGATTAAACATTTGAACATTGAAATACGAGTTGAACTTATGATATTCTGAATAGTTGGTGTAGATTAAATTCTCTTATAAGCGATGTAAAATCTGCGGTGTAGTAATAAACGTAAGTTCAACTTCTGGTTTGGTCACTTTACTGTCGATATATCGAGAGAAGTGGAGGATTTCACGGTCGGAGGAGAGGAGGCAAATCTGGAAAGAATGCGGTCCGTTTTCAGAGTGTAAGAGAGACAGATACAGATAGATAAAGAGAGGCGGAGAACGTTTGGGAAATGAAGCACGGCAGAAGCAGTCCGGTCCCGGTGTCCGGTCTCCTCGACCTCGACGGCCCAGTCGCCGAAGTAAAGCGGGAGCGGGTTAAGCCGACTCGGCCGTAGTGGTAGAGGAAGAGAAGCATTGTCGGCCCCGCAAAATACCTACAATCGATAGCGTTCGAGTTCGATCCTCGAGCCGGTCGGCGAGTCAAAGCGAGGCTTGCACCGGCGAACGATGCGTGGAATGCAATGGGCGCGCCGCGGGGTGATGTTCTCCTCCTCCTCCTCCTCCACCCTCTCGTTCTCTCTCTCTCCTTCTCTATGGCTATCGTCCCTTGCCTTCCACCCTTCTTGTCTTTAACTGATGCTTCTTCCTTCGTTTCTTCCCGCCCATTCTTCTTCTACACGTCTGCTCGCATTGTATACTGAGTGTCCCGATAAAATGTGCTATCTCGCAATAGAAGCACCGTGCGACTTCAAATCAGCAAGACACAGTCTCAGCGATTCATAACTGAAACTTTCATCCTTTTACCGTCTCAGTTTTTATCTAGTGAAATTAATTACATGAAATATCTGTTATACGATTAGATTCTTATGCATACGTGTGATATTTTTATGCGATATCCTTACTTGTATAATGACTTCTGGTTTTGATGCTTTTCTTCGGAACTTGAAGTTCGCCTGGTCGTTTGAATATTAACTGACGGTGTTTCAAACTCTCATGAAGAGTAAACGTTCTCGAATCATGGTGGTGAATGAGAAACGAGAATCGATTCAATTGGTCTTCGATCAAGATAAATATTCGAAACCGTTTTATTTCTTTGCTTGAGAGTTATGGAAATGGGACGTTCCGCGGTGTTTGATTAAAAGTGCCGCTTTACTCGGTGTAATGTATAATGGAATTTATATTGCGCACTGCGTCCAATTAATTTACATGAATGAGATAGCGCAGTACATAAAATTGTATATTTGATACACCACTCGTCCATACATATTCATATTATACTTTCGTGTATAGCATTTACACATATTTTACGATTTCAATTTCGTCTACATTCCACTCGATCTTCTCACTTATTCTAATCTTCAGACACGTGAAAGTTCAGAAAGGATGCAAATGCCGGATGCTATTTCTATTTGATGAATTCGATAAAATCGTTAGCACGATGTATCGAAGCAGTAGAGAAATTCAGTTGGAGGAGTGCATTTCTTGCAAGGGATAATTGTATTTGAATTTCAGATTAATTTCTGCGAGTCTTTTAATACTTGAATGCAGTTTAGCACAATGTTATCGTGTGGGAAGCCCATTAAAGTTTTATGAGGATAATGCAAGATTTATGAGTCATTGTTGCGACTCTAATGCAGTTAAGCAGTTTTTATCGCACGTTTGATAGATTATTAAAAAGTGCGTTTAACAATTTATTGCATATCTGTTTGAAAAATACTGCAGCAATTGTTATAGTTTTATGTAAACTGCAGTTTTTCTCAAACAGCCATTGCTTCCATATATAATTTTATATAAATGCAATTTACATATTAATTTTATTACTGCCGCTAATATCGTCGTTCCAGTTGCTATGGACTTGTATAAGTAATCTTAAAAGGATATTAACACACGTGGGTTAAAATTTCACTCTTCGCACCCTTGGAGGTTTGACAAATATTCATTTACACCCAACAATTTTCACTTCCATAATCGTTCCATCTTCGTCTGGCCATTCAATGGAACTTTCATTCCCTGTGATAGCGGGTCTGTTGGTTATCATGGAGGGCCATGTAGTCAGGCATTTGTACCGTTACGCGCATAACTGCGTTGTTTATAAAGGGTTGTCCCGGGAGCATAATAAATACACCCTCGCACGGTCTCGCACGCCGTGTTTCGCTCGGGGGTGAAAGAGAAATTTTCGATGCCGCGAATTCTCTCCATCCGGCTGCTCGACGTTTAAGAGGAAGAATTAAGTTAGTTGGCCGGCCGCTTTTGACGATCATCCGCAAAGTCTCGAGGCCGTGACTAATTCGCTCGGACTCGGTTTTGCATGATCTTAATCACATCGTCCTCATTTTTATAAATTGGTTGAATCCAGTTCGTCAACCTTCAATCAAACTGATTCTCTAATTAAAAGTTAATTCGGCAGTTTCGAGATTTATGAACACTTATATTTACAATTTAATCTATCAATCGGTTGTTCACATAACATTCTTAATGAAAGAGCCGTAAAATTAGAATAACTGATCGTCCGATGGTTAGCCGGTATACCGAACATGGAATCCTCCGTCAGTGCCTTTCCCTTCACGCACGCCAACCGGTGGACGAGTGTCTCTGACGTGAACTCCGGTTAAATTGGCTGAACTTCGAACCCGTGAGTAATCGGGCTGTCGCCGTTTCTCGCATTTCATTCTTTAACCGGTCGATTCGTAGTCGAGGTTCTCTCCGCGATCGACAGCCCGCTGCGAAACAACTTCACGTCCCGTCTCCCTCTTTTTCTCTATCTCCAACTCCGAACTCGAGTCAACTCGAGTGACACGACTCTCAAATACAATTTCTCGAGTTTCCCGAAAAATCGTGAGACGCGTCGGTCTCAGGGAAACTCCAAAAAGTTTAATTGTCAAAAGGAATAGCTTTCGTAGTTAAGAACTTTTATGAAATATTGATAGTAATAAAAATGTAATGTAATAAAAGATACTTTGTACTAACAATTGTTATTTATTTTTCTGTTACAGGTAAGCATTTGATATAAATTGGAGGCACATGAGTGAGTAATAGAGTTACAGTGTTCCACATAAAAATCATATCGTTTCGAATCAGCTTGAAGCTGATTCAAGTTCGAATCACGTAAAATTGAAATTGCTTATCATAAAACAAATCTATTATCTCGACTGACAAAGGTGTCAAGATCATTGCATAATAGATACAAGGGCTTACGGATTACGTACGAGAAATCTTAACTAGATCTGTACGCGTGCATAGTGGATAGGTCTGGCTCCTGCGAACTATGATAATCCATAGTCCATAGTTCCTGCTTAGGCTTTTGTGCCGACTGATTCGCATTGAAATATCCCCCTTTCGGTCGACTGAAGGCCGGTCGCGTCGTTTCTACCTGCGCGAATCAAGCGGATTTAAACGTCACGTGGATAAACGAGCCTTTTGACTGTGCTCAGGTACCGAGCTAAAGCGGACAAATTAATTTCGCATTCGCCCAGCCACGTTCCTTATCAAATCTCGCCATGACACCCCTGGGTTATTAAAGTAGCTCCAAAAGATGTTTAATAAAGTATTATTTATGTATCTTAAAACAAATGAAATTCTTAATAATACCATTTTTGCTGTACACTCAATCATAGTTTTATGTTAAATAAAACTTATTAGAAATTAATTTCAAGTAATAAGAGATTTTTAATGCATATTAAAATGTCACAGATTTTAATATTTGCAATAAAACTATCGTTTCGGCTCTTGAATTTAAAAATTATTTGTACGTGTGCGAAAGATGATTTCTAGACGCATGGGAATAGAGCTGTCCGTTTTGGTTTCCGCGTTTGATTTACAAAGGCGATAATTAACCGACGAGTCAAATTTATTAAGATGATGAAGGATAACGTGGTGGCGTGGCGGCGGTGTTGCTTGTTGCTGTTAGCTCCTCGTCGGTCTTCGACGCGTGATTAACCCTGCGCGGAAAGAGCTTTGCCACGGAAACGGATGAGCCGTAAACGAGTTAATCTGGAACGAATTTTGTTCAAAGCCGAGTTCCAAACTCTCCTTTCATAATGAACCTGATATCTTCGAATTAGTTTTGGTTAATTACGACACCTCGCATTTTGATATCGATAATTTTGCATTTTGCATGCCGCTTTTATTAACATCTTTTATATTTCAATTTAGTTGTTCGCTTAATTTATTTATTGGATTGGACTACTTATGTGTTAATCTTGTTTGTACCCTGTCCTCTCACGAAGGTGACGAAATAAACTTGTCTCTGATTTACACGCAACGATACGTTCGAGGAGGCAAAATGTAGAGGAGTAATGCGTTAACGTTGTTGGCGTGACGAGAACGTGTACATCGTGTTGGTTTAATAAACGACCGGCATGCCGCGATGGGAATCCTTCAAATTCCAGCTTTAATCCAGTTCATTCAAGGAATTTGTGCACATACAGCGAGCAGTCCGGGCAGGCGAGCGTCCCCATATTTTTTCACTTCGCTCTACTCCCAAGCTTCCTTGAAAATATTCTAATTATCCTCGACACGAACGTGTCTTGTTCTCAGAATTGTCCAGTTTCCAGAAAAGTGTAAAAATAATAATTATGTTGTACTTCAGTTTTCTTCTGATCGATTTCTTTTACATTAGATTCACCTGTTTTCTTAATCAAATTGGAGTCTGATAAAGTCAAAGACAATCTGAAATGGCAAATCTAATAAAGTCTCTTGAATTTTAAACACAAATATTTGTCCCACGTTCCTTATTAAAAGAGGTTCTAAAAATACTATTGAATCTACTGGTTCACGTCAAACTAGAGGAGATATGAGATCGAAGACCGTTGTCTATTTCTGTGGAAGTAGTTTGGGTCAGACATTAAATTTCTTAATCTCAGAAATCATTTATTTTTAATTCAATATCCTTTTCATCTCGACCGATAAAAGATCAACTTATGAATAAGTTTCATCTGTGAGAAAAGTTTATGTGAATAGTTAAAACGAAGGAAGTCAGATTAATTAATAACACATTAAGAAGCAATCTTCTTTTAAAACATATAAATTATAATATTCGTTGAAATATAGTTTTCGAAACAAGAGTGATTCTCTTATGTGAATTGCAGAGATATAGCTATTCGTTAAAATATCAATGCGCACGAGGATAAGTCGATCTGTTCTTCTTTCTATTCCCTCTGTAAGCTGTGCGCTCAATCTATAGAAAAGATCCTGCGATTATTAAAACGCTGCGGATATTTTTGAAGCGAGCATATGGAAAGATTTTTCTTGAGTTTTACTACTGGGTCGAATATAAAAAGTTTCGCAATCGATTCGCGTATGGGGACAGCCGTAAGCTTGGCAAGAAAACGACTGAGGAAAGTTTTCGGGCATCGGGCTCATCCTTCATCCGCGTTAAAGATTCCCAGGTGCGTTCATAAGCATCAAACGATAAATCTCATTGTTGGATTAATAATTGCATGAGAAGTTTCTTGAATTTAAATTAGACGAAATGTCATAGAAAGTTTGGTGTAATACAAATAATGAGTGGAAAGGAACTTTTGAAATGTAAGAGAATGTAGTATAATCGTAATCGTTTCATGCATGGGTTTTGTTAAACCAGGTTTTGTATCATATTTCTGTCTGATGTCGATATGAAATACGTATAGTTCGTTTTATCACGTTTCTTTAGACTGTAGTTCTTATTAACTGCCTTATTGACTTGCTATAAATGTAGTACACGTTTCCCACAATTATTTCATCCGAGGGGAGAAAAGTTTTTGGAGTAAGGGATGAATCTTCGGGATATCGTTCCCCGAAGAAGAGATTCCTATTGTACAGAGTAATGATCCCCGTATATTTCAAAGCCGGAGAGGAGAGGAAACTTCTGGCTATATTTCACGTCGGCGGATTGAAAAATTACATCGCCCTCAACCTTTTAGTTTTAGAATTACCTATTTCAGGTTGATTTGTTGCATGAAAGCTGCATCTTTCAACTCTCGGTATCAAGAATCTATTTTGTGGTTCTCATTTTTATTCTGAATTATTTGGATCGTTCAAAACAACGTTGGTTCTTTTTGTAATTTTTGTAAAATGCAAAATTTTATAGTTCCCATTGTACGGGGATTATTTAAAATTCGTTCGAGTCCCAAACGGAACATTTTTTTAACAATAAGAAGCGTACAAATAAATTCGATCCGTTCGATCAAAGTACATAAAGGATTCTCTTCTATTCGGTGTTGTATGCATCAGAGTATTCATCTTCCGCAATTCCATAAGCCGTAAACTTTACATCCAATATCGAAAATGCTCCTACATAAATAGATACGAACATTTCTTTCGCCCAGTATTTCATATTCTTAATACTATTTATATTATTGTTTATTTTTATCGTTCCATTAATATTGAATATCTTGAATTATCTTTGGGTTCTATGTAGATTTCATAGTTTGATATTTAAAGAAAATTGTTAATGTATGGATTTATGTATTTTTCGATTTTCTGTATTTTCAGAAAATAATTATTCAATATGTCATCTCGATTTATTTTAAAATTCTTGGAAAGAGTCCCAGACGCATTCTCAGCTAATCTAATTCAATAAAAAAGCTATTGCATTCGTTTCGACGAAGTCGCTTTTCGTGGAAGCACTGCAACCACGGCGGAGTCGAATTCGCACCTTCGATTACCATTTAGCCGTGACTCACCTGCGAGAGGTAGTCATACTCGTCGATGTAGGTGGCAAGGGAAGAACGAGAAAGAAAGGGGAGAGGTTGGGGGCGGAAGGAAGGAAGCGAGGAAGAGGCACCGAACGAATCACCACCGGTCACACGAACCGGCGCGTACACCCCCGCTCATAAGTCTTAGAACACGGTTGTAAATTCAGAGTACAATCATCTGTAAACTATGAGGAAAATTCTAAATTTATTTCCAGAACCTACCTCAATTAATGTCCCTTTATATGTAAATAAGTCCTGGGGAAAAATTCACAAATGAACATTTTTCAACTGGAAGAATTATCTTTATAAAAGGAAACAAAGATTGATGAGGAACTGTTGATAAAAAAATCTGAACCCAGATAATTCAGCATTTAATTTCTGAATCCATACTAATTGAGACAGGCTCGTAGTAAATTATGATCATTAGGTTGGGAATTTTTATTCTATTCGTATTTGTTCGCACGTTTTTATAATCTGTTTAGAATTATGGGCGAGGGTGTACCTATAAGGAATATCGTGTTACCGTCGGACAATAAGATTTCACGTTCCCCCCCGTTGTATTCCGCATTTAATGACAATCACCCCCTACTCACTTCCCAGCGCCGGTTCCGTTCGTTCACCCCCTCGTTATCGATATCGCGTTATCGCGACATCGACACCCTCCCGACCCGATTTTGTGGTAACATCGATCTCGTCTATCGATCTCCGAGACCACCCTAGCTGACGGATGTAAGCGCACGTGCACGCGTCCTCATTCACAAATCCTAAGCGGTTTACAGAATTGTTGAATGAAATGTGATTGAACTTAATTGAACTCGTGATATTTTAATGATTAGGTACATGTATGGGTAAAAATTATTATTCTATACGTTAAGCCTCTAACACTAACATTAAGGTAATTATAGAAATTGATATACAATTTTCATACATGGTTTTGGAACTTATAAATTTTATATCTAAATTGAAAGATGCAAGACATTTAAAAAATGTACCAGAGATCTTTCAAGATATTTGCAACTACGAATCAAAACTATTAAGGACAATTTATTATATTCTTTCAAATCAGTAGCTCCTCGTCCATAATTCACAAAAATGTCTGTCAGATATCTTTGCAATCAATTAATACAGAACTGTGAACTTGAATCTTTACTAATTGTAAGTAACACTTATGAACTGGATTGTACGATCTACACGAACACGAAGGGTTCGGAGAGATATCGTGTGCCGACGTGAGTCGAAGTTCAGTTTGTATTTTTCTTCCCGCGTCGGCGAATCACGTAACGAGAAAGTTCTGATTTCGTGGCAGCCAGGGGCGATTATCGCGCGAACGAGAGAACTACGGGGAATAATTATTTCCACACTAACCGTGTGTGCTCGTATCCTTAACGCGTTTTAAGCTGGGTGCAAACGTGTCGCACTGCCATTTACTCCACTGTTCGATGTAACTTCTTGTTCTTTTTAATGATAACATCGTGTCGATTCTGTGGTTCAAGTTTCTGCTTTCTCGATTCGTAAAAGCCAATTAATCCTCGTATAAATTTAGCCAACTAATAATTGCATTTAGAACATCATTTTACCCTATCTTATAACTTGATCAAGAAGAGAATGAATAATATTGAAGAGAATGAATGCAATTTATTATTTGCAGAAATTATTGAGAATCATAGATTTTATTTCTGGTGCAGAACACTTAAAAAATCAAGTCCCAAATATCGTCTATATTAAAATAATAAATACGTACAATTATCGTGAAATAATCAGGCAATCATTGATGAAATCAGACTGATAAAAGCATTCTCGAAAATCCATATCAATAAGAACGTTCATGGGACAGTTTATTCGTGGCGTAGAACAGTTTCGAATGTTTCAAGCCTCTTTATGCAAGTACGTTACAAATTACACGGATACGTATGCATACGCTATCACGAAATAATCAGGCAATCATCTAATCTTGCTCGTTTGAATCGCGGCGTAGAGCGGAATACGTTATTATCGTTTATATTCCGGGTCAAGGGTGACGACGCGATGCTTCGAACCGAGCACACCGCCTCCTCCTTTCTTTCTTCCTTCGTGTGAAGGTGAACGAAACTCCTCCTGGTCATTGCGAACGAGACCGTGTGGAGGCGGAAGATCATCTCCGCGCGGCGTGGGATGCGGACGAAACGTCGGCCTCGGACTGACCAACTAACGCGCGTGTTAATTCTCTGTCGCTCGTGAATGACGCGGCTGTCGTACACAGTTCAACTGACGTAAAACACGTAGCGACATATCTCGTAAAATAATAAGAGTCTGCGTGAATAGATTTTTATGGTAAATAAAACATTCGAAATGTAATTTTAGAAAATTGGAAGAATTAAAAGGATCGAGAATAAAACTAGTTCAAACGTTGGAACTTTGTATTCAAATGACTAGGAACGTCAGAAATTGCACAAGAAACCGTGCGTGCGTTTATCGATACTGAGCCGTGCCGAGGATATCGAGAAGGAAATGGACGTCAAAACGATGACAGATTCTCATTTTCGCGGGGCAAAAATCGCGAGGATGTAAGGTAAACGGAGGAGGTAAGGGGGGAAAAGAAAAACGGGTCACCGTTTATCGTCCTCCGAGCCATTACTTCGCTTAGCCGTTTCGCTGCTGCAATAATTGACGTTGCAAAAGTTGACTGGGCGTATTCTTTTTGCTCCAGTTTAACTTAACTGAAACTAACGCGTTGCGAAAGCGAAAGAGATCGTCCCTCTTCTCGTCGAACGATTAGAGCCTATAAGCGAATTATCCAATTGGATCGATCCCCTTTTTCATGAAACCATTCGAGACACTTGATGGATTTTAAAAGTACTTTTTACTTCATATAAAAATTGCGAAACGTATAAAGTAAATTGAGCGAGCATTAATGATTCGTAATTTTAATCATGTCGTTGATACAACATTTAAATGAATGCACATTAGCGAAACGTATTTCATCTTCAATTAATGATTTGCTTGACAACTGCGACTCTTATTGGGAATACAAGACTCGGGGACGGAGTCGCATTAACTGCATCTCGGAGGAACGTATTGCACGTCGAGTTAAGGAAAACTGGTGCACCTTTACTCTTAACGCAATTTACGAATGATATACGTATGGAGATAAGTAGATTTCATTGCGAATTAGCATACGCTCGGTTAAACGTCGTTTAGTACTTAAGCGATATCCGCGCACGGCAAAGTAAGTTCTTTTCCGTTTGTTCAGATTGCATACATCCCATATTCAAATTATCATCTTCGGCGTCACGTTGGACGTAAAAGCTAAGCGACTTTTAAGCGCCGTTATGTCACGAGCATACCGTGGATTCAGCTGCAGATAATAATATGTACTCTACAAGCGTGTTCACTTTCAAACCTCGGCGAGATGATACCTCGCGGAGATAACAGCGTATCGCGAAATTCCCGATAACGTCTTGTACCTCTAATTAGGATAATTTCACTTAGATATCAATGAATCGACGCTCATTAAGATAATTGCTATTTTTTATGGAGCACGGTGTAAAATGAAGTGCGGGATGAATTAATTTTATATTAGAATCAAGAATCAATTGTATGTTATAATTAATTTTTCAATTCTTGATATAAAACAGTGTCTGACGTTTTTTATAATTTCTTTTGCCACTGACTATTGTAAATTGAGTCATCCGAGTATCTTCTTAACTCCTTCACATAAGTTGGTCAGTGGAGGTAAAGAAAAATTGCAGAAAAAAGTGGAGCAGGCAAAATACGATTACCGAACATAAATTGATAAATTACGAGCCGTGGAGAGAGCGATCATTAATTAAGAACGGACTCTCTGGACGAGGGTGGGAAAAGAAGAGAAAGGAGGCGTTGGAGAGAAGAGAAGATAAAAAGGAAATCGGGCGAGATGACGAGAGCGACGTTTGCACGCCCACGCGTGCCGTCTTAATTACGCCCGGGGCCCGGCGTGGCTGATTTTACGATTATGCCAGTTCCCGAGCTAACCCGGCCTCGCTTCCTTTTATGGTCGGCGTTAAAAAGTAATTAGGACTAGGAGAACCGTGGATGAGCGCGCCGCGCCGCCAGATACCAACGATAGCCTTAATGACGATCGCGTATGCAAACGTACTTACATTCTTATGTAGTTACATACAATTCGATTTAAAAGTGACGCGAGCGTAGAATTTATTCCGTTACATTATACACGTTTGGTTCGGTTAAATGACTGACTGAATCGACATGATTAAAAGAGAGTTCAGTTCATCGAGATTACGCCAGATATGCCTGGTAAATCGAACCTTCCTCAGAATTATTCATTAATATTAAACGTGTATCAATATAATAAATGAAGAAGCACCAGAGAATATTCGGTTTCATTAACAAACTTGTATTACCGTATATATTAAAATTTTAATTTCTGTTTCGAACTTGACACATGTGCGAGGCACTGGAGCAATTTCCTGAAAATAAAGGATACAAAAAAATCGACGGGTCGGTTTTTTCCCCCGTTGGAACGTGGCGAAAAGTTAATTACGGCCGTTGTCAGTCGGTCGAATCGTCGAATGCGAAATTTTTGCACCCGTTTATTGAGAAAAATGAAGCCCGCCGTCCAGGAGGCCGCGACTCGTGATAAATACGTTTCGTTTTCAGCCGCGAACGGGCCCAATCTATTATGAAAGCCGGCGCTCCTTTTTTCATCCACGTTTTTACCACTATAATTCCAGCGGTTATCGGCCTCCGTGTTTTATTCGAACCGAGCCTGACATTAACAGTCCGTTCGAACGACGTAGGTTTTTACCAGTTCGATAGTTTCATCGAATACAGAAATATGTGATGTGATTCTGCTTTCTGTTATTGTCGATTCGGTGAGGCCAGTCGAGTCAGTAAAAAACCGCATCGTCTAGACGGGCTATAACATTCCTAAAATTTTATTCTTCAAACTGCTTATGCTTGATATTTGTTTAGTTAAAAATACTGTAATATTCAGTAAAAAAAAGAATTGCAGTATTTTAACGTACAGAAAAATGTGCACAAAGCGCGTAAGCATTTAAAAAAAAATGCAGATCTTCCTGATTTTATATATAGATGGAATTAAAAAAAAAGAAACGACTTGGTATCTGCAATAAGGAAAGATTTTACCAGCCAAATACGCGCATTTCCTTATCAATCGGAATGTACGGGTAGATCTTACCGTATGGAATTCACTTGAATCTTCACAAGTGGGAAACCGTTCTTCTTTTCCTATTTCCTTCCCGGCTTGTTCAGCCGTAATCGAAGTACGAAGCACCATTACGAGGGGTCATCTCGGGCTGCTCGTCTACGAGGACATCAATTCGCGTGAGATGCCCCTCTTGGACGCGGCAATATCGTTCCACGGGTCACGACGACGGAAGAGGCCAGTCGCAGGGACAATCGCGATAAAACTTTATAGGGAGAGAGAGGGATCACGTTCGGTTCTACATTTTCAGCAAAGACCGACGAAAATTGAAGGGAGAAGAAGGTGTCTTACCTAGCCACTCACCTAAAATGTTCGAATAGAAACGTGGACGTAAAAAAATACATAAATACTAATTATATCTGATCCTCTTTTAATATTACATTATCTGAATTCGTATAAATGTAAAATCCTATAAGCTCTATCATATATCGTACAAAGTTTCATTTCAGTAAATAAATATAATTCCTATTGATTTAATGTAACAATAAAATATTTTGGTGTCATTATAAAGAAAGAACAAAATGAAACCGACTAAAGATATGCAAACATGAAATTCTAGATGTATCGTGAGTAATACAGGGGTACAATGGTTTGACGGTTGATCCGATAGTTGCGGCACGCGTCGTGCATCTCGATTAGTCGAGAGTTCCGGTGTTAAATAAAAACGCGACGTCGATCGTGTTGCAGGTGAGGAAGGTGTGCGGTCGTACGGAGCTGCGGCCGTCGTCGGACGTGGAAGAGGAGAAGAAGACGGAGGAGCAAAGTAAGAAGTGGAGCTTCGCAGAGGACGCAGCTGGGACGCAGGAGAAATCATCGTCTGGTGTCGTTCCCGGGCCGGTGACGCACGCAGCTGACCATCGGACGTCGCCGACGCAGTTGCACGTGCAGCTGGGCAATTTCTTGGCCAGTGTCGGTAGATCCCGGACCTTCTACGGCACCCTGGCCGACACGATATGCGAGGAGTACCCGGACAAACGGTGCTGGAACGGCGAACGCATCGGCGAGTGAGTACATTAAACGCTTGACCCATCATTTTACAATTTATTTCGTATCTATCTCTGATCAATTTTATATTTCATATTGAAGTTTCTGTATTTAGTATTTATATAGAATTTGAAAAGATGGTTCAACGAAGTTAAAGTAAGGAATCATATTTTATCTCAATATAAGATCTGTTCTGTAACGATGACTTTTGCAATACAAATAGAGATACGATATTCAACGCGAGAATTTCGGATGCTAGTTTCTCTATAAGTAGAATAGGATACGATTCCGGTTGCATATTGAAACAGGTGTGCGTCGTCGGTATTTATACATAATAGGTGATCGGTTCGGCACCGGAAAGAAGTTGTGTGTATGCGTGTCGGCTCGACGATACGCGCGGGGCGTATCCCCCGATGATCGAGTCATCGCGGTATCATCGGGCAACGATTTCCGAGCACGTACGCATATGTTACACGGTTCTCTTTGCCCCTTGAATCGCCGAGCTCTCCGTCTCGGTTCCCTATCACCGCGCAGTATACGGTTTCGTATCAAGAGTCGCGATAGACCTGGTAGACGCATCACATCAGGCAAAAATGAGCTGCGTCAGAAAGTGTGAAACACTTTTAAACTCATGACAGGACTTAGGATTGTCTAATTCTAGCAGACTGTGTAGGCAGAATGTGATACAATGATTTTTCTATTCTTACAAATAAATAATTGAATTCTTGTGATAAAGGAAATATTGGAAGGCATGAATACAATTGGAGTAACGAGGAGTGCAGACAAGAACATTTTTATAGAAATTTTGCATAAAAGGAATGAAATTAATGAAACATGATAGAAGTCCATAATGATACAATTACATTATGCATTGCATATATATAGTATATTACGTAGATGCTTCACTCATTTAATAATTCTTGAATTACTTTTCTCATTGGACAGACTATCCTTGGATAAAGCAACTGAAATTTGTATAGTGAGATAATTGAAAAATGTAACAAAGGGACTCCAATTAGTGACTTTCATTACTCACCGTAACGAGTTCATAAAGTTCTCTGCTTGGCAAAAGAATATTTATTAGGTACTTCAATGTACTTCGCAAAAAATTATTGTACCGTGAAATAAATTCTTGCTACAGGTCAATTTTCTCGAACAGCTTTTTATTTCACGAAATAAATAAGTTTCGCGTGGAACAATGAAGTTTACGCGACACGCTCGAGGAACGTTGTTTGTAAAACGACTAAATAAAAAATGAAATTTGACACGGTGTCGAAGTCAAATTTGAAAGGACAACAGTGCCCGGGAATCGGGCGTAGTGACAAGCGCGAATATCAAACGCGTGCAAATTCGGAACAGGAAGCTGTCAACCGGGCGTGCCGGCATATGGAGAAGCGTGAGACCGGCCAGAAAAAGTGGCCACGGTGTTTCGTCAATCGACAAAACAAATTTCCCTTTTTGTATGCCCTATATGCACCTACGCCGTAGCCGGGGAGTATGTAAAACGAGGCAGAAAGAGGAAAACAGGGACAGGTCGGAAGTAACGCGAGCTCGTTTTAATGAAACATGCGGGAAAGTAGGGTGAAAGGGGAAATAAAGCGCAAATGGAATAATAACCGTGAGAATTGTGTGAAACTCAAAGAAAACTTGTCAAATCAGGAGTAACCAGAAGAGGGATCTACCGAAAGAAAGAATTAGTAAGGATCGCATGTACAAATTCAATTTATTTAATCATTTAAAGCAAATGTGTGAATGATTGAATAAATTAATTAGTTTTTACTTTTTCAATTAATCTGGCGTAACATATTATTACACGTTTCACAGGAGAACTTAATTAAAAAAGTAAAAATTGGGTATTGCTTACACGTGAAACGTATGGATAACAATTTTATTCATGTAATTTCGTCTCGTTATCGGTGACGACATTAATCGCGAAGCGAATGATAATAAATATTTCCATGTCGGTCAACAATTAGGACTGAGTTAATTTACATGCACGTGAAATCAATTCTGAATTTTGATTTTACTCGCAGGGGTCGCGAACAGTGAGAACGATGAATAATTCAGTGAAATTAATGCTGGAAATTCTTAACATCCCGACTCTATAATATCATCATGTGTTCGTTACAATTAATTTTTATTCTGCTTTTTATCAAAAAGCTACTGGATTTTTCCGTATTTTCTTTTCATCGTAAAAGTACAATTCTCCTTTCTTATTACGAGGAAATTATTTCTGGATTCCCATTATACAGATTTTTTAAGAGTATCTGTTCATGAAAGCAATTGTCTGTTTTTCTTTACTATCCACTTCTATGAGAAGCAAACAATTTCGCGAGAATTTAAGAATCCAATAAAGCCGCATTGTTACGTCGTTTAATCGTCAGTGGATTAATTAACCGCAGGAACGTCGCATACGTAGAAGTATCAGTGGAGTTCGCTATTGAAAAAGATGACTAGCAGAAACCGAGAAGACACACACGGCGAAGTATTTTAACGAGAACCGTTTTCATTCGGCGGCCCGTCTATCTGCCACGAAACTTTTTAAACTTCGCGAAATGAAAGTTAAGCGTTTTAAGGTTCGCTCGTTCGCTCGCTCGTTTGTCAGTAGAATTGCTCGTTGGGAACAAAAAACGGAATAACGGACCAGCGAGCAGAGGTACTTGCTACGTTTTTAAGGGTTGATCTGCTCTTTTTCGTCTTTACACCAGTGTCGTACCTAAATAAAGCCGTTCAAAAAATCTTAGAAGACAGTAAATTCCCCACGTCCGTCGCAGATCGTCCAAGTTTTATCGCAGTTTATATCAGATTATCTGTTTTAAGATATGATTAAATAGAGACAAACAGAAAGCAGATCTGAAAATGATTAAATATCAGACTTTCATGAATGAATCACTGTGACATTTTCAAAATAAAAATATATTTGAACGTCAAAAAATCACGATCGATCCAAAGAGAGAAATGGTTAAACAAGTAACAGCGGAACATTTATCACGTACGCCTGTTGACCACGATGATTTCCAATCTACACAAACGTTACGAATAAAGAGAGCCGCTCGTTGTGCTTCGAGTTTAAACACGTTTAACGAGCTGAAAAAAAAATTCAACGCCCGCCGTGACACGTACGTAGTTGTTTATCAAACGAGGGCATTACAAACGCTGCGTGTGACTCAGGTTGCGTGCGATTCCTTATCGTATAATGTTCTTAATGAAATGTCGCGAGACGGAAACCTGATCGAGTGCTGCGATGAAAAGAATCGGTATGACGTGTGCTGTTTAATCCAAGACGTACAGGTCACATAACTATGCGCGGTTATTCGTACAACAGATTTTATTTGTGAAAATAAATATCCCGCGGACTTTGCTGCACCGACATTGTTAAGAGGCTGGCATAATTTACGCGCTTGTAAAACGATATAATTGTTCGCTTCGCTGTACCGGTAAAATTTGCAAATCTGGCAACAGGTACCCGCGACGTGTCGCAAACGATTTATTTTTGTTAGTTGTGACATTTATTCAGATGAAATAAGCAGACGGACAGCGTATTCGTACGTTTGACAACGTCAATAATCGGTTACATTGTTCTCAGACTTCAGGAAGTAACTTATTTGTATTCAAACATTTGTGACACGAAATATTGTTAATTATTCATGCGCATTTTTAAATGGAAAAGGAATGAAGAGACACGAGATAAACGAAGTATCTGTTACCGCGTCGACTTTATTCTTTTTTTTTTTTGCGAAAGAGAAGAGTAATGCTGGCTACAGAAATAAATACCGTACAGTTATTCGCGACGTAAATGATACAGATACTGCGATGAAATTGTGAAAGAAATTAAGGTCAACGACGGGGAGGAAAAATGCGCGAGTAAAAATCTGGTCCGCGATATAAAATCGAAGATTTATGTTCCCGAAAAAACGAGTTTTCGATATTAAATGAGATTCGCAGACATTCTTGTCTCTCTTGTTGAATAATCATGTGCATATTTAACTTTCGTCTCATTATCGAATGATTGCATTCAAAACTGGACATACTTGTGAATGTATAAAAATCTTCAGTATAGTTATAATAAATGTTAAAAAGTATCAATCTATCATTCGGTTTTTAAATATTTAAAACCGTACGAAGATTCGGTATATAGAACACTGATATTTCTGCCAGTCTGTGTAAAAGTTTTCTGCTTGGAAAACAACTAGGGAAGAATGGGAGCAAAAATCGATTTCAGTAGGAGTTTATAGGAACGTAACGTAGTGACGATTCGAGGTTGGGAGGGAGGAAGATGAGTCCGAAAAATAGCACAGGGTACATTGCGACACCGTGACCTCGTAGCCGAGGCGTGTTTGGCCACGCTCGCGTCACGCGAAACGCATCATCTCAGCAACGTCTCTTCGATAATAATTATACATTCACGACATACACTCTGCACACTATACTGAACACACATATAATAATAAAACCAGCGGTAATGCCGCACATCTTATGATTAAAATAAATATTAATAGAGTACATAGAGAACGTAAGAATAGTAATACGTTACACATGTACTATAAATATTTATACATGAATCAACTAGCACTGTTTGCATTTACGTATGTCTCTTGTGTTTCAAGGAAAATAAATTTATGCCAACATAATTTATTTGTTAGTATAAAAAAAAAGTAATAAAAAACAAGAAATTAATGACGTGACAATTTTTATCGTTTTTATTTAATAAGGAAACTAGTTTTTAAATTGATACTAATCAATATATCTAGTGGACATATTTCATGATTTATTCTGTACGAACGCTAAATTAAAATCGACATGAATGCAAATTATAAAGCAATCGATGAGACCCGATGCAAGAGTTTTTCGAGCAATTGTGTGTGTAACGTACATGTGTAATAGATACGTGTACGTATACGTGCATATAGAGAGAAAGGAAACTGGGCGACGTCGCGGCGCCCGTTTGCTCTCGTTGCCAGACTCTTTGGCGGCTAGGCGTCCCACAGGCTACTCCAATTCGCTCTTCCTCGCCGCCTCCGTGTCCTACTCTCCTCTCCGTTTATTTCTTATCGCGTCGGACTGCACCGTCCGTGACACACCGCGTCGCGTTTCGTTCCTCGACTACGACTTCGACCGTCTTCTCCTTGCTCTCTTTTCACGTGTCTCGTTATCTTCGCCGCCCACGCGATGCGCCCCCGATGACTAACCAACGGGGTGTAAGATGCACCTACGTCAGTCAATAAGTTACAAATTCATAGATGTAAACTAGAAAAAGTGTTTTCTCAAAGTTAGAAGTAAGAATATATACCATATTATAGTTTTATAGATTGAGTTCTAAAAAATTCGTTCGAATTATGAATTTCTATAAATAATCTCATTTAGCAGTCTGTCATTTTGAACAATATTAATGAATCATAGTACTTTGCAGAAAAGTTAGCTTGCAAGAATTTAGGACGCGGCACGATACAAATGGATTGGTAAGTAGGGTATTCCCCTTTGGGTCTGACTCCATGGTTGACCTGTACTCCTGAACTTTAACGCCTCTGACGTAAATACCCAAAGGACTATATAAATATCCATCTCATTTAGTTAGCATTTATTATCATAAAGTCAAACATGTTATATAAATAATTATACGAAGTATGATTGATCTAGAATGATTTAATATACGTAATACTATTATAATAAATTATAAATAGATTGAAATTTTATGTCCGATGGGACTTTCGAAATCTACAGATTGACGTGACAACTGCGACGAAAAGGCTTGTACTAATTCGATCGCGCGTGATGTTCCATCTCGTATGTGCAACTCGGCCTTTATGTTTCCTATTTTCGTAGCTGGTTGCACAGTGCAGTTCGCAACTGTGCTTTATTCCGCTCATCTTTTCCATTGCTCCATTTTCACTTTCGTCGACCTCGTTGCTCGAGCTTTTCCGGGGTTCTCTCACCACGTTGCTTTTATTGATAGCCTATTTCTTTTTTACAGTTTTGTCAGCCAATATTAGCATCTGCAATGCAGTCCTTATCGTTGTTCCTTATATTCATTTACGAAAGCGTACTTACATACACAGTACCTAAAACCTATTGTTAATAAAAATTGGTCTTGTAATTCTAATTTTGCCTGTGTGAAAGTAATCATACCAGCAGTGGTAAATTCAATTTGTTTGGTGAAGCGAATTTTTATTTTTATTCAATCAATGGAAATCAATTTTATTTTACATAAACGAGAATTTTTATATAAAAGCTCATTATTGTCCTATGATTAAAGTGAGATTGTTAACACAAACTGAATGGGTGTCTGTTCAAATAATTGATTTAAAGTGGCTCCCACTCTTGTTCCATCCACCTTTCGCTTTTCTCGGTACTACTTCACGTTCTTTTATCTGCTCTTTCATCTTCGACGCTATTATTCATCCTCGGCTTCTGGATTCTCGCCATTTCAAAAGGAAGCAACCTGTCCTTAGAAATCCTCATTTTCCTGCCGCTACAGCATACGTTTTTAATTAAAGGCTGTTTGATAGAAATGATTTAACGACGTAACTCGCATGCTAACGAATTACATTTACAACGACTTTTTGTTTATGCAAATCGCCAGTCACGCGAATAATAATAATTGTCGTCCGCGTCGAGCTATATCACGTTCGATTATCGTCCTCAGTTAATAGTAAGCGATCTGCGTCGAACCTGATCCACGGCTTCCTTTTATCCGTGAATGTACAGCTTCCTGAAAAGCTGATGCGACCAATCTGGTTTCAAACGCGTTTTAATGATTGCAGCCATTAACCAGAAATTATTAATGATTCTTGTAACGTTCTTCGAGTTATATTCGTGTGATCGAACAGTTGCCCAGTTTTTGCTGAGAAGGAAATTGTGTTTATTAGAGAACATTATACAAAAAGTGGAAATTTTGTTATGTTTCGAGCCACTTATTAGAGAT
>NW_017163422.1:777704-780934 GCF_001652005.2 Ceratina calcarata | reverse complement strand
AAAAGAATATCCTGTATTGATTTAATTTGTTAAAATAATAAACAGTACTAAAAATTTATTTTGAGTCTGGTTGTAAATATTTAACCAGTACTGTCCAAACGTTTTGGGGACAGCTTAATTTCCATTCCAGGAGAGATATTGTAGAAATGAAAATTTACATGAGAATCGGAATGTACTGGGAACGGATACAATATTTTTATGCGTACATACATGCATGATAAAACGAACGAGTGCGAAGAGTGAAAAATGGCGCGTCAAGAATTCTTTTGCTCGTGAAATTTACGATTTATTTATCATCGCCGACGTATTTTGATAAGAATAGCTTACAAAGTCTTGCGAATACTCGAAAGTATTTTTTTCACGTCTAAACTTGTGAAATGCCATCGCACGATGCATTTGCATTTATGTATAATACATTTTACTGACGACGCTCTAGGCATGTTTTTTTAATACATCGATGCGAAAATAATTGCGTCCTCTGATGCTCTTACTATATTACACAATTATTTCTGCAGAAATTTAATATTGATGTAATAAACAGCACTCCACGAGAGGAACACCGCTCGCTTTGAAGAAAACATGGCCCGCGAAATGGAATCGTACATCGTGTTCCAAGCAATAGGTTTCCTTTATTCCCTCGCATAAATATGAACCTTCACGAGTTTCTGTAAACATATTCTTGGATCATACGTCCGGACATCAGTATCACCTGACACGCTCTTCAGTTTTCCCTTCTTCTCTACCCCAGCCATTTCCACCGGCACTACAATCCCCAGTTCTCTGTTCTGTTCTTCCTTTTTTTTTATCGCCATTCAATCTTATTTCACGATACCTCCCTTTGTTCGGGAGCTACGAAGAGCATTCCATCTTTCGATTCGTTCCATAAATCTCGTAGCTCGCCGGCCGTAGCGGAGATTATGTTCGGATCTGTCCGGCGAAAAAAGGAGAGCGCCGGCGATAAACCGAAGAGCGGGGTAGAATATGGTCCTCTGGTCTTGTTAATAGCCCAATAATTGCAGCTTGAAAGCGTGAAGCAATATCTCTCGCCTAAACGATTTTCGCCTGGCAGACATTATCATTAATTTTCTGGGAAATAGTTAATACTCGATAGTAATTTCAATTATATTTAACATTGTTTTTCTTACTGATTTTCATTAAAATGCTAATATAAAAGACATTTTAAACGACAGTTTTTCTGATAATTATATTGGCTTTCCTTACGGAGATTTGACATTCGTTTTCTGCAAGCGTTTCGCTAATTAATCAAAGCCCACGTTGAGTTTGTATTATCTTGTTTGATCGAAGATAGCGAGAAGGTAGTAAGAGGGATTAATTCCGCCGTTAGGCACTGCGGTTAACGTGACGACGAGCCATCCCTCTTTCCCTGTTCGACGGGGTTCCGTTTTCCGTTATCGTCGACACTTTCCTTTTACACGAGGAGAGGACGATCCGCGCATAATCTTCAAAAAGGAAACGCGAGAGATTTATCGAACCGAATCGGAAGCCGTTACACTCTTCCAGCAGGAAAAATATATAGCGGTGGCGAGTCTCACGGTTGCTCGGGGGCTGACCGAAGTCGGATGAAAGCGGTTGGGGGTGTGTCACGCCTTATATTTCATAGCCACGCGCTCGTTTCGTTAATATATTGCCGTTCTTGCACATCTTTTTGTTAACACGACACGTTATCATCTCGTGAAAATTCTAAATAAATCTGTAACTATACAGGGAGTACAAAACTCATCTGAAACTACGTATAATAAATTGAAAGACCTAAAACTGAATGAATAGAAACTCATGGTTGTAACCTTGTTTTCTGTGACAATCGCGTATCGCTTGGTTCGTTTTACGCGAGCGAAAGTCTTCAACGGAACGGAAGAAAAGGGATTCAAACCCTATGTGCAGGGGACGAAGAAATGGGAAGCAAGACAGGAAACGAGAGAAAGACGGGCCTGCGGAAGATCGAATCGAATTACGTAGCCGCGGAGGGCGGTTTCACTTTTCCCTCGATTGGCTACGAGGATTGAATCGTGGAAGCTCGAGGCTTCCTTCGACGGATCGAATCTCGTTTAGATTTCCATCGTCGCGATACCGCGCTGTATAGATAAAGCCGGTGCTTCTTCCTCGAACTTCGTGGCACGCGAACGACATTACTGTTCGTGTAATTGTCCGTGATTTATACGGTCGGCTTTAGAAAGAAGTGATTTTTTCCATTTCTGCTAAAACTAACATCATTCGTCCCCGGCGACATTCATCCCTTGAGGGGTTCTGCTCCTTTGTCAAGAGACATATGAATTTATGCATGAACCATGTATGCGCATGGACGCGTACAAGATTTTCTTCCTTTCGTCAAAAGAACTCGCATAGTTATTTCAGTGTATATTACTTAATGAAAAAAATAGCTAATGTCCTAGTAGTGAAAATATTTCTGTATAATACGTTCGCGGCGAAGGTAGAAGATTTGATCAAACAATTCTCGGTTCTCGAACAAAACATGTTATTTTAAATTCAATTGAAAAAACGATACAGAAATTAAATAGCGATATAATTCTTATTTAAATAAAAATGAAATAAGATACGTCCGTAAAAAAACGATGTTTTCACGATTCGTTGATAATCACCGGGAAATGTAAAATGGCCGAAGAAATATATTACGTGGACGTATTTTATCAGCACTCCCCGAACAATATTTTACGGACATACGCATTTCGTGAAATAAATAACGCCGGGCAACTTTGAAACAGGGCGGCAGATAGTTTTTTTTTTGTACTTCCTACCTGAAAACGAACGTTCCAGTATGCGGGAAGCACGAAAATATTTCATGGATGAATTAATGCCCTTTTTTCGTGAAAAAAAAGGAAAAAAGAAGAGTCAGCGAATGTTGACATCGCTGATGGCATATACGTCCTATGAAAAATAGAACAGGAGATAGAAGTCTGAAAGCTGAATCTTGTGAACAATTTTAATGTAATGCGCTTTCTACTAGCACAATAATTTATTAGCCAATGCGATCGCGCGTCTTCATTTAACATTTGCGACGATTTTCCTAAGCATGGCTAGGATGAAATATTATTGTAGAGTAAAATTCTTCTCCGACATCCAATTTTATTTATTTGTATATTTTCCATTGAAATGAAAATCGAAAACAGACGTCGCGTCAATAACATAAACCGTTTAAGGATGTATAGGCTATATACTTGAACAATGCTAGCATGTTGAATTTGTTATTATAG
>NW_017163422.1:764895-777338 GCF_001652005.2 Ceratina calcarata | reverse complement strand
TATCATTCAATACTCTGAACAGTATCTATAAAAAAAAAATTATTTACCATTTCCAAACAGCATAAAGGTCTATCGTAGAGACATATCCAATTTCATCGCACCGTTCCAGGACGCTTTATTCAATTTTTCAACCGGGAGCTTTTAAACACTTTCGCAACTCGGCGTGCAGCAAAATATCAATTTATAGAACGTCAGAATCGCGTTTTAACGTTATCCACATTATGCCGATAAAAGGTGTCCATTCAGAGTTTATAGCATTTGTCATCGATTTACAATATCCCCGTAGCGTTAAAAGCTTCGTTCGAATACATTGAATCCCCGAACGCCAGCCCTCTTGCACATTAAACCTATTGTAACGAACGAATTTAATCAATAACAAAAGCTGCAGCGAAGATAAATCATTCCCTTTCTACGTCCAGAACCCCTTATTTATCATTCTAGCACTGAATGCGGCAGAGAGCTTTGCAATCTTAATCTTCGCAAACAAATTTGATCACCCTCCGCACATTACTTTATCGCATGAAATAATGTATAAGAACGTTACGTTAAATTAATAATTACACGAAAATCACTATAATAAATACGAATAGAATTGAATAATTGAACGTTTTATATAAATACGTAGATTATACTTCAGCAATTGGTGTCGCAGTTATTTCTTAAATAAAATGAATGAGGCAAATTAATCGCATAAAATCTGACCGAATCGCTGGTTCTTCTGTTCAAACAAACGGGCCCGATTAAATTTGTATACGGCAAAGTCTACCGCAGTGTAATTCCGGAAACAGGTACTACGCAGAGTAACGGAAGCTGCGAGACAAATCTCCGAGCGGCGTAATCCCGCAAGAGTGTATTTCTGGCTGTTACGCCACCGATCCCAAAGTGAGACAGAGAAAGAGAGGGGGGGGATGGGTATCGATCAGTATATATTCAAACAAAATACGGATATAGCTCTCGGTGCCATGCCGGGTGGTTAAACGCATTCCTTATCGATCGCGTTGCGGGGCTAATTTCGTGCAAGTCACCGGGTGATTGGCTCCTCTTCGAGAGAATGGAGAAGAAAAAAGAAAAAGAGAGGAGAGAAGGTATCGCCGAAGAGGTGGAAAGAGTAATCATCGTATAGGCTATGGAGGGTAACGCGTCGAGCCGGTTTCAGTGTGACGGTGGCTTAAATAGCCGCCGCGCCGCCTGCTCGTTGATTAATAATCCCGCGGGCGCAAGCTGCCTTCACACACACGCGCACGTACACCACTCTTCCTCCCTTCGCTCTGTTCTCCTTCCTCTGCGTCTCCTCGTTCCACTCTCTTTCAGCCTCTTTCTCCCGTTTTCTCTAGCCTAGACACGGCCGTATCTCTTCTCTCCTTTCCTCTCTCGAAGCTCTGTCCCGTCGACTCTAGTCTGTAGATCGCGCGGATTCGTTCCGTTCGCGAGGATTCTCTCGGAGGACGCGGGTCATCGGGATCGGAGAGCAAGTTAATTACGCGGAGTGTCGTTAATTATGACGTAGAGGGGATCTTACCTCCGACCGAGGGGATCCTTCGCGCTTCGCTGCCATCGAAAGCGCCTCTGCCTTCGATTTCGATACATACCCTCTAGATTGGAACTGTTTGTTAATGGACCGGAAGCGTTAACGTAATTCGTAGCTCGCGAAATTGCTTTTTGGGGTGCAAGCTTTTCTTGGTCGGGGTGCGACTTTTGGGGTGACGGAATATTGTGAAACTTATTGCTTGGAATTAAATTAATTTCCTGTAAGTTGATTAGATTGTATATTTTGTCCATTTATTATTTTTGACGTTTGTAAATTCTGTTGGAAAAATTAGATTATTATTTGAAACAACTCTGTGGTAATTATCGACGCTTCTGTCGGCTGTTTATAAATAAGCAAACCGTAACCACTTCATCTCGGCTGGCAGGAGAAAATACTGGATATTAATCCACGGCAAATTACTATTTTCGTGCGTTATAAAAGTGCATAGCTGTGATATAATTTCCGATTAATTCGAAAATAAAGATAGACCGTCCGATCACTACGTAATGGGATTTTCATGCCACTTAGCGAACATAATAAAACGGGAACGATTTTATCAACTCTCGCGCAGGTCATACTTTTTGCGACATTATCAACCTGATAAAAGCATTAATGATTCTTGTCAGGGAACCAGGACACCATTAACCCAGCAATCGTTACACGATCAGCCACATTTTCTGTCCACATTTTCTCGGTGCGGCGAGTTTCCTCAGACGGATGCGACAGGTTTTTTATTATCAAAGCGGAATATATAAATCTCGCGATAAGCGGAACGACAGTTAATTAGGAGGGACGGTCGTTAATTAAGATTGCCGGAAATTCAGGTGATCTATTTTTGCACCAACTTCTCGGCTCCGCTTCTGACAGAGACGAGCGAGAGGACCCAGCAAGCTTATTGATCGGTCCGTTTCGAGAACGTTATTAACGTTATGCATACATACATCACCGTACGCGATAAGATACATGATCGAGTGAATTCGAAACGGGTTACTTGCGCCGAGCCATCGAGCCTTGCGATCGGAATTCACCGATACGAGCTTCGACAGACGTCTTTTTAATTCCCAACGATTTCACACTGTCTCCTATTGATAACCAAGCTGTTTAATCAAATTCTATTCATCGACGAGACTCCTTCCTAGTTTCGTAACTGTGAAAAGTAATACGAAATTTCAAATTCTTAGAGTTCATCGAGAATTCAATTAAAAATTATTCTCCAGCGTCTGATAATCCAATTTCTATTAATAAAATATATAAAGCAGCGTTTTACGAATTTCCTTCACGTGAAACTTTCGTCTAGTTGATAAAAGTTACACGTTGCCCGTTCTTTGTCAAGGATAATTGTATTAAAAGAGACCCGGACAAAAGTTTTTAAACGTTTGCACAGCCGGAGACCGCTCTGGGTGAATAGTGAATACTTTATTATATGCATCGGTGAGCTATTTTTTTTTTGTTTCCATTTAGCGGGACGCATAGAAAGTGCACGAGAACCTTAGAATGCGTAATTGCATCGGTTCGTCCATCGCGGCATAGCTTTTTGCCTCGGGCCGTGTACGTATGTTCTCGTTGGGTTACAATGGTTGCGTTATATTATTAAAGGTCGATTTGTTTAATAGCCCCGGGAATGGAGATCGTATCGCTCGTCTGATCTTCTTAAATGAACCTGACGATTAAAAATTCCGTGTCCGTGATGTATCGAGTGTCAATGGAAATTTTAAATTGCAAATAGAACAACTAGACTATCAATTTTTATGTGGAATTATACGTATATAATAGTCGATTAAAAAATGCATTTCGAGCAGATATTTTATTATTCAAGTATTTCAATATCCGTTCGCTTTTGATATTTTGTAGATTTTCATGCATCGGAGCGTTAATATTTTCTGTACAATCAATTTTTTTTTATATACGAATAAATAAAAAACTGAATCGAGAAAGTAAGAATGAAACGAACTTTTATATTCTTTTATAACAGTTTTAATATTGTCGATATTATTGAATATGTTTTTAACATCGAGAGAGTGGTTTCACGCTTATGTGAATTCGATTCGCGTATCCTATTATAACGCGTTACAAAGATTCGGCCTTTCATCCTTTCTGCAATCGTTGGAAATGCAACGTCGATGCCTTTCATCTGAATGATTGAAGGCTGGCCACCCCGACTAAAGAAGAACTACGTGTTTCTCTTTCCAACTGCGAAACTTCGATGCAAATTTCGGTCGACGTAATTTTCGGGCCAAGCGTGGAATACGGCAGTTCGGGCCAATTACTCCCGAAACTAACGAGACGCAGTACTTAACCGTTTGCCCTAATTATTTAATGAGCTGATAAAAATCGACGTGCACCTCTGGCTCCGATTCTACAATTTACATTGCGACGGTTTTGTGATTTAACGTGCACGTTTATAGATTCGCAATTAAAACTTTCAATTCGTACATTAACCGAACTTAATAAAGCAATTCGTTGTATTATACTTTAAAAGAAATAAGTCTACCATTTATTTAATCAGAAAAAAATGCATAATTCTCGTGGAACGCTGTGGTCAATCTGATATTGCAACAAATTATTTATTTGCTTCGTATTTTCCACTTTAACTAACTATAAGTAAGAGGCGAAACAAGTTTGATACAAGAGTTGTTCGTACAAATAAGAAGATAAAAGTTGCCGCCGAGTTAAGTAGGTATGCGACGGAGAGCCTCGAACTTCGCAATAAACAGTGTGTATGTAAATTTAAAGAGAGCTTTATCAAACTTCTCCGACTGCTTGCATTTACGTGCTTAGGTACTTTGTGTAAGCTACATACGGTGAGAACTACCAAATGAATTTCACCGTGAATACCTTTTTACTTTGTTAAAACTCTGTCTCACTGATTTGGCGACGATGATTTTTTTTTAATTTTTAGGAAGAATCAGTTTGTACGTTCATCGATTGAACGATTCTGAAACAATTAAAAAATGAAACGATTTAGAGAGAATCTATCTCGGATTTAATATGTAAAAATAAAAGGTTTTCGCAATTTGTTTTTTGATAGAAATTGGTTGTTACAAAAAATATGAGGCAGCTAACAGAATTGGCACAATTGAAAATAATTGTAATAATTAAATTGAAGGAAATGCAGTTTCGTTGAAATAATTTTGATCGAGACAACTTTGGTATTCCATTCGGTATCCCAATAATTAATACAACGCAAGCACGAAATTGATTCGCTCGCGCTGGGATGCACGATAGAATGTATAGCGATGTAAAATTTATTACTGTTTCGATGTTTGTCAATATCTACCGTTAATGGAAAATTTATTAGTTACGTGAATTATGTCAACTCGGATAGTTTGCATTTAGTATCTATAAGTAGCACGTGCATAACACTATAAATGATTTTAACGAACGATGAATGACTTCAATGAATCTGTCGTAGAGATCGGATTTTCAATAACTATAAAACGAGATAATTTAATTGTCATCATTTTGTAGACGATAATTTTTGTTCTTGTTGTTATTAAATTACAACAGTTTCGGATATACCAAGCGACTCGACATGCGAGCCGTGCAGCCCCTCGAGGGGGCACGTGAGAAACATTAATCTCGTTCGAGCCAGCGATACTTGAACGTTATTGTGACAACCACCCCAATATTGTGGCAGGGACATCCGCATGATTTTAACAGGTGATAAACTGGATGTGGATATCGATTCGATGGGAGAATTATAGTTCGGACGTGGACAGTGAGCAGGATAATTCAGGAAACAATTAATCAGTATAAATGTTAATACAGAGTTCATCTATTCTGTGTTAGTCAAAACTGCAGAAGAAATTCCTGTCACGCTATTGAGTGTCAGTGTCAGTACATGTATACACAGTTTGTAAACTTTGTACTGTTTCTCTGAAAGAGTTGAACTAAAAATCGCACGGATTCGAGAAAGTAAGAAGGCCTGCCGATAGGATTCGATCGCGGCTAACCAGTTTTTGCTGGCCGAGATCAAAGCACCGGCTTCGTCTCTCCCGTTCGCTGGAGATCGCATCGACGAATTATGCTCGTTAACGAGCGAGCAAGAGCGAAGCCGAAGCAACCAGCGTGGTCTTGAATCGAATCGAAGGACCGGCGAGAGAGAAAGAGAAAAAGCGGCAAAGCTCTCGGACCCGGCCGTGTGGACGGGGGCAGGTAAAAGAGTGGGTAGTGAACGACGACCGGCGAACTGGAATTGACACGAGAAGGGAAAAGGAAAATAATAGGAAAGCACCGGGGACAAAGGGCGGAACCGAGGCGAACCCGGAAACCTTTCACACAGCCAGGGGAGAAGAGAGCGAACGTGACAGGCCTCTGCCCCTGCGCCTGTGAGAGACGTGGCACGCGGGTCGCGTTTAACCGTGGTTTAGGATCCATATAACCGAGGATCCTTCAAATGTACGAAGATTGACTTAATTAGCTCGCGGAACCGTCCTACTGAATAATGGGAAAGCCGTGGTTGTTTTTTCAACAAATTTCACCGATCATCTGACATCGCTTGACAAACCTGATTTTCAAAGACAGACTAGAACGATGATATGTCTGAATATTAAAAAACAGAAGTATGTGCATAATTCTAGAGACTCTGTTACTCTGCAAATATCAGTTGCTTATAAATAAAATGTGCAGAAATTATAAATGAATAATACGACTACTATGAATCTCAGAAGCTGGACGTGTATTTCTATGTCTAAAACAATTTGCACACTCATACTGTGAATACTTTATTTTAAATAAAAGTGGATCTATTTATAAAGCGTGAAAAACCACTTAAATATTAGAATAATCAGTACCTAATGGGGAATATCGAATGAGTATACGGCATGAAACGGAACGCTGGAAAGTGCACGTAATTAAATTTTGAAAATCAAGTTATAAGCCTCTTTGCGTTCGACTGTGGTGCGCTTTCAAAGCATTGGATCGGAGGAACGAATGGAGGAAAAGAGGAAACGCTCGACGTGCACGTGTCAAAGCTGAAAGAGCGCGCGCACGCGTATGTATAAACCGTGATTGAAAGAAAAAAGCCGGAAACATAATGTTGAGAAGGAAGGGAGCGGCGTACGAGAAAGTGAATTAAAAAGGCGGAATTGCAAGACAAAGAGAGCCTGAGTAAAGGAGAAAAGGGGAGGAGTGCACGAGGGAATTACTTGCAAAGTGAAGAATAAAATACTTGATGAAGTAAGGAACAAAGTACGGCTAGAAGGAAAATAAGAAACTGAACAGTCAGTGTACAACCTCGTTCAGAAGTTCTCAGAAATATTACAGTTAACGAACTGTAAAAATACAAATACTAAAATTAAAGAATTCCATGGATAATCGTAATTATTATATTTTTACATACTTCGAAGAGGTTCATTATAATAAATGATCTAAAATTCTGGAAACTGTCTCAAGACTCATGAACGCCAATGTAAACGCGAAAAATAAGGGAATGTATAAACGCAGGGCGAAGGACGGTGGTTGAAAGTCTGCATGAATGGCTGGCATTGAGAAGCATCAAGAAAGTGCAGCTGCTTCGCACGTACGATGCTTGCACAAAATGTTTCACTGTTGATACGTCGGTGCCTGTGCGAGAGTTTCACAAACATTTTTCACTCCATCTTCTTCATTATTAAAAAGAAGAAAACAGTCGTGCATGATTAATATTAGAAATATCAAGATCACGTTCATCATAAAAATCCTTCGTAATCACAAAATCATTTTATTACCTTATTATTATTAAATTATTTAATTATAATTTAAATTATGCAGTAAAAGGAACACACGAATTATAATAGAATAAAAGAACATCTAACATATACACTCATTCATGTATGCATTACACTTGATTAAACAATTTTCTTGACATTGAAAATGGAGCAATCAACCTTTCATTATCACTTCTCAAACAGAAGAAAATCAGAAGCGTCACCGTCAACCTTGCCAAGCCCCTCCGACAAACTCACGGTACTGGTTTCCAAGACGTTATTTAAACATTAAATTAAGAAATACGCAACTGATGCGGTGAACGAACCGCAAACGCTAATGAGCCGCGCACGGTTAATGAAATTTCTTGTTCGAGCCTGAGAAAAAACGCGATCGATCATTCGGCCGATTCGATATTAATTTGCAACGCGGCTGTAAAGGGAAACGAGAAAGAGAGAAGGAGAGGCCGCGAGAGCCATCGATCAAAGTGTCGCCAGGAGCTTTTCTCGCTTGCGACACGGGACGGGACGAGAAGATCGAGCCGGAGAAAAATCGAGCGGAGAAAACGAACAACGTGCACTGGTGTTGAACCAGTATCATTACCGAGCTTCCACCGAAGAATACGGATTAAGAAGACATGAGATAAAGCACCTGAATACATATATTATCTCATCGTCTTAAGTAGACCGTGGATTCTCGAAATCATTTAGTTTTAATGTTCAGTTAATCCAGTATATAGGAGTTCTTTCATCGTACATTCTGATAAAGTGTGACATTTATGCATTACACGATGCAGACTGCAATTGCATAATTCAAGAATCGTGTTCCAGTTCATTTTTCCTCTCATATCAGATTAAAATTATATTCAAATAAACCACGGTAATCCAATTTCATACAGAGAACCAAAATAAAATACATATCATGTACAGATTTAAATTTCGTTTTTAAAAACGTATGACAATACATAAAAATATGCACAGAGATTATCAGATCGAAATGGGATTGTCACATGTCTATAAACCGTAACAGACGGCATTGTGACGAGGTTTTAAGAATAAATGGATTGCGTTATTTGACACGAGTTCTGTGTTGCAAAAGTCTGGCTGGTAACGAACACTTGGGAACAGACAGTGGAAGTATAAGCAAGTAGGAGCGGCGTTGATAGGGAGTAATGAATGGCGCGCGATGCGATGCGATGCCTTCTGCTGTTCAAAAGTGGCGATCCGAGAATAGCTAACGCAAATAGAACGTCTCCTTCCCCGTATCTCTCTGCTCGCAGATAATTCCCGTATCTTTCCTCGCGACCGCGAGGAAACATCAGAACGGCTAGCGACCGTGCGCGCAAGGGGATACGAGATACCACCGCGGATGCCGCAGAGTTTCTGCTTTTCCGGACGCTTGAATTTGAATGCGTGTACTACTGCGAGCGACCGGTTGCAAGTTGCAACCTCGCTTCCAACGATTGTGAACTTGTTGCTTGGCAACCTACAACTTTAGAGCGGCGTTTCACGGTTAATTAACTGCCGGCTGTTATTTACTGCTCTAACGGAGCCGTTAAGCAACGCTACTGATAAAGCGTTAAAGAACGGCCGAGGAAAGAAAATGCTGTTTACAGAGCTGAGGGGCTACTCGAGGAATATCTTATTTTTAAACTTCTCGGCCATCCTTTCATCTGATTAGCAAGTAATTTATTATTAGTAATTAAGAGGGAAAATAGGTAGAGGAAAAACTGGTATTAAGTGGTACAGGTTTTTTGGTATACAGAGAAGTCCTCTGTCGTTACATACTTCGAACTGTATTTTGCATTTTTATATAAATTGATTTTCTAAAACGAGGATCGATAATGTAAATCACCACAAGCTTTCCAATCACGTTTTATTATATGTTATCACCCAAATGGAATAATTCCTGAAAATGCTCGGTAATAACCGTGGATGGCGAGCCCGTAAAATGAAATTTCCCAGCTATCCGACTTCAGCACGTATTTGCGATTATGTATTATTACGTTCACGGAACGCGTGTAAATTTTCTTAATTCAATTACGCCCTTCGTATTCGACCGGCTGAATTAATTAACCGGTGCAACAAACTCGCATTGGAATCGCTTTATTAAAAGCCTACTTATGGCCAGCGCCCGAATTAAATTTGGACGATTTTCCGAGCGGAAATTGTTCGATTTTCGCGTCATTTCACTGATCCGTACCAGAGGTTTTACATTAACGAAATTACAGTTAAACCGTGGTAGGCCCGTTCTTCACGGGAAAGTTTCGTTCACGCTTCGAACCACCGTTAATTTAATAATCCATCTGGAAATGAAAATTACTATCAGTTATTCGCACTTGATCGACATGCTTTCCAATGTAATTCATTATTATTAACGTCAATCCCTTATTTAAAAAGAATCTTCGGTAAATAGGATCAAAACCACACTGTGATTACAGATTTATTAAACCATTAAAAGCATCAAGTGCATACATACAAATTGCGTTATTAAACTTTGATGAACAAATAAAAAGCGATGCTCGAGAGATAAAATAATAAAAGTATAAATAATTGATTGAACGGATTTAAAAAAACTGTAGACCAATAACAAATTTGATAAATTTCTCTCGTTTTATGGTTGCAGATACACGAAGACGGTGGTGGACTCGAGCCTGATGGCGCAGAGGTATAACCCCGAGTTCACCATAACGACAATGTCACCGACGACAGCTTCCTACGGCAATGCGAACACCAGCGAGCTCATTGATCAATTGAGGCACATTAATCAGGTGAGTCCACGATCCGCTTCGTAGTAAGTATATGTAATTTGTTCCTCGGCTCAGCCTTGGCTGACCGTGTTTCCAATTGAATTGTGCGCGCGTTCTCTCGTTCACATCCTGTTTTCAACTTCGACCGTACAAGATTTCCCCTTGCTCGAATTTACTGTAGTATTTCTATTAAACAAATGTATGAATGATGACGTCAAACGATTATTATATACAGTTTATTAATTTTCTTTCACAATCGTTTAATCGTCCCTGGATTGAAGTCGTCTGTGCAGTCGTTAAATACAATTATTCTAAATATTACGAGAACGGAGACGTTAAAATCTTTAGAACAATGAGTCGTATCTACAGCGTAGAACCGGTTGATTACACGAATTTGTTAACAATTCTTAAGGACTCTGTTCTATGAATGGGAACCGTGGACACACACAATGGTCGTCTCCCAGTCGTAATTACGAAGCAAACGAGGCATTCTACTGTACTTTACCTCCGCGTAATCTCGTTCGTGATTATTAGTTTAACGCGAAAATCGCTTTAAGCGAATGCGGGTAGCGGCGTTTAATCCTTCCGTAATCCAAATGTACCTTCCGGGCGCAGACTACGTCAACCGCTGTGGTTCAACTGAGCTCGAGAAGCGCGTCATGAACTTTAAGCTAACATTACTTACAGATTTCCTTGTTTTTTATAAGAGCCGAGTCAACACCAGAAAATTTACTCTCCTGCGATTTCGGTACAAGACTGACCAGAAAGAATAATTTCCAATCTGTCAGTACTTAAAAATATATGGAATTGAATATAAATTAAATGATTAAAATCAATATAATAATTTCTTTAATTCTTAATAATTCAACTCCTTATTAAATTACTTTTTACCCAATTCAAGAATTGTTACAATGTATTTTTTGTTCACAAAATGTATTATTAAATAAAAACAAACAAACAAACAACTTGTTATTAAAATCTATAAAGTGTAAATAATACACGAGTATCGTTTTCAAATTTTATTCCCTGTTTTATTTCGTTTAAAATGGCTATTTGCGCTTCAATGAATACACATCAATTTCGAAGCGGAATCAACGTAAATAATAAAAACTAATAACGAACGCGATATTGCGTCTACTGCGCGACGTAATTGAAAACTTCATACATGATAGATCAAATAAAGTCAATAGACTCGATTCACTTAATGGAATAACAGGCAACATTAGTGAATTAACTAAATGAGATAAAACGGACACACATAGGAGAAGTGAATGTGTTGAAACGTTTCATTCAGAAGCAATGAGCTAAAAATATTTACAAGATTATTATGCATATAAGCTTGATATAAAAAGATGTATTCTATTACAGAGCTCTTTTTATACCTCGCCTTAAATGAATCATAACTTGGTAAAACGTGTACCCGATTCTGACTCTATTTCCAAATAAGGTAGCAATTAGTTTCACAAGTTAGATTAGTCTGCGTAGCGGTGCGTAAGTCATACCCGAGTATATGTGTAATAAGGATTTCATTAATTACTGATTTCACGAAGTGGAAACTTGTCTCGATGTGATTTGCTAAATGAAATACATCAGTTCTAGGAGTCTTGATGGAAGCGTATCAACAAATGTGAATGTAGGTTCCGCGAATCGTGTCGCGTTTAATTGCTAATTGGATCGATGAATACGAATATACAAATTATTTTCTGCTCTTCAATTTATTAAGCGATTATAAATTATGAAGATATGACTCTTTCGAAATGAATAAAGATATCATAGCTAAAAAGAGAAGAACTTATTTTACAAAAAATATTACGAAATATCATTTAACTCTTCAGATAAATAGAACTAAGTTAAAAGTGAATGAGAAACTCCTACGAAAGAACATGACGTTAACTCGAATCTAGAATTAAAGAGGAATTTTATGTTACGTCTTCACAGCAGATAAGTTGAAATGATCATCTTGGAACTCAACGACTCGTGTCGGATCATCCGATATCTAACCATCGGTTAACTCGTTACTCGTCGGTACGCATTTGGAGTCGAGGTTTAAGCGTGCGCGTTAATTAATTCATACGTCTAGAAATCAAGCCGGCGACTGCTCGGTTGCGTGTAAGTAAGATACGACACCTGCACGGCCGTCAACCGCAGGCGTATCGCACCTGTGTAATCCAATTTGAAATCGTAACAGCGGCAGACGAAGAAGAAGGCAACGTGCGCGCCGATACGCATAGTAGTTAGTAGTGGGTAGCAGGGTATCACAATGCGCGAACTTATGAATGATTTATGAACGCATCCACGCGACTATGTCGCCTATATGTATACAGGGTGAATTAATCAGGAATATGTCCTCCGGCATGGTGACTCGTTGCCTTAATGAATGACGCGAGCTATATATTTTTATTTATTAGAAATAGCTCTACGTACACGTTTCAGCAGACGTCATCGTGAATCGCTGATGTTTTAGGATCTCGTTTAAAACAG
>NW_017163422.1:760437-764842 GCF_001652005.2 Ceratina calcarata | reverse complement strand
ACGTTATAAAGAGTCAGTTTCAATCTGATTCTATACGTAATCTTAAAATTAGAGAAAAATAAGCCAGCGGTTAAAAATTGGGACGTTTCCTTTACCTTCTTCACATCATTTATTCCTTCATTTCCATCGAAAGCAAACGTTTGCCAACATGCGATCTGCATACTATTTTCGCATGTTATATGGTTGTATTCAAGTCCCATTAATTACTCCATGAATGACACTCGTCCCTTTTTTGAGCCTTATTTCATTTCTGCGACGGTGACCAATCGTCCGAACCATTGTATGTATTTTTCTTACAGATCTTGCAGACTCAGTTGGCATCGGCACCCGACAGCGGAGTGCTTCTCGCCGATGAGGCCTTGGACGGTTCGGGAAGCGGTGACAGACCGATCTGGAGGAAGAGAGGCAAAGGGGAAGTCGACAACGACGATGAGGACGTCCACGGTTACGACCACGACGACGAAGAAGCCTCTGGTTCAGGAATGGGTCCAACTACACTAGGTGAGGAACTCCACATTCTTTTCATTTTATACGCAAACGTAATACATAATTCTTGCATCTATACGTGTATTCGATTTGTGAATTGACAGTATATAGAATTATTGGAGTTAAGAGCATTTCAGTTTAATTCAACATAAATTTTATTAGAATTTAATGTCTAATACATAATTCGATCGATTCGCTGTTGCAGATCCGCTACAAAAGACGATACATGAGGACCCGAACAAGTCGGGCGCATCGACCGTTCTCCTGTCGTCGATCCTAGTAGCGATCGCCTGCGCGCCGTTGATCGCTTAAAAGAGTCGGGCTGAGTCGAAGTCGGATCGCGAGACGCAAAGCGGGTCGGAGTGTACGGATTCGACGTGTTACCAGCCCGCAACACTAGACAGAGTAGAGAAACGATTCGTTTGATTCGGTGTCCGCGTCGGGGAACAGGATGATCCTCCTCGATACGAAGGAAGGGATCTGACGTTCCAGATGCTGCTTCTCGCGCACTGCTAGGTATTTAACGCTGTTACTGCGAGAAGATCTTTCGGTTAACCACCGGCCGAAGTTTGTTTCGATTTATAAGTGTCGATCGAACGAAGACTGTCGTGTAGAGAAGAAGGAATTCGAGAATTGGTTACGCGTTCGAGAATCTTTTTTGGCTCGTTCGCCGATCGAATAGTGCGGGATCCACGGCCCGTAGGCTTAGATCCGAGAGTGTGATGAAAAGGATCGTCGAGTCCTTCGTCGAGAACAGGTGACGTCCCGTTTTCGACGATCTCCTCGAAAGATCCCAGCAGGACCGGAGCATTAGTCTTTAGGAAGGAAACGACTGTTTCGAAGGACTTCGAATACTCGGACGACTGGAGGAATGACGGAGGAGACTCGGTTGCACATGTTAACCAATGTGTTCGGAGTACGTTTAGGAAAAGTGGAACTGTCCAGGGGAAAATGATAAAGTATACAAAAATTGATCGTTGTTCCTTTAACATACCAACGAATTGTATACTGAGATAACTGTACTGCGATACTTCGAACGATATTTCTATAAAAAAAAATCCTTGGAACAATAATCACGAAACGTTTGTTATTTCGTAATGACGGAATTGAATAAAATCGAAGGAAGAAAGAGGTGTTCAAATTGCTCGCACAAATGTGATCGATAAAACGTTGCTATTATATATAAAAGTATGAATAAAGACTTTTGGAGAAACGTTAAGCAATTTGAAACGCATATACGTAAAAGTTTTAATATTCAAGAGATTCAAGAAGCAAATATGGAAAGAAGCTCAAGCAATAATTGTCATCGTTACTACGCACATTTCGCTCTTACTGAACCGAGACATTGCCATGCGTTTTTATATCGCTGAAACAAAGTATCTTTCCGTTTTGAAAGTATCACGGAAACAACGCGGACAAGCAAACAACGTGACTCCGACGATATTAAATTTGTGCCTCGTACGTACACCATCGCAGCTGCGAATCTCTCACTTCTCATCGGCTCGCGTCGATACCACAGACTAATCACGGGATTCAATATTCCCGTCGGTGATGTCGCGCGCGTGACGTGCACGCATCAAAGCTAACTGCCAGAACGCCAGTTAACAGTCAGCTTAGTCTCGCTTAGTCTCGAATCCCGCGAGTATCCGTTGCCTTCCGCTTTTCACCCGTGGCAACGCTCCCAAAACGAGAGAGATGTTCATCCATCGTCGTCCCAGCGAGACATCGATATTTCCTTCGCGATTTCCAGTCATCCGTCGCAAAACCCGTCGTATCTCCGCCCTGCGGGAAAGGACGAAGTGGTCGGAAGATCGACGTCAGTCGTTTTTCGATTTCTTGTTTTCTTTTCTTTTTTTATAATAAATTGTCGAGTAGGATACTCACGAAGCGCTTGGTACGTTACGGACACTATCGCGTAGAATTGTATAAGAGATGGTCCGAACGTATCAGGCGCTCTCTTCTTGGACGTCTAATCGTTGAATAGAAGCTTAGGACCCGGTGACGAATTCTTGAAAATCGATAGAAAAGCATAGGCTCGCTTTTGCTAAATTTTTTTACGATCAATTAACCAGTGCCATAATTTTATCATCTCGTCGTAACAGTAGAGGGTAGAAAATAATTGACAATTTTTTTTATCTTAATCAAACTCGGCTTATCGCTTTTCGTTGGTCCTGTTCACGTTACATGAATATATTTGTTAGATTGGTGCGTATGAAATATTACACACGCAGTTCCTAAGAGAAGCGACATTTAAAAATTGGTTACAAAGTTTGTCATTTCAAATTTTAAGAAATAAACATCAATCGTTCTAATGTTTTTTTCAAGAGTTGATATATCGTTCGAACAAATTGAAATCTAAGAGTCGACGATATTTCTTATGCATCAAAGCTAACAGACATCATCAAGTGCCAAAATGAACTAAATTAATCGAAAGTGGAACGGGAAGCGAGAACAAGTTCCTCGACGCGTCCAACGCTTTAGACGTCTAAGGCTTCGAAGCGAGCCTCGATTTCGAGGCGGTTCGCTTTAACAGATTAAATGAAAATTGAAAAATTTGAAAAAAAAAAAAGAACGACTTAGGCTAGCGTAAGAAAGTAATTAGGGGCAGGAGCCGGTCGGTGCAACCTCGTATGCGGCCGCACTGATTTTGTACATTTGATTTATCGACGTATATTCGAGGGTTAGTGCCTTTTCGGAATATCCCTGGCCGCGACATCGTCGCGTCACCATTTCACGCCCGACAGAACGAACGAGAATGGGAGACCATCGACATGTATGTAATAAAATAAATGACTGTACAGGGCATTCATTGCTGAAGAGGAAGAACGGTGTTGTATGCGCGTACGACCTTCCTTCTTTCCCTCCTTCCTCTCAAACAGGAACGGAACAGCTTTCGATTAAAACAGCCCTTGTTCAACCCAACGCCGAAACGCCCCCGCGTTTGTCTCAGGGTGAGATGTGATTTCATCTCGAGACTCGATGAATGTTCGCCAAGTTACGGATTGGGTCCAGACTGTGTCTAAACGCGAACTTTGTAACGATAACAGACTTTTGGACCGAGAGGTCTCTTTTTTATCCGCTCTGGAAGCGCAACTCTCTATTAATAAGATTAACAATTGTTGTTATATAAACAATAGGAGATACGCTGCTGAAACTAGTCCATCGACCAGTTACAGATAAGATTAAGCTATACGTTTGTCGCAGTAAAATTTCTCGACGAGAGGCGTTAATAAAATATCTCTTGGCGCCTCTTCGGATTAATAACAACAAAATTATCGATTACCTAACGGAAAGGCAGAAGACTCAATGTTAATTCAACGAATACGACTGCCAAATTCGAAATATTTCTAAAACGTGGGATCGACTAGATAAATTCGACAGACACTGCCCGGGTGTTGATGTTTTATATTCGACTTTTTTCCCATTACGAAAGTCGCAGATTATATAGTCTAATAACAATTATGTACGTTGAAAGTGTAACGTTGTTAAACGAAATTTGAACAATTTAAATAAACATGCGTATTGCGTAAGGTGGAATATTTCAGATCGGCACTCGTCGCCGGTACCACAGCTCCGTGACCTCTCTAATCGCTGGAGACGTTGATTCAAGTGTCCCCCGCGCTTAACACGGATTATGCATGCGGAGCCAAAGGAGGAAGCGACCTCGCTTTCGCTCCACGTTCAGAACTCGATCATCTATTTATAATGCTCTTTGTTGTACATTTTTTGTGGTGCTACGTTTAATAAAATGCCGAGTAAATAAAAGTGATATATTTAAACAAAACTGTGTTTGTATCGATGCTTAAAACATTTGGCATAACAAATTATCCACGCGACTCTAAATAATGTGTTGGTACTTAATTTTTAAAAATCCTTAAGGATGTATAGGCTATACATATACTTAAACAATGCTGGTATG
>NW_017163422.1:755833-759862 GCF_001652005.2 Ceratina calcarata | reverse complement strand
TCGGATTTTGTCAACATCAATAAAATGCCAAATAATCATACTTGACTCATTAAATATCGAAATTAGAAGAAAAGTGCACTATTTTTAATTATAGGAAATGCGTTTTTCTAAGGTACATAAGCTTTTGGGATTGACTATATAGCCAATACATCCTTAAAGACTGGCGTTTTATTAAAATAACATTCGATGATTATTTTCGCGTTTTCATCTTTAGTGCTAATAAAAATTTAACTGCTGACCAGTGAAACATTTGTTTCTTACTCTAAGGAAGTCAAGATATTCTGATCACATTAGTGAATACGAAATAAGAAAAAAAATTCATTAGGCGTGAATAGAAGCGAACATGTGGGATAAAAAGCAAAACGGTCCGAGCCATTGAATGAACTTATTGTGCACGGTTAAATTGGCTCGTTGAACGTTGAATGGGTCCTACGATGGTGAATTTAATTAAAGCGATACGTACACGATTAGCCGTGTTGTGTTGCGAGCATCGAAGCGCGACAGCTGCGAGCCCCTCGGATACTAACAATAAGTATAAAACGCGGAAAGTGTCCTCTCGCCGGGGCGATATCTACGTAATGTCCCAACGCTAAAAAAGACACTATTTCTCATCCTCTAATTGCGCTGTCACGCCACTTCATTAACACAGATAACGTTCGCAATTCCAGCGCGACGTAAATCGCACGAATTTAAACCCTGATTCACTGTTCCTCGCGTTACATTAATTACCGTGTAATCAGATGTTACACTGCGACTAATCTGAAAAATGCAAACGACTTCTAATTGATCCACGGCTTCTCGAATTTACTGGGAACAATTTTTATCTACTACATAGTTTCGCTAATTAAGAGATTAATTGGCCATGGTGTACACGCGTGCGATCGCCAATTTATTGATTGAGAAATGGTCCAGCCGAGAACTCGAGATGATAGCCGTGCATCTTCGTTTTAATGAACGTCGGTCACAATTGACCCGTCGACGCTGTTTAACCCTTCACGTTTTAATAACCGGTCATAATAACTAGTTCGGGTCATCCGTTAAATAACTACCAGATGGAACAATGAAAAATCTTCCAAGATCGACATCTAATCTTATATACCGAACATGATTTGAGAGAAAAAAACAGAATGGAGACACTAAACTAAATATGTTATTTATTTTCTCATTGTCCACGTGTATTGAAACTTGAAGAATAATATTCTTAATGATTCTTTCAATCATATTTAATAACAAACGTACGCAGTCTGGACTTGATCCAAACGGAATTCAAGGAGGGGAGAAACGAAGGGAAATCGAAGTTGTATATGAACGAGTAAGAATGAAATGGAGCCTGTATATAAATAGTGAATGCGTGCTGTATTTATATGTTATACACGTTAATATAAATATATATATATATAGAGATAAGTATATACATAACGCAGTGACTACAAAAGGTATTTGCTTTGCATACTATTCGTAAAACTATGAAAGTGATCGACTAATATTTAAAAAAGTGTTTAATATCATAGTTTCTCTTATATGTATTATTTACGGACAGTTAATTATAATGTTACTACCTCGTTGAAGTTTTAGAATAATGCTGATTTGATCTGCAGAGGAAATGACGGCGTTGCGTGAATGAAATATAATGAAACGGAAACTGTTGATTGAAAATGATTCTAAAAATCGACGTGACATGCGGGTACTTTTTGTAGCACGCGCGAATATAAATATTAACATTATCGACCTAAGAGCAAACGCCGAGAAAGTAAAACGCATTGTTGATCAGGTATGACTAATTAACCGTAACGTAAAATTATCCGGCTGATTTCCGTGGAAATGACCGTGAGGTACCGTAGGAACCAGGTCCGAGAGGCAGTTTAATCTAAACCGGCTGTACGTCGGTGACAAGGTCTGTCTGTCTGTCTGTCTGCCTACACGCACATGCTGAACGCATCCACGTATATCTAATGTATGTATGTACATTTAACCGTTCGTGCCAATTGTGTTTTGAAGAAGGGAACTCGAAACTCGCTTCGCAACCAACAATTTTCCGGCTGTCCCATTTCATGATCCGGCACCGCGACCGAACTCGTACCGACTTACCCTTTTCAACCGCGAAACGGAAAGCCACGGTTAATCCTTCGCGCGACGGGAAACGTTTTTCCGCCTCTTAAATAATTCACATAGGTTCCTTTCGCCGCAAGACAAATTCCACGCGACGTTTTAATGCAAAATCTATGATGACAAAGTGGTCACTTCTATTTTGCACAGACAGATTTCCCTGAGTTTTTTAAAATCCACGGAAGATCAGTTAATTTCTGTCTGCGATCGTAGTAGAGACGTACGAAAATAAATGTTTCGGAATTTCGTGCACAATTAGGCCATTACGATTTCCGTCCCATCCCGTTTATGCGAGTAAATAGCGAATCGTTTATTTCTTAATGGAACCACGTCTCGCTTAAACGAGCAAAGTTTCCATCGAAACTAATTAAACAAGAAATCAGAGGTATTAAGCGTAGTGACGACAAGAAAATATAAACAGAGTTATCGATCCTCTTTTCTTCATTCTCCTACTGCTTTCCGCTGAAAAGTGAAATTAATTTATACTTTATCCGCATTATTTTGTATAATTCAAATGTAACAATAAAACTATTACATTTTTATCTGAATGTGTATTGTAGACGATGAAAGTAATACGAAGTTTTTATGCTTGAATAATACGTGAATTAACAAATGCCAGTGATTATATAAAAAGTACCGTCGGTATTTCGAACCTCTGGCAAAAGTTATACTAAAAACGAGGCAAATTATTTATTTCATGAGAATAAAACGAAACTTTAATTGAGTGACAAATATATTTTGTCGAAATAAAGCATGAAACTTATTATTATTTCAGCTCCCTGGTGATGTCCATTACAAGCAATCTACTCTCATTGTCAGTGTTTGCCTTGCGAAACTGGAGACGAGTCCAGCGTAGAATTCCACGGATCGATCCACGACTATATACGTTCGATATTAACACCGACGAACGTCGCTCGCTCGACCATCCTTCTTTTACATTTTGAAACGCGAACTTGTGTCACGGACGCTTGAGCCGAGATAATGCGAGCAGATCCATTCTGTCCCATTTAAATAACGTGCCTCGAGGAACGTCCGTCGCGTTGCTAAAGAATAAAGTATAAATGTACCCTTTATATCTCGTGAAAACCGGTGAGATACAAGTTTATATGAAAGATCGTGCGGATGTTCGCTTTTAAAAATTATTTCATCCTGTAACGCGTTTCATTTTACAGCTTTTAGTTGAGAGAAATAAAGGAAGTTGAAACAGGAGAATAAAATCTCCGGGCGACGAGTTCATTAAATTTCAAGATGCAAAATTACAGCTTACTCATTTTTTAAGAGATTAACGTACCGTTCAAATACGTTAAACTGTCACGTTTGTTTTTAAATAAAATGAGACAATTATAGTCATCTCGATGAAAGATTGAAATGTTTGTAGACGATCGTTGAAAAAGAAATACTTGGCCTTTAATGATGAAACCGAATTATTTATGCGTAAAGATCGCGAGATAACAGTGTGAAATTCAAAAGGCATACGATTGTTAAATTGGTACGCTCGGAGCGTGTTCACATTGTCCCGTTCCACCGGCGCAAACAAAAATTTGTTAGCGGGCTCCGCCAAAACTCGTTGGGGACGATTTTGCCGGTTGAATGGAAGCGATTGGCGAGCATCGACGCGCCACTACACGATCGGAACCACAGCCACCAGCAATGCATCTTGCAACAGCGATCTGTTAACCCGCCGCAAACATCATACGCCTCCGTAGCGTCCCGTTCAATATACACTCCCGTCTATAACTCTGAAATCGTTTCTGCTTTAAAAAGAAAAAGATCCAACTTTATAGAGACCTAAATCTTCTAGTGGTTTGCATTCATTTCAAGTTGATAAGGAAATGGGAGTGCAGTCTTGTACAGATGGATAGAAGCAGAAAAATAAGTCTGCCAAATATTTTAAGACATGTAATAAAAAGCTGTGTCCAATAT
>NW_017163422.1:735880-755043 GCF_001652005.2 Ceratina calcarata | reverse complement strand
ACCTTAAAATAATAGCTAATAAATGAAGTAATATAAATAATTGTTGATAGTCTAAGAAGTTTGATACTAAATTAAAATGTGCCTAATTTTTGTATTTTCTCCTGAATGCTACAAAGTATCCAATAGTTTGCAGAGCTGAAAATTATAAAACGAAGAGATGATTCCCATCCTGTGTATGTAACGTCGTACAAATTGAATCGAATGTAAAGATAATTTGTTCGTTACTCTCTTTATGAACTGGCTAACAAACTTATGAACGGGAGTGTATATTTGCGAATTGTTCATACAGAGAGTCGTGACGATTCGCGCGAAACGGCCCGAAATTATCGATCGCCACCTAGAGCCAGGCGCTACTCCCGCATCCGTTTTCAATTTGCCGTGTAGACCGCAATAAATAACGAACGAAACGAAGGATGAAACGTCGCGTCGCGTCATATCGCGATACTGTGCAGATATACGCGTTGCTCTACGCTCGATATTATACACTCCCGTCCACTCTCGCGCGACTAATTTCGCCCGAACGTATCGCACAGTAAATTTGCTTTCTACACCTTTTTCACCGGCTTTTATACCCCCTGTGGTTTCATGTTCCACCGAGAAATCGTGATTTCAAGAACTTTGCACGAGAAAGATGAGATCAAAAATTGGAAAAATTTAAATAAATTCGACTGAAAAATAATAAACCAGACATTTTATTTCCATTATTTTCTTACCTCTAAAACGTGTAAAAATACTTAATATTTAAAACCCTAACAATAGGAATGAGTTGAGTGTGTTCGTTGATATGATTGAAACGAATGCGCTGTTCAATCGAGACGAGGAGAATCCGCAATTGCGGTAGTCATTAATGTTCATTTTTTCTTATTATTCGCGGAGTCGAAGCGGATTCCCCGAACGACGTTCCGGACACGAGATCGTAGAATCATGTTGAACGTAATAATTACGAGATCGATCGTTTTCAATTGAACAACGACGTCGACGGCTGTCCTCGAAATGATCCATCGGCCGGCGACGCGCCCGTACAAGAAAAAAGAAGCGTATAATGATTACGTTGCATTGAACGAGCGGGACACGATTCGCACACGTGTTCGTTAATTATATTCCTCGTTGCGATGCGTTGGCCCGTTTACCGACTTTTCCATCCTCGTTAGATTTTCCACGTCGCGCCGTTATCGCCGCGTTCCCCTTCTTCGCAAAGCCGCTGGTTTCAATACCAACGGATTTATCGCTTTCAACCTCGAGCCTTTTATGGTCTTCAAACAGCACAGAATTATAAAAGAGGATTTACTTATGCACTGCTCGTTGAAGTATAGTAACCTTTTGTGAGATAATCGCATCAGAGATTCCGAGGAATTATTGTCTTTGAACGCCGAGCTTCAGGATTATAGAAATTGATACACGGATCGAGGGACGTAGTAGCGTCCCGAAAGCAAGTTTTATTCGACAAATGGTTACAGATTTACGTACTAAATCGCATTGAATTGTTAATTGTTCAAATGTCATATTTATTCGATTTCACAGCATTCACTGTTTTTAATGGATATAAAATATCGGTAATTACTTAGACGTCTCTGTTTACGACAAAATTCGACGAACGACACCTTTTCCTCTTAATAGAATCCTTACATAAAAATTCAACGTAAGAACTGTAGATCGGATCTATTCGGGGAATAATCGCGTTTATACTGTACTACCGTGTTCCCCGCAAAGATTCACTTACGCGTTTCTTGAATAAATCAACGATCTTTCTTTTCCACGTTGCTCAAGGCAAACGGATATAAATGTTTCCTTCCTTCTCTCGAAATAGTTCAGCGCTCTATAAATCCGCGTTAATTATAGTTATCCAAATTTATCCAGCTGCGATCTACTGCCAATTCTTTAACTTGCGGAATAATCAACGCGATTCTCAGACTATACGTCCGTTTCCGTTGAAATTAAAATCAAATTCCACGACTATTAATAGATCACCGGCATTGGATAATCAAACAGTTTCTAATTATCAATTACTGATTTATATGCGTTCGTTCGTTTCGTTTAAACGGCGTCACGTTAGCATTTATAAATAGATATTATTCAAGCATAAAACAAATCAATCAAAGTATCACTAATAATTTTTGATAAACTTTAATTTTGACAGCAGAGAATGCTAAGTCTGAGCAAAATTTTATTATATCATTTATTGTATTATTACAGTGATTATTAATTCGTCAAGCATTGTCAGATTTGGATGCAATCTACAAACGAGGTGATCCCTTTATCACACAGACGTCGACGCACGGTGACACGAACAAACTGCGGTGCACCGTGGCCCGTCCTCTGTTGCGCGTTGGATATCAAAGACTTTCCTGCTATTCAGAACGCGTAATTCAATTCTGAGCCCGCGGTAATCGCATTTGCGGATTGATTAACAGAGCCCCTCGCCATTAATTGCGCTCGCGGTAATTACGTTAGGCACCGATACCACCCTCGAAGGTGGTCCTCTCTCTATTCGCCCACTAATAATCGTCTCGAATTTATCGTCCGCCCGAGCCCGACGTTCCGTTACGACCCGTCGATTCTCTCAAGTTCGAAAATCGTCTTTGACGATGTTTGCCAACCGAATCATCCGCCGTTATATCTCGTCCTCGCTTGATTTCGAGCGACTTGAAATTGGTTCGCCGATTGAGTTTTTGAACTAGTTACGAATGTCCTCTCTTTTAGATGTGCGAAAGGACGAACGGATCTGTGTTCCGGTTCGAACAACAAACACTATTTCTTGATTCACTTGAGATATACTTATAAAACCTTGAAGACAAGCGAATTCCATACACGATTTTTACTAATTGGCGTTCTTGTAACACCACTTTTGGTTGTGCATCGTTAAACGCGTTTCCTAAACCGTAACCCAGCTTCGTTCGGAGAGCACGTAGAACGAGCGTTAAAAAATAACTCGAATATCCCGTAGTCCCATGAATCATCGGATGTACTGCAAAATCACGAGGCGTTCGGATCGTCGACGTTGCACGTGTGTGAGAGAGAGTCTGTGATGTTGCGTTATGTTACGTGAACGCGACGAGCATGAATCGTTTTGATTCACGAGCGTGAATTATGTGTCACGTAAATGCAGCCGATGATCAAGCAAGCAATCTATACATATTATACATATAAATATGAACATAAATACGCGGCTATAAATATTATGTATATTATTATAATAAATGTTACACGAGGAACTAAGCAAATTATGAATAATTATTGTCAGTTGACTTGTACGTGCCCAGTTTGAGCGACGATGTAAAAAAAAAATAAACTGTGAGTGAATGGCGAATAAACTAATACGATAACAAACGGTTTTATTTAACGACCTAGTCACCAGTAATAGCAACGATCATCGTTGGCCTTGTAAGTGACGCAGGGTGCATGAAACATATCCAGGGTTTACATTAACACTTTTATTTATTGTTTTCATTTATACCGATATAACAATTTCCGTGTTTAGCTCATACAATTACAGAATGACGTCTGCAGGAAACAGTAACATAAGAAAATAAATGGAGTCGCACCAAGAATACACAAGTAGGAATAGAACGTTTATAAATATAAAATTAACCAGCCACGGATTTTCTAATAACACCGACAGGCGAGGGTGCACTGACCGAAGTGTGTATGCGTGTGCGCGGTGAACAATGTTGCAAACGTTATATTTGGTGCGAAACAATTAACAGTCGTTATTTTGTTCGGTGCTTGCCACATCATGCCACTATCACGGGTATTCAAAACGTTTCTCAGAAGCTCGAATAAATATATATGTATATTCTACAGTTGGTTTTCGAGTTGCCCGCCACCCGATAAGCTTCCACGGAACATTTTCAACCGCCCGTCGTCATTCATTTGTTATTCACGCGCTAACGTGTACACAGAGTATCGTCACAAATTACTGCTTCCGATTCGCGGTTCCCGCCGATCTAACGAAAATCAAAAAAGAAGAGAGAGAGAGAGAGAAAAAAAGAAAATGAGAACGGAATCTAATTTTATTAAAGAATATAAAATACAGTTGCACCGGTAACGTTTCGTACTCGTTCCTCTCGATTTTGAATAAAACGCGTAACAACGGCATCCTACATCGCGACGGGAGCATGCTTCATGCAGTCGTGTCCTTGGTAACGAGGAACATCTCCACGAGTTTGATCAGGTTCTCGATTCCTTCGAGATAATTCAGGTCCAAGGCATTGCGATCCTCTGCGGGGAAGACATGCGTGAAATCGATCATGTTAATTCTGACCCAGTTCTGCTTCTCCTCCGAAGTACTGGTAAGCTCGTTCAGCAGGTCGTCATAATCCTCCTTCATCCTGACGATATCGTCGTCGAAGTTGTTTATGTAAGAATGCGTGCGGCACAGTCGACCGTCTCTGAAATCGGGACTACACGATCCGCTTCTGTTCAACGATTTCTCTTTGCCGGACGAGTCGTACTCGCTGCTCAAACTGATGCTCCTCTTGATAAAATGCACTCTCTCCATCGTCCGGTTCCTGACGATTTCGTCGCTAGGAATCGAGTCGCTGGTCGTCGCGTCGTTCACGTGCTTAAAGGTGTTCGTCGAAGTGAACGATCGCGACTGCCCGGATGGTGATGCATCGTTCGCTTCATTCTGACGAACGTAATGTCTAAGTCTTTTCGCGTCGTATGCCACCAACAGGGAACTAGAATAGAAGCGGAACATCCGTTGAACGCGAAAGAAGAGTAGAATCCTCCATAAAATGGAGAGAAGCTTGACGACCAATTGACGGCAGGGTGGTCTTTCCGGAGTTATATTCAGGAAGATCTTCAATGCTGCGCAGGAAAGAAAAGTACCTTATGGAACGGTTTTTACAGAAATTTAACGTGTCTTAAAATGTCTTCCATCGTTTTCGTTCCTCCGATCGATCCGTTAGTTATTCGTGTGTATTATATGTATGTAAAGTTAACAATTATCAATATACCTTCTACGACGCCATTGGCGTCAAGAGTCTTGCCGTAATGTTTGCCAAATTGTTTTAATTGCCCGGAGGAGACGCAATACACTTGAAATCCAGTTATACAGAATCCGTAAGTGCGCTTCGACTCGGCGTACTTTAATTCTTCCGTAGCTCTTTTCTCTGGCGTTGCCAAAGGGTCCCACGTACGCCTACCTATCTTTATATCCATCACGCACGGTTCCGCCATACCATCGGTAATATCTTTCAGCGTAAGGAATGTTACTCCTAATATTTTACCAAAACGATTAATCTTGTTGCGTTAACCAGGAGAACCGTCATTTTTTTTTTTTTAATTCTTGGCAATTAAGTGTGAGAGGTGAAAGTTTTTGGGAAAAGTCATTTAATGATTATTATCGATACATGCACGACAAATCAATCGCATCTGATAATTGAGGTGTTAATATAGAATGAAAAACCATCGTCTGTTTTATTTAAAATTATTTCATCGGAAAAAAGAGTCAATTTACTTTCTCCATTCTTAAAGATAAGAAGTTCTTTCACGTAGTGAAACGATTTTACATTTATTTTGAACCGTCCATCTTTAACAGTGAAGAAAATAATTACATGTATCATTCTTAAAAATCTACGTCCTTCGTCGTCCATTGTACAACTTATAACGAAACTCTCTAAGACGGTACTCGTAAAAGAGAAAGAACAGAAGGAACGAGGAGGGATTATGGGGGTAAGTTAAAAAAAGCTCGATATATTCTTGATATCTTACGTCTGCCAAAAATTTGCAACTCAGTCGTGCCGTAATATCGTGGAACGTAATTCTTCAATTGTACCATGACAGGATCTCGGGATATTTGTAAATTTTCATAGAACGAGATTTCCCGTTTACCAAGTAACGGTTTAACGACTGGTTTAAATACACGCCCGTCCGATCTACGTAACATGCCTATAACATTTATTAACAAACGTTTTTACAACATCGAACATTACATATGATACATGTTGAATGAATTCTTCATTCTCTACGAGTATGAATTATAACTAAAGTCTTAGTCGTGTCGCACAGATGAAAGGAACAAAGCGATTATAAAAAAAGAGAACTGATGTTGCGGTGACTGAAAGCGAAAACGATGATTAAAATAGAAATCAATGAGAGAAGCACACGTCATGTGAAGAATACAATGAAAAACAGTGAAGGTACATCTTGATGGTATGATGAAATTACCAAACAGTGAGGCGATTCAGCAAAGACTGCTCTCAGAGTTATTTCATCTTCCGTGACGTTTTAATTCGATCAGATGCTTACCAATCGTATGTCCTTCGGTGTCTAACCGGTGTCCGGCTACCCGAGATTCCATCGGACTTATCCCAACAGGAAGTCCGTGATCAGACGGAATTTCAGTTAACTCCGTGCTCGATCGCTTATCGAGATGACATAAACTTTTATCGGTCTGCGAGTCTAAGGTCGTCATCGTTACTGCACGCTCTAAACGGTGCACGCAGTTAATTACTTCTCTCTGCAATTAAACCGTCGCACGGTTCGCAAAAGATTCTTATCTTCCGCTGTGAAACATCCACCGTAGCCACCAGCGTTTTACCGATCGAAGCTTATTCTAATTATCTCCGGCTGTCTTATTTCCGTCTATAAATACAAATTTCACTTGTGATCAGGAAGCTCAACAAACTAGCCAGCTGTATGTGTATTGTGTACGTATGTACTTAATGATTATCGTATTATCAAGCTAATTCTACTTATTTTATCTGTAATCTTACGATGAAATTGAAAGAAGTAATCGTGAAACGTTTTTAAACGTATTGTAACATGATCGAATAAAAGTTGGTATACGTATGTCGAATAATTAACAAGTAATTTTTCCCAAGAACGTATAATCGAATAAGTTCTGAAAATTGAATATTACTCAGGTATCAATGATTTCGAATAGTTGACAATAAGTTTTAAAAACGAAACGGGATCTCCGTGCTATATAAATTTCATTCTTAAAATAGACTGCTGTTACCTTCGATTATCCCTTCTCACCCGAGCATCCGCAAACGAAAATTTTGTATTAATCATACCACAGGTACTTAAATTCACGTCACACCGAACGATGTGTAGCCGCGATCTCCCGATGCTCGTTCAAATGTTCGAAAACCAAAATTGATGTTAGAACAAACATTTCGCGCGTTTACACATTTCGAGGTCCGTCGTGCTTTCTGGTAGTGGATCGAACCGGTAGGCGGCGATACGTATTTGCCGAGAGACCAAATGCTCTATAGTTCGCGCTTTTACCAACAAATCGTGATAAGTAATTTCGTCGGGTCTTTTGAAACTGCAATATTAGCAAAGACAAGTATTCGTATAATTAAATTAAACTCGTACGATCTTTCTATCTGATTAACTACGTCTACGTATGACATCGATTACGTGTACACATTGATTAATCGAACCGTGGAAGCTTGTAACGTTTCAGGAAATCGACATTTCGAGCATACGAAAGAATCATAAAATACAACTCATATAAGGTATACGTACATTTATTGGAAATAACACAGGAGAATATTTTATTAGCCACTCTTCTTTTTTACAATTGTTACATCTATGACATTTTACATGCCTATGTATTATTATAACCTACTACGATATATTCAGTCCACAGAACACGATACGGTGTACCACCGGGTACGTAACACTTTCACATAAGTAATTTCGTTCGTATCCGTCCGCGCGTCAGGCAGAACAAAGAATATCGTCCAAGAATTTAAACTTCACATAATTATAAACGATCACACGTCCTTCCACTAGACGTGTTTCTACTTTTCTATTGCCGTTTCGTCACGGCGCAACTACGGTTCCTTTGACATCCGCGAGGGGGCCATTGTTTTTATAAAATGAGAATCATCCCGCCCTTGGACTTGCAATTATTAACAATTTATCCCCGAAACTATGTACTTTTAACTCTGAAATAACCAGCGAATATTCCATTTAGAATTCAGTGTTTAAATAGCGATAAACACTTTGTTCCAGTATATTTTTCACTTCTTCTCTGATAGAACTTGCAACAGAAATACAAATTAATTTCATCCTCATTCTTCATTTACACTTGTATTTACAATGATAAGTCTTACATATTTCTGCTTCCGATTAAATATATATTTCCATACAATAAAAAATTATGAAGAATATGTCAAAACAAAATAGAAAGATTGCATGTAATTAAGCTGTCCATTTCAAGCATCTTGTATCGAGATGGGTACCTAAACATTTCATACTGCAGTACCTCGCTCCACAAGGGATGCAAGTATAATTACTAGGGAAACCACAAACTGCACAAAACTGTCTCTCGGGAAATCGGGATGGCGGTGCTTGAGCAGATGCGTAGTTAGGCGGATTTGGATTGATGTTCAGATCTTCCTCTACTAATTGAGCAAAACTTTTGCGAAACCGTTGTTTGTAGTATTCAGCCGATCTAGCCTTCTTCCTCCTGCCACCTCTGTTGTCTAAGCTCTCTTGGAATTTGGGAACTTTCTTGTTCATCACTAAAACAAACATCCCGTCTCGTAAGATATTAAAAACATATAGATATAAGGAGACGTGTGAATTCTTTCGATTTTTACCCAAATCGGCATGAGGATCGTCATGGAAATTATCTTGTTCCAAGGCTTCCAACGCCTTCTTTTGCCTACGTTTACGAGCAGCTTCATCGAGTACTCGTTTCTGATACGCATCTTTTATTCTACCAGATTCTCGCGCTGCCATCTTCGATTATTAATAAATCGTGAATACTTAGATTGTATCGTAATATAATAAACAGAAGATTCGCAGACGATGTTCATATGCCTTTCTCTGCCAAAGGAAACGATATTTGATCCATCAAATCGTCGACTTTTGCTTGTAAGATGTCTAAGATGTCGGCAGAGATGAACAAATGTCTGTCGTCCAAATCTTGAATGATAAATTTTCGTCCCAGAGCAAACGTATCGTCGAGATGTAAAAGGAATTGCTTCATAGCTGCGTCACTGTAAACACAATTTATATTAGTAACCATTTATTATTTTATTGTAGTTAATTAAAATGTCAAAACGAAGAGTTACTCTCGATGAGAAACGTACAAGATTACTTCATCTCTTTTACGAGAAGAGAGAATTCTTTAGTTTAAAAGAATTGGAAACCATCGCACCTAAAGAAAAGGGCATTGTTGCACAGTCTGTGAAAGACGTACTTCAAATGTTGGTAGATGATGGATTAGTCAGATCGGAAAAAATTGGCACTTCGACATATTTTTGGACTTTCCCAGGGTAAACATTGAGCGTATAACAGTCTTTTTGTAATATGATATTGCAGAAAGCAATATTTTATACAGAGAAAATATAACTGGGACCGAACAACGAATATCTGATGCCTCTAAGAAGATAGTAGCTGCGGAATTCAAACTTCAAAAATTAAGGGAAGCCTGTGAAAAAGAGAAGGTGAGAAAGAAAACAGGCAATGATACAGGACTCAAAGGTTAACTTTATTCTGCAATGAAATTCCAGATAGGAAGAGAAGACACAGAGGAGCTGCAGATATTATTGAATGAGATAGAAAAACTTAGGGCACAAGAAACTCAATTGAATGAACAGATTGCTAAATTCAGTGACACTGATCCTGAAGCTATAGCCAGAATGGAACGAGAAGTGAAAGTACGAGATAATCAGATACTCCTTTACGTTAAATACAAACATTCTATTTTGTAGGAATACAAAGAAGCTGTGAATGTATGGACGGACAATATTTTTGCAGTACAAAGTTGGTGTAAAAAGAAATTTGACATATCGGAAGAAATCCTCAACAAGCAATTTAACGTTCCTAATGATTTAGACTACATAAACTGAGATTGTACGGAAATAAATTTTCATTTTTCTATTACGTACCATTCGACCAAGATTCCTTTCGTCACGTTTACCATGACTTATTCCTTTTCCAGAAACATTCAAATTTGCTTCACATTTGACGTTTCTAATAAATAACTTATCTTTTTGGTTAATTTGGGTAACCGACAGTGACCGATGAAAACACGTCGAACACGTCTGTCGTCTGTCTGAACTGAACGATCTGAACTGAAGTATGCAAAACGCCAGAGCCAGAATGCAATGAGGTAGATGGCATTCACGATCACGATATAAACATTAACGAACAAGTAACGAATGCGCGGTTAGTGAAATCTTTTATTTTAATTTGTTTTTTTTATTTTCTATTTCTATAATTAATGAGAGAGCCCTGAATCGTATTTATAATTGATGTCTGCATGTATAGTTAACGTATGTATAAAAATGTATCTTACCTAATATTGTAATAACCTTAGTATTATATATAAAATTTATTTAAATAAAACAGATTTTAAAAAATATAAATTTACACGTGTGCATTTACTTATTGTTAATGATAAATTTATATTTTTTACAGGATTTTATATATAATTTAGACTAACGTAAGAGAACACATGTGCAACATTTTATAATAGATTTGTCCACAGAATGAGTATCCACAGAATTTGTCGATTAACTCAAGGCATGAGGTTTGTGACGCTATTATCATCGATTTGATTAAATCATGTAATATTTAAATCTATTAAAATGTTTTAGAAGTCCTTACAAATGTTGCACAGAAATGTCTATTCTCCGAATTATAGTAAAGCCAAAATTTCCAAAGGCAAATGCTTCAAATATAAGTACAAATCAATATAAGAATAATTCTTGGTATTCGTTTATTAAGCAAAAGAAATGGACTGTTCCTATTGGAGTCGGAGTATCCTTATTAGCAACATTACAATGGAAATATATGAGAGAATATTCGTATATAACTGAAGACAACGATGTGTATGAGCCAATCAATAGTTTTATGGTACAGCCCAAATTAGCAACATGATATAATATGCATAGAAAATGAAATTTGAGTTAAGAATTTCAAATAGTACAAGAATGAAAATGCTGTAACTTAAATGAAACGTCTTTAAAAATGTTACAGGTCAAATGTTATTATTTTCTACCATTTCGTGTAATAAGTAGAATATGGGGCTGGTTAGCAAGTTTGGAATTGCCAATTAGTTTGAGACCAACTTTATATGGATTTTATGCAAAGACTTTCGATGCCAATTTAGAGGAGGTTGCATTAGACTTATCAGACTTTCCAAGTCTCGGTGATTTTTTTGTTAGGCCACTTAAATATGATGCGAGACCTATCGATCAGAGTACAAGCATAGTGCGTATATATGTATTTTTAAATTATAGCTTGCAGAAGCAATTTGTAAGGCGCTAATTGTATTTATAAATTGGCCGTAGGTTTCACCGTGTGATGGAAAAGTAGTATATTTTGGACCAGTGACATCTTGTTCCGTACAACAAGTGAAGGGCGTTAATTACAATCTTAGACATTTCTTGGGTGATATAAGTACATCTTACTTGGACAATTTAAAATTGACGAAAGAAGATGAAGTTTACATAAAATCGCTATTGAAAAATCCAGTGCTGAATCAATTGTATCAACTAACGATTTATTTAGCTCCAGGAGATTATCACAGATTTCATAGTCCTACCGATTGGGAAATAGAATTTCGTAGACATTTTCAAGGTCTGTTATTACTTTATTAACCAACGTCGAGTCGTTTGAATTGAGATTGATAAAATATGTTCTTACCGCTTTAGGAAAACTTTTAAGCGTCAACCCAAAAGTAGCTCGATACCTACCAGATTTATTTTCGTTAAATGAGCATGTAGTGTACATTGGTAAATGGGCTGGTGGATTCATGGCTTACGCCGCAGTCGGTGCTACGAACGTTGGTTCTATAAGAGTATACTGTGACAAAGACCTACACACGAATACTATCAAGTGGCCTCAAGCGAAGCATTGGGACGATGCTAGCCTAGGTTGTACGCATCTAAACAAAGGTGATCTGTTCGGTGAATTTAGAATGGGATCTACCATTGTGTTGCTATTCGAAGCTCCGAAAGATTTTAAGTTCTGCGTGGAAGCAGGACAGAGGATAAAAGTGGGACAAGCAGTAACTTTGACCGAGCATACAAATCAAGTTGAAGAAGAACAACGTGAACGTGAACACTCGTTATGACAATTAATATCGCACGTATCGCTCGACTGGAAGTATGTTTGGAGAATAGACGTATGAACTTTAGGAACTGATTAATTGATCTCGTTACTTAAAAAACTAATTCTGATGACGTTACTTTCACCTTGTACAGAGTTCTGCGTGCGAATGTGATCCCAGAATGAAATAAAATGATACTATCGATTTGTTAACAATTTATATTCTGTAAAACATGAATGATTTCGTAAATAAGCAACCCACTACATAATTTAAATAGCTGACCTTTCATATTTTAAGAAGTTCAATTATTCTCATCAATGGATTTCTGAACGATAAACACTTCAATAAATACAAGTTCCTCATATTTTTTAAGTACCAACGTTATTTAAGTAATATCGTTCAATTTATTTTGTGAAACGATGTATTAGATATTTACTACACTTATATTCTTAAATATTGTATAGACAAATGCCCGATATTGTAAACATCTTATAATGTAAATGTGAAACGTGTAAACAATTGTATAAATGTTTTCGTAATATTTACACTGTTCGTACGTTTTGAAAAATAGTTGAATGTGGAAATAAAAATGTTAAAAAAATGATTTTTCTCATTTTTCCGGTCGTCACCCTTCTATCCGTCTCTATGCATATTTCATGTATATAGAATCACAAATTACCCAATTTTAGAATGCTTCATCGCTTTCTGAACATTTATCGTTGCAATGCAAATGTTCAACACGCTACCGGCAGTTAGAACGGTCTCTCCATCATCGCAGGTGGAAGGGCGATCCGACCCGGGGGTTGAAAGGCAGAACAGAAAAGTTAAAGTTGGCGTCGCGTGTCAGAATCGCGTTACGTCCACGGTGCCGTAGTTCAGTAAGCGTCGCGACGCCCACCGCGCACGTTGCAGCGTGCACCCGTCCTGCCGCGTCCTGTTCTCAGGGAGTGCGCCAAATTTAGGGGTGCTCTTTCGAGTTCTAACATCGAAGCCTCACCGTGCAATTCAAATAAATTCAAGAACACCAAAAAAGACGCCTCGCGTTATTCTTTTATTTTTTTTCATTTTCCTTTCAAAGTTAAATTATGGGGTCCGATGGGTGCTGATGGACATTTCCGGGTGACCTTGTCCCTCAGGAGGGAACCAGGTGCCGGTCCAGTTTACTGCAAGATGGAAACATCGGCGAGATTTCGGCAGTTAAAGACCGTCAAACTGAGCTGCGAGGCAACGTATCGGCTCGACATCAGCTTCAAACCGCCGCAACTATTGGAGTGAGTACGGTAAATGCGTGACAATTGGTGGTACGTTGATCCTTATCTCTTTAACTAAACCTTCCTACTGCTTTACCTTTATATCGAGTATAAAATAATTTGTGAAATAAATTCCTTAATGTATGTCTCCACTTTAAATTGGCATATTAATAAAACTGAATTGCTGTCGTATCCTAAATTATGTAATAACCGTTTTATAAATTATAATATATATGCGGAATAATAGTAAAATATATTGTGGTATTATCATTTGATGTTGATTTAAAATGCGTTAGCTGCAGTGAGGAGGAAAGAGTTTAGAAGAGCAATAACCCGCCATGTCCTCGGGCTGGATCATCGCCTATTATTTCGCCTCCCCTTGCGTTGCTACTTCTCTTTTATCTGATTCTGTAATTCGTTTTACAGCACGAACTCTCTGTCTAGTTAGCAATTTCATTGTCGCAATTACAATAACATGTTCATCTCAGAACAATTTTTTAAAGCCGTTTACGATTGATAAAATAAAGACAAGAGTCATTTAAATTACGAAGTTAAGAATTGTGGGAAATTCTTTATTGAACTCCTCCGGATTAGCAGAGAATTAATTTCATTTCAATGGTGCTAATCCCGTTTCAGGAAAACGTTCGTTTTCCTCCGAGAGGGATAATTCATTAATGTGGGTCGCGACATGATTTCCAATTATGCAGAGATTCTTGACTTCTTTGCGAAATCGTGAAGTTGAAATCTGCTAAAATTGAATATCGTCGTTTTTTACCATATGCCAATATACGCGCCCGCCGCAGTATTCATGCGAGGAGATTGCACCTATTTTCGATGCCCATCGAGGGGCATGAATCATGGGCAGAAAACAATGAAATGATGTATGCACGTCTTGCAGAGTGTAAAATCCGTAATATCGTGCGCATATTGTTACAAACGCTCGTATTTCTGCCCCCTGCACGATGTAGACGTGCATATGTTACGTGTGCGATCACGCGTTTAACGCATTAGGGTCGATGCAATTTTTAACAAACATATACACGACAGATTTAAGAGCTTCAGAGATTTTTTTTATTTATCATACACATTCCGATTAAATAAAATAATTTTTCGTCTCATAACTTATATATTATTATAATGGTAAATCCTTGACAATGGGATCACAGAATATAATACTTCGACTATAATAGACGTGTCCTGGACAATAGTATAACTAACGTGGAAAAAGACTGTAATTTTAAAAAGAGCGTTGAATGGTATAAGCAAGACATATAAGTTAGATTAGTATTCGACAAGCATTGCATTTTCATTAGAACCCTCGGAGATCGAACAACCTACTTCTGCAGAGCTACTGCATCTATCTGAAAGGATATAAACAAGTTGATCTAAACAATTATTTACAATTGAAGAAATACGTAGCTTCCTTCACTAAGACTATCTAAAAAATGTGTCAATGAAAGTTTCTTTTAGAACAGAAATAAATATCGTGTTAAATATTGTAAAGCAATGAACGGTGTTCTCTCCGCCGATCTTTTTACGAGAAAAAAGTATTATAAAACGTGAGCCATCTGACCTTATAAAACTTTACGTGTTTTACGACCGGAGTGATTTCGACAACGTATAAAATTAGAAAAGATAGTTATCTCTGTTTCTTAGAAATAGACCTATAAAGAGAATAAATGTCTGAGATAGGTATAAAATGAGAGCAAGATCGCTTGCGAGAATGAATAATTATGCGAGAAAGTATCAAAACGGTGATATCGACGGTTTAACTGGATCAAGCGAGGATCGACGAGATGAGTCTTTTACTTCATGGATATCCTTCGGGATACGAGTATCACGGGGTGGCATTGTGCCGGAATATTAATAGTCTTTTGTTGGCTATAATACGTAAAATAACCGAGCACGATGATAAATGCACGGTGGTTGAAGTGTCGTTTTCGTCTGCTGCTGGAGAGATCACTTGAGCAGAATATTTCAATCCCCGATCGTTTACTATCCAGAGAGATGGAGTTAAATTGAAGAACGTTTTCAACCTTGTATTATACGAGTATAATAAATAAATCGCGTTTTTTTATGCAAATAATTATGTTCGTATTATCAGATTCTTGGATAGACATCTCTTATCGCTAAAACATGAAATATGTATTCGTCTTATAATACTTTCATACATAATAATTATTCTTCTTCCTCTGCATTTATAATTTTTCTATAAACTGACGGTCTGGTAATGAATAATTTAATGAATTTCTGATAATAAATTTGTCTGCACCTTTCGAAAACGAAAACCGTGGATATATGGTGAAAAGTCGAGCGAAATGGAAAAACATTAAGAAGCATGGTTGTAAGAAATTTATGTGCCCGGAGGGATTCGGAAACATGGATTAAGTTTTCTAGGGAGGCAGCTCGTCGGCCGGGCAAGTGTTTGCCGAAAGAATGTTCGTAACTGAGGGGTGCTTGTAAAATAAATGTTTGCAAGCGCTACTGCCTACGGCGAAACGCGAGATGGAACCATATTAGAAACGAGAGACAAAATTGGGATTGCGGTTTATTAAGGGAAAAGGGTTGCAAACAGGTAAACGATGATCACATGCAAGTATGTCAGGGAAGAAACAAGGGTAGACCAGATGTTTGCAGTTACTTGTGGCGATACTACGTATCGCCTTGAAACCGTGAAACTTGTGATCAAATCGAATTAGAAATGAAAAACAAATTGTGGACGTCGGTGGATTAAGCGAAAACAGTTGAAAACAAGTAAACGGTTATATCCAAGTATGTCAGGGAAGAAACGAGAGTGAACCAAGTGTTACCATTTACTTACGACGGTACCATGTATCGCCTTGAACTGTAAAACTTGCCAATCGATTAGGACTCTCATTCGTCTAATGCTCGCAGCAACCAGTCTCTGGTGAATGTGTACGATGTATGAGTAGATGCTTGACGAACGTGTCGAGAGTCGCGTACTTAAATACACATACATATTCGTCAAGAGGAGACGCTTCGGAACTGATGTGTCGCAGACAGCGACACTGAGCGATAGATCTTAGAAATGGGGGTGGCTCCATAAATCAATCGAAAGAATGTGTGCTGCGTACATCAAGTTTCGTAATTTATTCCAGAAACGCTCAGGCAGGAAATTGTTGAAGCCGTAAGAATTACGAGTTGTTCTCGTGCACACGATTCAAAAATAAACGTTTTTCTACGCCAAAGCGATCTTTTAAGCGAGTAAAGTTACGTCAAGATGATTGCACTGCCAGCTTGAAAGCAATTCGGCAAAAGGATTTTAAAATTCATAGCTTCGAAGGCGTTGAAAAATTCACGTGCGTTTGAAGCGCTTACACAATGCGGATATACGCGGTCGGGGTGTCGTTAGGAAGTCCTAAAGTTGGATCTAGAGTGGATGAAAGTTTGATCGAAAAAAAATTGCGTTCTCACGTGAACAGTCCCATTAATAAATAATTGCGATGTATCGAGGTTTTATTTCGTTACGTGGCAAAATGGTCATGTCAAGAGAGGACGAGGGTAATCGTATAGACGGCTGGTTGAAATATCGACTGGTGCTGTTATACTGCGGCGTTCTCCAACGCAAGAAAATCAACCGGCTGAGTTCGTAACACGAACAGCAGCTAAAATTACTTGACGGCAATTACTATACGTTGCCGATGTCGAGCAAACCGTGGTTTCTCGCGTGTAATATTAAATAACCACGGCCGTTTAGCTGGCAAAGAAATTCGCACCCCGCTAGGAAATTGACTTCTCCAGAGAAATTGAGTTATTGCTTCTATCTTATCATTTGATAAAAATTTGCTTTACTTTGCACGATTCTTATTTTTTTTGCAAAACGATGACAAGATATAAGACAACAAATGAAAATCTTATAATATCAGAACGCACATAGAATTTGATCTAATAATAAACACAGAGTTCAATTCTATGATGAAAATACGTTTGAACCGAATCGCTTATCATATCACCAATGTTGACTTAGATTATACATAATAACGCGGTGTTCAAAAAGATAATGTTAATACGTCGTTGAATCAAGTTTTAAACGGTTATATTCGATCCCGCGAATTATTCTGCAATTTGTTCAACGATCGATACGAAATTGGTTTCCCATTCTCGTTTCCCAATGCACGCCAGCGTTTGTAGTGTATGTATTTGTAAAAACTGTTCTACCGTTCAGTTCGTTCGAACATGCTCGGTCGCCTTTTAGACACGTACAATGGGTTGACCACGATTTCATTTTTGCTGATCATTGTCCATTCTTTTTTCTCTTTTTCGATTTTCTTTTCTTTTCGAAAGAAATACACTTTAAAATGTTCCTATGTTATTATTTTTTCCCGAACGTTAATTTCCCAAATTGCTTTTCCGTAGGAAGTATTGTTTGCATTAAAATCGTATAAAACTTCCGTCTGATTAATCTGGATCACGCAACGCTTTTTCCAGGGGCAATTTAATTAACAGTAGTCCCATCTGTTATGTGTACGACGTCATTCGCCTTTCTTACTGATCTCCAAACTCAAGAAATATTTATTTTATAAGACATTGTACAATATATCTTATCATTAATTTGTATAAAATGCCGCATGGGGAGTTTGCATCTTCTCCGCATTCGATATTCCCGAGAAGAAATATTGAAATTCGAAAATTTATTCACCGCGCCACGTTCCCTATAAGAACGAAACTTTCATTTCTCTCCGTACTTATCGTTTCTGGCAGAAGTCGATCCTCATCCTTGATAACGTTCCGGCTCGTGACTCGCGTCAATAAACATTGAACAGCAGTCGCCGTGAAAGTACTGGTCGTACTAAAAAGGGGGATATGTACGAAAAAAGCTTATTTACAAAATCCGCCGAGATGTTATCTGCACGGGCGTCTGCTTCAACTATTTTTCGCTACCACTTTCTCACATCGGCCGGGTAAATTTAAATTCGCTGCTCCGACGAGCAAACGAAAATAATTTCACGTTAAACTTCGCCTCGTCCAATTAACGTTAACGCAAAATCATTTCTGGTTTAACATTTTAATACACTTGTCCTTTTACTATCGAATTTATCATCATACGAACTAATTTATATTGTATAATTATAATGTTTATTAGCATACAATAATTAACTCATGTATGTATAAATAATAATGAAGCGCTAATGAAAATTATTTATTTATTAAAAAATTTCATTACAAATTTTATCACTAATAACTAATTAAGGATAATAGGATAATTTTGATAAGCAACAATTATTTCCTTTCACAAATATTAAAGGAAAACATTACATCCTTTCTGGAACGAAAGCCAGTAGTAATAACCGCGATAAGTCAGACAGCGGCAGAGGCTGCTCGAGATCAGACGAAACTACTTCCAACTCTTAACTAACTTCGTACTTCGTACAGACCGCAAGGAATGCAATTATTCGTGGGACGATCTGTCGACACCGGGACACCGTTTCGAACAAAGCGACGCATCGCGTATTTATAAGGTGGCTAGATGAAAAACAATTTACCTACGAAACGGTGTAAAGACACACCGGCTCGGCAGCGGCGTCGCATAACGGGTAAGAAACCGGGTCACGGAATAAAAAATACTCCACTTTTAAAAGTATTATAGACTCGTGAAACTGGAACAACAGCATAATTTCGCGTGGCCTATGACATCGGCTAATTGATGTAAAAAGAATGAAGAATGCAGAATCAGAGTGGAAAAAAGGAGTAGAACGTGTTTGAATTTCGTTAATCCTCCGCATTGAGTATTATGAATCTCTGCTCTGCGAGTTGGAAACATGGAAGTGTGGAGGCTCGGGGACCAGCAAAATACCCGATTTACTTGACCCGGGAAGTGTTACGTTCAAGAGCTTGCACGAGAGAATGCCTCTATTTATCGTGACACG
>NW_017163422.1:729003-735282 GCF_001652005.2 Ceratina calcarata | reverse complement strand
TTTTGTTGTTTATTATTAGCAATGTTCTTCCGACATCTGATTTCTTTTTAAAAAATGCGTTTCTAAAGTGCATAAACTTTTAGGATCGACTGTATAGCCAATACATCCTTAAGATTTTTCCCTTCGAAATTCAATCCTTCCTTTTAATACGCCAAAGCCTGTGCTATGGCAGGAGAATTTGTAGTCACTTGGAAGATCCTTATACTCTAAGAAATCGGAGAGAAAAACACAATAGGTCTTAGTACGGCAGTGCCATAATAATTAAAAAATCAGGAAAATTGGAAATTTAATCCTCAATCTTTTTTCCATTTACATTTAAAACGAAAGAAATCGGTATTTTCCGAGAGTCTGATTTCGCTCGCGTGTTTCGATGTTAACTGAGTATCTGCATTTCGTGAGAAGAAAAAATAGTAAGGAAAGAAGAAAAGGAAGGAAATGGGCTGAAAGTAGGAGATCGTGAATGGCTTTTTGTTCCGCAGACAGCTTGCTATTCAAAGGAAAGCTTCCGTTCTAGACCTTGGTCGTTTTCTATCTTACTATTCTTCTCCATTACTCGCGCAGCTAAATTCGCTAATTGGAGACCACCGTCGGAAATTCATACTATTTCTTCGGTTTGAGTATGTACAAGCATATTAAATGATAAACGGGAATTTTTTACGCGTAAATAAGTTTGTAAATAAATTACGGGATGGAATGAAACCTTTCTGTTGTGACATTAATAAACACGAAGCCTTCAATTATACACACTTGTTGAAACGTTTTGTAAAAAGTTCGCTGGGTAATGGACTAGCTTTAAAAACGATGCGAGAGAACGTCGGTTGTACAGTGTCAAGGGAGATGTTACGAGCCTGAGAAACCTATTGGCCTACTTTTGTGCAACAGCCTTTGAATAATATAAATTAGGAAAATTGTAACACAGAGCATCGGTAAAAAGTCAATTACACTTCAAGCAAATTGTAAAGCGAATAAGTTGTAATTGGCTCGAGCATAAGTAATAAGTCTAGCGACGTTCACGAATGGAACTACAACTATGTAAATGGATGTCATAGACCGGTCTGAATCGTTGGCAACCAAATTGCATCGAGTAATAGCACCCCCAACGATTTAGGTCGCAAAGCGAACAATAACTGGAAACAATTTGACGAATTAATTAAAGTTTCAACCGGGGGACGCTTGTGGAATGTCCGAAGCCTAGTCGAGAGACACTTCAAATTACAAACAAGACGATCTCACGGAAGAGAAAATAATACAGTTTCTCCAAGATTGCCTGCGATCCATCAAAGTCACCGTTCCAGTTCCGGTAGGTATATATCTTTTAAAAAAATAGTGCGCGAACTTCGTTTGGATTGCGGAACGTACGTAGGAGAATGGAAAGCTAACACGGAGAAGAATTTTCGCTTTAAATCGAGAGCTATAAAACTCCCGGCGATATTGCACACCGTATACCATCACCCTCTAATCTTATCTGTTAGAAAGCGGGAAACAGGATCTTAAAAGTGTTGAATGAACGCTTTGCGCCGCTATGCGTATCGAAGAAAATTGGTCTACATCAGAGAGGGATGGAAACCTGCAACGGGAGACAGTGTAAAGAAAGGAGTGTACGATACTTGTTCGCGAACAAAGAACCGAGTTCCATGAATAGAAAAACAGAAGAGAGCCATTCTGCCGAGTTTGTCAGAGGAATTATTTTCAATACGACTTCCCTTTTTTTCCACATCGCTGTTTTTCCTCCCCTGTTGAAAAGTCTACTGGAGCAGTGTGGCGAATGTGAAAGCAGTCTAATCGCAAGGATGGAACGGAACGGTATCACGGTCATTAAAGCGGAGACACCGTGGCTGCACTCCGGTTCGATTTCGCCAAGGAAGCTCGCACGCGAATCTTTGAATTAGTTATTATCCAACTGTTCGAGATCAATCAGACGATTAGATCTTACAATTTTTAAAAGGCAACATACGATTGACATATAATTAATTTTTACGCAGTGGGACGATTTTTTATGTATTGTGCAATAACTTCTCGTATCTACGAATGTGGTATTCAATTTTATGTTACATACCAGTGTATCCTACATTCGTTTTCTCTTACAAGTTTTAAATAGGACAGGGCGTGTTTCAACCTGTTGTTACTTATCAGGCATATGTATCTCCAACCTTATCTTTACCTATGTTTCTTTTTCAACTTTGGCCATTAGCTATAATACCTCCCTTGTATTTCACAAAGATCCAACAGAACAAAGGAAAATAGAAAATTTTTACGATATTATTAAGTTTGAAAACAGTCTTTCTGTACTTTTAGTTCCAAAACCACTCGAGGTTTTCTGAATAAGAAACTGAAGAGAAAATTCAAATGTACGATACGTTACGTATCTTCGATCGACCGACGACGCGTAGTAACTTCAGATATTATTCGTAGCTCGTCATCGGGAAGCTGCATTTCAGCTTGGATTGGTATCAGATACTCGTATCGGCTATTTCGTTAAAACGAATCTGCGATTGATCGACGTCACGGTGGCGTCGACGGCGATGTTTCGAATGCATTGCCCCAGAAAGCTACCAGGTATAGTCTGTCTTTTACTTTTACACACGAACAGACTTTTACGAGTAGCATAGCCGTCGCCGTGCCGCGAATGCGAATCTCGACTTTACGATTTCGTCGCGGGCTTAGGCAGTCGAGGCCCATTTTAAATATTTAAGTAGCGCGGCTTTGAACGTTTCTTATTGACTCGAGCAATCTGCCGGCGTTCCGCGTGACGCGAAAAGGCAACGGGAGCTTTATTGGGGCTCGAAACTGTAAACTTTGCCTTGAATATTGCAACGCGCGGGGGTGCGCGATGAAAATACTTTCCGGACACTGAAAGTTAGATTCGCTTTTGAGAGCACGATTTGGTAGATTGTTTGCTTAGAATTCTTTGCGCCTTGCATCCGAACTTAAGGCGAAATACAATTTGAACGTTCTTCGATCGGAGCAGTTTTGCAACTTCGACTTCGACGACGTTTCAAGATGATAAAATATGATGCATCTCTTCAAATTCTCCTCTACTCTTATTTATCATCTTCCTAAAGTTAGGCAACGTCTCCACATAGTTAAGACTGCAGTAATGCAGAAGCATGCATTTTTACAAAATTCCTTCCAGCTAATAATAATCACTGTGTCACGATTTGAATGATTAATCGTAAGTTTATTTTCTGTTACGGAAAATCAAGTCAACTTTGCTTCAGCGAATAATTATATATGCTTTTGCGTCACGAGAATTCATTTGAAACACGTGAGTGATGCTCGACATTGATATGCGTAGGGTTCATTGGCATGCATTCGCTTCACTCCTGGGAAACACTAAAAATACTCGACACAAGCGTTGAAGTTATGCCAAATCTCGTCGCAGTTATTATGCGCGATGTATTAATATTTATAAACGTTCATCGTGCTCGAATTTATACATTTATAGGAGCAGCGTTATGTTTTCTCGGAACAATGCAAATTTACTTGATTGTGTATGAACGTAAGAAGCGTTCGGAGAAAACTTTTCAATTAAAATTAATTCAAAAGTATTTCGTAACAATAAAACGAATAAAATTCTTGTATTATTAAATTTATGGGCAACCATGACATCCAAACGAGTATACTTTGTGTAGAAGTACGCTGGCGTGACATTTTATAACAATATACCGGAAATATAAATTGTCCATGGACATTATAAATACATTCAAGTGATTAACAAACTGAGATTTAAATGGAACTGTGTTTGATTGAACGATATCGGGAGCACTCTTTGAATTCACTGCCGTAGAAAAATTGATATCGGAGTCGAATAAATTTTATGAATGTAGGACACTGAATTCTACATTTTTATTGTCCGCTCGTAGCAATAAAATATCTTTCAAATGGTATACTAAAATGCAAACACAACAATCTCTGAAACATACGTCTTTCGCATAATAACTGGATTTAAATCCAATTGTATTAAACATTTATAAACGAGTTTAAATATAATATTGCGTGATTCATTGATTTTAATTAACTGTCTGCTTGTTCTCAACACACAAACGCGTGAAAATTAGTTTTATATAATTAGCGCACACGTCCTGCACAATAGCGGTCGTTACGTGTGATAAAAAGCGAAATAAAGGTAAAATTCGGCAATTTACGACACAGGGTCTACTGCGACTATTTTGTAAACGACTGCGGTTACGCGATATATGCCAGCCGGTGCACAATAGTGGCCCGGAAACGAGGTTCAGAATCTCGAACGCCGGACCGAACGAAGATGCAAATGAATTTGAAGTACGGTTCTGTAAACGTCGCCTACCGTAGACTGTAGACACGAATCGGGCCTATCGATTTGTGATCAAATCAGACCTGCTTCGATGCCTGGCTACAATCGCGACTAAAGAGTGCCCGATTCAATTACTCTTTCGATAGACTTTCAAATTTTCCTGTTCGTCACAGAGAATCCCTCTGCGAAATTAAGCTAGTTAGCCTTTCTCCTTACGCTCCTAATTTCCACAAAGACGATTTCAATTAGGCGAGTTAGATTGACGTAATTCTACTTCTACTACGGAAGACCAGATTTACATCCTACACGATTGAAATTGATATATCAATAAATTTCCTATTTTATTTTCTAATTTGTTTTAAAGATACATAGTAATTGTATGGAACCCTAATAAATTTGCAGATCCCTCAGCATTGGTGGTAAACAAGTGGAAACGATCGAGCGTGCACGAGACGGGACAGCTTGTGCCTACAGTGCTTATCACAGCACGAAGGGTATACCTGCGAGTTCTCGTGGCCACCGTGAAGAATTGCCCATTGCCATGCGTGTCCTGGGCTCCGGTTATCTCAGCACTTGTTTGCAGATCAAGTACTACCGGCAAGATGATCAGAGCCACTGCGAATGGGGTGCCAGATTACACTGCATCGAGCTAGACTGTTCTAGCGTTGAAGGTAGATTAGTCACTGTAGACCGGGAGACTTACAGAAAACTCGGTATAGAATCCTAGCAGTCTGTAGGCGTTAATGTTATGAAAGCTATTACATAACGATAAATGATATATTCGTTTTTTCCACGATCGTACGATCGCGGCTTCTTCTTGTTCATACTAATCGGTTCAGTTTGTAATTGAAATCGTTCGATCAGATTTGTATGGAATTTCAACACGGGAAACGTATGTATGCGGTAGAATATCGAGTTTCTTCGTACGAGAACGTAATAAAGTAACGTGAATGGTTCTGACAAGTTCCGTGACATTGAGGGAAGTAAAGGAAGGCGTTCTGTGGCATATCGATCGCTTTTTACAGCAAGAAAATCGGAATCAAATGTTATAACTCCTTTTGGTCCCTTAACGATTAAATGAATAATTGTTATTAAACGCTCGTCCGAAACATAATTTCAACATATTTTTCTATATTAACAAATACAAGTTTTTACATGTATATGTATGTATGTATCAAAAGTATACATGTACATATATATAATATAAATTGATATAACAGACAGAGTCAAATAAAAAGACAATTGTATTCTGTTTCTAGAATTGCGTTTGCGAGGATTTTTAATAGATAATACTCGTTAAGGTATCGAGTAAGAAAATACATTATATAAGGATTTATTAATGTATTATAGACGCTAATGAATGACGATGAAACTGCGTTCAAACATGTTCATAAATAAATTATAATTGACAAATATTCGGATGTAAATTTCTCGCGCGATAAGTTGATAGAACAAAAGAAAGAAAGAACATTATAAATGTGTTGTAACTAAATGAAAGTCTAACGTAACTTTAGTACGAGTCGCCGATCGATTAGACTATTATTTTAGAGGAGCTGCGATTTAATCTCGGAATTTCCAAGTCGTTTTCGTCGACGGGAAGGGAAGTTTATACAATCTAATGTATTTAAACACGAAACTTACAGCACATAATGGTAATTTGTATGACGTGTTATTCGAGACGCGGTGAACTATTAATGCTACCGCATAATTACCGCTACAATTACTGTTCGCATTACCTGTTGTGTTCCGTTCAAGTATGAAATATTTAATTTCCCGTTCAGTTGAACAAGTTCTATACTTTCTTTTCGAGAACGCGATTAAAAGACGTCAAAATTATACACATAATTTCCTTATTGTTACGAAATTATTGTAATAGGTAATGATACAGCTAGATCTTTTTCTGGGATGTATTAAATGCGCCGTTATGCGAATATTGTATGTACATTATTTATTTAAATATTTGTAATAAAAAAGCTTATGTATATTCAGAAATTGTATATTAAAAA
>NW_017163422.1:721530-728530 GCF_001652005.2 Ceratina calcarata | reverse complement strand
TTTTAATAAATCCCATGAAATTTTCATTATGATATTTTCCTAATTACCAATTATACTGCACGAGATACGAAATTCATTAAAATTTTTCGCGACCAGCGAAAACGACCAACCAGTGCCTATATGCTTTGCGTAAAACACGAATTGTTCCTATTCTTTACTCACGTAATTAGTTGTTTAACTAACGAACTGTATATTTTACAACCGATTGAAATAAATTCGTTGATCCTTCAATAAATTGTTACATATTCTCGTTTCACGAAATACAACAACATACATAGGAAAAACTTAAAAATATATATCAACTCTAAATTGATTATAACAAAATATTACTTACAAGTTTATGCATCAGGTGGATCATAGTTTAACAAGAGACCAGCTAGATCTTTGTTGGGTATCCTTTTTAATTGATTTCTCATTCGCAGTGCCAATTTGTTCGACTGTTGTTTCAAATACATAGCAGAATGATGTAACGCTATCGCGTGGGGAATCGGACACCAATTCTGTTTCACGGTCCCCCTAACGAGTGCTGTTATATAACTCTCAATTAAGGATGTATCTCGTTCTAACGGATAGAAATATTCATTTAACGGGACGACCAATTGTTCCAGGGGTAATCGGATGTATCGAAGTAAGCCCGCGTGTTCTGACCATAACAGTTTTCGGTAATGAACATCGTGTCTTTGCGCGATGGGCACTAATAGAGTCATTGAGAACCCATAATCACCGTACGACGTTGAACAGAAGTGTTCACACATCGCGGTAAATAAATCGGTGAACGAGTTAAGACCCGGCAAGTCTACAGTGAAATCGAGCTTCTTGTAATTATCTTTTAACAAAGTAGTAACAGCTCTGGTGAGCAACGCAGAGATGTCTTTACTTAAATATAAAGTATCACACAGGTATACGAGCACCAATCTACTGAATCTCAAGCTCTGAGACAACTTCTCGACCAAATCTGGTAATATTAATTCCAGGCTCAACACAGCTAGTATAACAGACTTGTCGTCGTCGTTACATGCATCACTGTTTCTACATTTTGTATAAATATGAACGACAGGTAAATAAAGCCAATCTTTGGGCATCGATGCTTGATTCCATTCACCGTTCAATGGTACGTATCGTTCGTACAAGTCAGCTACGTTTCGATTTAGATTCAGCTTAATATCATCGATTTCCGAATCCAAATTCAGGTTTTCTAATTCGTTTGTTACTATTTCCATACTTAACTTTCTGTTCTCCAATGCAGCTCTGAGCATTTTTTTAACATTGGACGGACAGTCGGCGGGTAAAGACGACACGAGTTTTACAGCGATTTTCCATATAATATGAAGCGTTCTATTATCTAAATTGTCCTTAACAATCGAAGTCGCGTTCACTAGAGCAACCAAAAAAGACAACTCGGATCTAGTGTACCACGATCTTTCTAAACTCCACTCTATCGATTCTAATTTACTTAAATACTTATTAAGTTGTGGAAGATTCAGCACTGCCTGTATCTCTTCGACGAAACCATGATTGATAAATACGTTCAAAACCGTTGAAAGAAAGGGCATGCAAGAATTTTGAGACACTATGGGCTGCAACTGACCTTCTTGCATCAACGCACCCAGGTGAGGCAGTGAAGAAGGTTCCCGTTCAGTAGCTAAGCCACAATCGCTTAGCAAATTCGAAATGGAACTATAAAAATTAAAACGTTTAAAGTTATATCAACAAATGATTTTTTTAGCATAAAAATTGTATGACTCTTACCGAAGTTTGGAAAACACCATTGTTCGAGATATATTCAACGTTTTAATCGTACTGCTATTGCTAACCGCTAGTAACGTTTCCGCGATAAGTTTCGACTTGCCCCACTGTAAAAAATCAAAATTGCATCTTATTTATTAAAAATTTACTGACATATTTACAAATTTAACGTACCGTAACATCATCTAAGGACATCAGTTGTGTACTCCACTTGGATAATAAGACTGATATATTTTCTTTCAAAGGTGCTAAGCAACTTGCGACAGCAATTAAAGCCGCTGCGTATTCGCAAGCAAGTTCGGATGCATTCTGAATATCGTGGTTGCTTAAAAGAAGTTGTAATTGCGATACGAGGATTAACTGCGCTCCGGTTAAACTGTCTGTTGCCTCATCATATAGTAGTAATGTTCTCCACAGACGTAAGCTTTCAATGCTGAGATTGAAACTTGCTTTCCTGAAATAACAAGATGTACACATTGTACATAAAGAAGAAAATATGTCCGTTCGAATTAAATGAAAACACAAAATTACCCTGCATCGCAACTGATATATGACATAATGCGTTGCACAATTTTACAACTGTTTAATGTGTTAGCAACAGATTTTCCTCCGTAACAAACTAAAATACGGCAAAGCCTAACTGCAGCTAGTACTGGAACTCCGTAAACGTTATTTATTAAATCGACCATTGCTAGAAATAAAAAAGTATTTTCTATTAAGAATTTATTATTACTATGGTCATGTTTAGATGCAAAACAAAGTGTGAACAAACCTAATGGATCCGTCGACAATGGCATGAAATGTTCGATTATTGTATCCAACAAATTCGGAGTATTTACAATTTTCAAGACAGTAATAGGTGAATGTCTTGTAATTCTAATTAATATTTCTAAGGCACAAGTTACACCGACAGGTGGTGGTCGCATTTCACTTAAAATATACCTACAAATATGCACATAACATCGATTAGTTATTAAATTAAGTTTTAGCCATTTTTTTTGCTGCGAAATAAAATCTAAACAGAAGTACCTTATTCTCAAAAGGATATCAGTTCTCAATAAAGCAGCAATCACGTCTAATTGCGCTAGTTGATGGTCCTCTAAACTGCTTATGTCATCGACATCAGTTTTCGGTGTTGATAAAACGGGTTCTTCGTAATTTTGGAAACCATAAAGTCTGTCCAAACAAACTTCGTCCGCCTCGCTATACAAAAAGGCTCTTAAAGCTTGCAAAGTTGCAGTGACCACAGCGATCGACGTATCGTCCAAGGAAAATCTCAGCAGTAATAAAAGGTTTCTTTGACTTAACGCAGTCAAGGGCGCAGGTTGTAGCACTTTATCGTACCAGCCTTGACGACTTTTTTCTATTATATTTGCCAATGTTGTAAGAGCTGTACAACGTTGTTGTTGCGTCGACGACCGACTGAGTTGTAACAATTCTTGTAACGAATAACCAGGACGTTCGGGTTCTTCTCCGTGATGATGAAGGCCTTTCTCGATTGGTACGGTCTCATCCCTATACGCTAACAATACACCTATCGCAAAGAATATTAGACATTTCACCTGTATACTATTTGTGTAATTAATATTAAATGTTTATATATTTACCATCAAAATTAAAACGAGCATTGTAAGGTTCATCTGGAGCAGGTTCATCTTTTTTTTCTGTGGGTATGTCTTCCATCCATTTTAATTTTTCAGGTTCAAGAAAATCCATATGGACCCAACCCTTCTTTTTAGCTTGCTCCATTAATTCGACAGAAGGATTTGGTACATCTTGTAGTTCTAGTTTATCTACTTCCATTGGTGTAATATTATCATCTTCTACTGAATCTGCATCATGTTTATTCGGAATCTCTTCTATCGATAATTCTTGTTTCTTTATAGATTTCACATTTTCATCCTGAGATTCAACGTCTACTGCCTCGAGTTTCTTTGGACTTTTCTTTACTGTATCCTTTTTATTTCTTCTATCCTTTAAAAATTGTATTAATTCTGGCTTCAGGATCTTCTCAAGTTGACTTTTCTCTTTCAATATATCTTCTTGACTCATTTGATTTAATCGTTCTAAATTCTCTTTATGTATTTCATTTGCCCATGAACCTTCTATAATGACACTGCCATCATCTGCACATTCAGCTCCAGAATTTTGGGGTGCTTCCTCTTTACTTGTACTACAGCTTTCAGATAAAATTTGTTGTAAAAATAAACTTTGTTTATTATCATTTTTCTGAAATGACGATAAACCACTTAAAGTATTTCCTACATTTTATATTCTCGTAAAGAATCCTAATTACCAAGTTTGTAGAAACGAAAACTTCAGGAAAACCTGTATTAGAATGAAACGACAATTCCTTCTTATTAAATTTATAGTTACTCGAATCATATTTCTTCTCTATAATATTTCCGAATATTATCCTTGAAGGTGCTGTTGGTATATTTTGCACCGAATCCAGCAGTTTCTTTTCAACTTTATCTTTAATCGCCGGATTTATAACATCTCCACTGCTTTGGGTAGGACAAATTTTGTCCTGTGCTTTCGATCTTCTCTCAGCAAATTTCGATCTAATTTTTCCGGAACTTGCTTGACCATAATTAGAAGCAGTAAATGAGGAATTTGTAGACCCTCGTAAATTTATTACTTTTGCAGAAGGTTGCTGCTTATTCTGCAGAAATTCTTCTTGCATACGAAACAATTCTTCTTCATTGTCAGTTGACTTAGGCCGTTTTAAAGAAGGTGGGCCTTCCATTGCATGAAAAACTTACTTTCAACTCGGAAAATGTGTTTTTCATGTGAAAAATAATAATTTCAAGCACATGGTACACTGTGCACCCAACTTGTAATTGACGCCGTACTACACTGGCGATGGTGAAGGTGGATAAAGGGGAATGCGGGGAATGTATCGTACGTGTTTGCAACGAACGTCAAGTCACATCGCAAGTGGCTCTCAGATTCAAAGAGGTTAAGAGAGCTGCTTGATAGAAATGGCAGCAATAAAGGGCCTTGGTAGAAATATTCCTTATTTGAGGCAACAATTCGCTGCCCTCTTAGGAAACACAAGCACGAGTGTAAAATTCATGTGCATAGTAGTCCTGTTCTCCTATTGTCTTTCATTTCTCGCGGAAGCGATACGTGTTTTGAGTGTGACACCAGGTTACTTGCTACCTCCTGCCTTCTGGATCTGGACGGCGTTCACTTTCTGCTTTCTCGAAATACATTTTTGGGAAGTATGCGTAGACATCGTCACGGTCGGACTCTGTGGCAAATTGATCGAGCCCCTATGGGGTGCGATCGAAATGATGACTTTCTTTGCAATCGTTAATTTCGGTGTCGCTGTGTTGTCAGCTTTATTTTATTTATTTCTCTATATGTGCACCAATGACACCGACCTGTTGTTCGACATACATATTCACGGATTAACGGGATATATCGCAGGTATACTGCCTATGGAATATACATATCATTGTCAATTATCTGTTGTCATACTAAAGTCTCATGTCATTACATCACTTATTTGTAGGTGTTGCGGTGGCCGTAAAACAAATTATGCCAGATCATATTCTAGTTAAGACACCAATTGGGAAAATTACAAATAGAAATATACCATTAATGGTATGGATAATGGGAGTGATACTATGGCTTTGTGGATTGTTGGAAGGTACTCATCCAACTATGTTCCTCAGTGGGTTGTTGGTATCGTGGATATACCTTAGATTTTATCAGAAACATAATAATGGAACGCGTGGTGATATGGCTGATAATTTCACATTTGCAAGGTAAATTACAAATTTCACTGCTAGATAAGATAAAAAGATGTCCTGTGATATACAACATAAATAAATTGTATTACAGTTTCTTTCCAAATGTTTTACAACCACCGATAGCAGTCGTGAGTAACACTGTACATGGTTTCTTTGTACGTGTGGGAATTTGTAAAAAGGTAGTAAGGAGATTTGACATGTCTAATGCTCCTCCTGGTCTTGTTATAAATCTTCCTGGCATCGATCCACATGACAGTGAAAGAAGAAGGTTTGTTATTCTTCGTAAACCTTCAATTTTTGTGTCCATGTATTCATACTCTATAACTAATGGCGATTTACAGGCAAATAGCATTGAAAGCTTTAAGTGAAAGGCTGAGTAAGGATCATGCGAAACCGTGGCAACAGGAAAGAGCGAAAAAACATTCTCCAGTACCTCCTGCAGTTTCTATTCCAATTCCCGATAGTACTACACCCAAGCCCCTTGCATCTCCGCTCATTCCACAAGTTAGTGTCAACATACATAATCATACATCTACTACCAATACGTGATCAAATCAGACAGACTGATTGCTTGAACATGTATAAATATGTTAAGGATCCTCTAAAGCCAAGTTTGAAAAAAATCCGAACATTTCCTGCAATCTTCGATTATTCTTCTGAAAACGTTACAGAAGCCTTTAGTTATTAATGTCTCTTGATAACTCCAAAGAACAAAATATAATACTCAAGCTGTGCCTTGACGTTCATAGCTATTAATCAGTTCGTGCATCCATCCTCGAGTCAGTTTTTAAACACATAAATATAGAGTTAATTTGTTCTTTGGTATTATCAGATCTATATTTTATTGACATAACTTATTTGCGTCAATTATGATGCCACATTATTGACGATGCGATGTATTTATAATCTTTAGAAGGTCCTTAAACAGAAAAAGAAACATAGAGAATCCAATCTTTCTAGTTTGTGATGCTATTTTCCAAGAAAAATCATGTTCTTTGTTAAGAACAATTGAATTCTATTTATGTAATTGCGTGCGTCCGTGGATGATGAAAAATTAAAATTTTTTTTAATAAAAAACGTTGGAGACACTAAAATATTACGTAAATGCAGCGTTGTTCCGTCTTTAATACTGTTCAGTGATAATTGGAAGATGAAAATATGTTATTAATAACGATGAATGAAAATAGACTGGCTTCCAGTGCAATACTGTAAAATAATTTTACTAGAAACAGATTTAAATTTGGAAAGTGTTATTACTTCGCTAACACGTATTAGAAAATATTTTATATCATCAAGATTGCAATTAAACATCCTGTACAGTGTAAAATGCTGATACATAAAACACATGTATATGCTAAATTCGAATGACAACTGAAATACATGTACTTTTAGTTGATTACAAATAATTTAGTCCGGAAAGTATATTTTACTTTTTATGTCATAAAAGTTTTTATCTAAAGAACGTCCGTTATTTATAATTTTTTTAATTTTTA
>NW_017163422.1:720994-721509 GCF_001652005.2 Ceratina calcarata | reverse complement strand
AGAATGCATGTTATTCATGTTTTGGCCTTCCACTTGGAAAAATACTTATGAAAAGAATTCTTAAGTACTTTTATTATAAGATTTTTAGTCAATTAATATTTATTATACACGTATATATCTGACTAGAGTTAAAAAGCGAAAGGCCAGAATCGAATGTGTGCATGTATGAATGAATGCTTGTTAATTTCATTAAAACACGATATAAAAAAATCTAATGTAATAATTACGCATTACATATATGTATGTACATGTTATACATAATGAGTTTTGTACATATGTTAAAATCGTTACAATCTGTATAATATTAAATTCTACTAAAAAAACATACACATTCTCTATTTTCTTATACCGTATGTGGAATAAAAATATTCTGAAAATTAACATTCAGTTTGCAACACAAGGTAGAAGTATTTACGTATCATACATGTATTTTAAATTTTTATACCATTTGATTTATACGATTCTTGAATGTGTTAATTGTATATGAATGCTAAGCATAAAAAAATTTCGTACTA
>NW_017163422.1:713867-720806 GCF_001652005.2 Ceratina calcarata | reverse complement strand
TATCAATAGGTTGTACATACAAGGAAGAGTGATGTAAAATGTGACGGGAACAAGACATTATAATGATGAATTATAGATAGATACATTAATACATGCGGAGTGATAGAATAAAATTAAGAAACTATTTTCATGTATGATTCAAAATACAGTCCTTTGAGAATGCATGTTATTCATGTTTTGGCCTTCCACTTGGAAAAATACTTATGAAAAGAATTCTTAAGTACTTTTATTATAAGATTTTTAGTCAATTAATATTTATTATACACGTATATATCTGACTAGAGTTAAAAAGCGAAAGGCCAGAATCGAATGTGTGCATGTATGAATGAATGCTTGTTAATTTCATTAAAACACGATATAAAAAAATCTAATGTAATAATTACGCATTACATATATGTATGTACATGTTATACATAATGAGTTTTGTACATATGTTAAAATCGTTACAATCTGTATAATATTAAATTCTACTAAAAAAACATACACATTCTCTATTTTCTTATACCGTATGTGGAATAAAAATATTCTGAAAATTAACATTCAGTTTGCAACACAAGGTAGAAGTATTTACGTATCATACATGTATTTTAAATTTTTATACCATTTGATTTATACGATTCTTGAATGTGTTAATTGTATATGAATGCTAAGCATAAAAAAATTTCGTACTACATAAACGCATTATATAAAAAAAATATTATTTTATTCTTCATTACAAATCCTTTCTTTTAAACGATGAGTCACAGAATGGGAATTAAATAAATTTGTCCATAAAATTAAAACAACTTTATTGCTATATCATATAATTGTAACGACTGAATGTTACAATTATAGTTTTTCAAAAGTATAAAATAGTTCGATATCATTTAATGGTGGCAGCGAATTCTCAATAAATAGTAGTCGTTACCATTGTCAATTCATTTATCGCTTCTAAATAATCTTTATCACAATTCATATTGTACAACTTTTCACAATAAATGTACATATTTCGTTTACCTATAAAATTGTTGCTGATGCTGCGACCATTGAGTCTGTGGTGGTGGTGGTGGTTGTTGCGGAGGTGGCGGACCGTATGACGGATCTTGTATGTATCCTGTTGGAGATGGCCGTATCGAGGTCGGTGTCGAAGAAACATACTGTTGTTGTTGCGGCGGCGGTGGTGGTACGTAAGATACCTGAGCGGGATGCTGGGGTTGCGGATAATATTGTTGCGTTTGAGAAACAGGAGGTGGCACGTTATATCCTCCGTAATTAACTTGTGGAGGTGGAGGAGGATAATAATGATGACTTTGTTGCTGGTGTATATCATGCGCTGTCATTGACGTATCTTGTATAGGTACAGTGATGAGGTTCGTTCTCAGTGGAGCGTTGTTCGGTGGCGGAGGTGCGGAATTTTGATTATAATTTTGCATCGATATCAGTGACTGCGGCCTGTGTTGTTGTCTGTGCTCTACCGGTGGTTGATTAACCAAGGAATTCACCCTAGGGTCGTTTCCCATTATAGGTGGGACCATATGAGACTGCACCGATTTTATACGCGTATTCTGCATAGCGACCGAGGAAACTTTCGTCAACTGAGAATCTATTTCTGACTTAGAATGCACGTATTGAGGAGGATCAACTTGCATCCCTTGAACTTGTTGTGGTGGAGCTGATATATGTCGATGATTTATATGAGCCTACATAAATCATATATATGTAAACATTTGAAGAACAAAAGGAATTAAAGAAAAATTACCTGTAAATCTCTTTGACTAAGATATGTACGCCTACAGCCTGCATTTCCATATCTAGTGCCTCCATGTGTACACATAAATACAGTCCCTAAGCCTGTTTGCTCTACTCTAGAAACTTTCTCCATACAACGAGGACACACCTTATCTTCTCTTTTGGCACAAGATAAGCAAAACACATGTTTGCATGGTATCTACAGTTAACGAAACCACCATCAATACGTTTTCAACTAAAGAACAACGATTATTCTCCTTTCTTTTTTGTTTCTTTAATATCTGTATCTAATATTCCTCACCATGCGCCCATAGATAAGGATTGGTTTCAAACACTTGTCACAGCAATGTATCATAGGATTCAGCACTTTTTCTCCAATGAGGTTCACTCTGTGGTCCCATCTCAAACGAAGCATAGGTTCAGGAGGTCCTCTGTTAATTGTTGTGAAAGTTGGAGCTTCCAGTTGCGATATATCAGCTTCCAAATCGAACTGTTGCTCCAAAGGAGCCTGTTGCGTCGGTGGTGCTTCATGCTCTTCTATTTCTGTTCCGCCTCCTTCTGGTAGAGTTTCTTCTACTTGTTGCGGTGTATCCTCTTCATCGCTTTCTATGACCTATCCATAAATCAAGTTTTCTAATGAATAACTACATCAAATTAATAGGTAGGATGAATGAGAATGAATTAACTAAAAAGATATGAAATGTACCTTTACAGCTTTTTTGGATCTACCTCTAGCCCTTCCTCTTGTTCTGCCACGTGCTCTACCACGAGTTCTACCTCTTATCCTTTTACTACCATCTTCCTCCATTGTTGAAATTAATATTCATTATCTATCGAATAAAAAATGTATACTTTCATCTAAAATAAACTAGATACATATTAATGGCACATAAAATTGAAGATAAGAGTTATTAAAGTATGCACATTTGAAACTCAAAATAAAAACATGAAGCTAATAAAATATTGGTAACACAATTACTATTTAACTCGATTAATTTAATATACTGCATGTTTTAACATAATTCGTACTTCAATATTTCGCATCGAAAGCGGTACTTACTACTTACCCAACAGTCTATAGGTTATATTTTTAATTCTGCGTAGTAAAAAATTTGAAATTTATGATAAGAAATGTTCAGTGAACATAGTACGAAGAAGAACAAAATCCTGACACTTGTACAGGGATTCGAAGCAATTTTTGTATTGAATTATTTAACGTTTCACTCTACACTTGGCTGTTTCGTTTCACATCCACCAAGCATTTAACACACATCAACATACATGTATATGATTACTATGAATGGAGCCTGGAGCCATAAAACACGTCATGTGAATAAACTGTTGCTATACAATCTTCGTTGTTGTAATTCGTGAGTCGATGTCGTTACCTTGGAAACGAATTTCAGTATCAGTATATTATGCAAGTAGTAACGCCGTATAAGTGCCGTGTATTCTTATTCGTTATTTATTCATTTAGCATCACAAAAGGTATTTTGCTATTGATGAATTCAATATTGACAATATATACTTGTCTCAAACTACTGTAAAGTGAATAAAAATGTACATGAAAAAAGTATTTGTGTATAACAGTTATTACATTTCATACTATAGACTGCAGACAACTTCAAAGGAATTCGACGGAGGGAGTAACAAGTAACTCGACGAACTCCGAAGTCGAACAATTCAATTGTTTTTAATACAGTAGTTAAGTGTTAGTTATTTTGAATTAACAATTAAAATCAGACAACAATGGCTTGCTGCACAGGAGACGATGACGAGGAGCAAAGACCAGACCCGACACGCGTGCGAGAATGCACAGATATTTTCTGGCTTTGTTGTTTCATAGCATTTTGGTTTCTTATGGTATATCACAGATTATACTATTGCATTTATGACTCTATACGTATTATTAAAGATGATCAAATAGATTTTGCTGAAAGGTTCTATGAAAGACGTATCTCTTTAATGATGTTACATTGCAGATTTTAATAGCAGCTTTTGCTCTTGTTTATGGAAATCCTATACGGCTCATAAATGGGTATGATAGTTTTGGAAACACCTGTGGCATGAAAAATAATCCGAAATTCGGCAGTATGGAATTGTCTGGACAAGATACTAGCGATAAACCGTTAGTGTTGATGATCTCTGCTAAAATTAACATAATTTCAAAATTCTTCTTATTGGAAACGTATAATGAATCGATACTTTTAGATATCTATTCTTCTTGGACATAAGCAATGTCACGCAGTCATTGAAAATTTGTGTGAAGAAATGTCCAGACAGGACTATGACAACGATGAACGATATATGTCAGTTCTATGAGCAAACAGGATCTCAACTTTGTCATGATAAACCTGGAAACGATTTTAGTGCTTGTAGCAATGGGAATAGAAAAAATAAAACTGGATCTTGTCCCGAATTACCGGTGTACAATAGTATTCCAGTTCTCAATCGTTGTATTCCTAAAACCATTAAAGATGTAGGAGAAACTATAATTGCTAATTTATATGGCCTAATCAATTCATGGGATGTTATTGAACAGATTTTAGGAGATCTGTATAAAACATGGAGAGAAATCTTGTCCTTATCATTTTTAGCTTTTGGTATGATTTATGCATTACTGTTTTTTCTATACATACTATTCTCTTGATTAAAAAATTTTAATATTGTTACAGAAGTTGTAATTATCGATTTTTATTTTAGTTTTATCTCTCTTCATGATTGCTATATTCCATTTATTAGCAAGTATTGTAACATGGATCGTAATGATTCTTGTCAGCATAGCAACTATAGGTAAGTTATAAATGATTAACGAGGAGTCTTACATAATTGAGGGTAATATGATTCATGCAATGTTGTTAATAGCTGGAAGCGTGCTGCTGTGGTGGACGTACATAGAAATTAAAAGAACTTTAGATAAGACTGATCCGAATCAACTTTTAGAAGAATCTGTTAGAAACGAAAGAGCATTTCTAGCTTTTTCTATTATTGCAACGATAATAACTGTACGTGACTGTTAGTCGATTATTAATTTGACCACAATTATAGAAATCTATATTTCTGAAAGATTTAATCATTTCAGGTAATTTTATTACTACTTTTAAGTATTTTACGCAAACGTATTGGATTTATGACGGCATTATTTAAAGAAAGTGCTAAGTGCTTAGCAGAGTTGCCAGGTTTATTCTTTCAACCGTTGCTAACGTTTACAGCTCTCATATTATTCTTCTCATTTTGGGTGACTGTAATTCTTTGTCTCGCGACAGCCAGTAAGTATTTTAGTATTCTCGTGTACTCTTAACATAGAAATTAAATTTATGCGCGAATGTAACTTACAGATTATCCTGGTACTAAGTCTGTGCAGATGTATAAAAATCACATTTTCGATCCTCTAAATTTGAGTTCAATTGGAGAAAAGAAGAGTGCAATTATTGAAGAAAGGAAAATTGATTTCTCCCTTGATTCTTTCAAAAGTAAGTCAGCGTGTTTAACTTCTATGTTTAATTTAGCACTTGTTACTATTTTTGTAACTGTTTCAGCTTTCACGCTTGTGGAATATGTGGATCCGACTTGGGTGAAGTATATGTGGTGGGTATACATCATAGGATTAATATGGACCTCTGAATTTATTATTTCTTGTCAAGATATGGTGATATCGGGAGCTGTAGCCCATTGGTATTTCAGGTAATAACAAAAAGAATAGCTTTCCTGCGAATTATAAAATATGTACATAATCATACAACAATTATCGATTGTGATTTTAGAGGCAAAAATGCTAGTGCGTCTCCTGTATGCTCCGCTATGGGAAATTTAGTATGTTATCATTTAGGCTCTGTTGCTTGTGGCTCGTTCTTAATAACGCTTTTTAAATTACCTCGTTTGATCTTGACGTACCTTCACGCTAAGTATGTTTCATTTAATAAACGTACGTAAAATTAATCTTCCTCTAGTACTAGTATAAAATGCTTTACAGATTTGAAAAAACCAAGGAAACATCTCCGTGTGCCCAATGTGGGTTAAAGTGTTGCATATGTTGTTTCTATTGCTTAGAAAAGTTCATTCGGTATATGAATCACAATGCATATACCGTTGTTGCTATTGAGGGTACACACTTTTGTAATGCAGCTAGAATCGTATGTATCGATTTAAAATGTGTTTTATGTTTTACTTAATATAATTTTACAGTGAATGCATATATAGGCTGCCTCCGGTACAAAGCATAAGAATGCATTCTCTTTTTTTTCAGGCATTTACAGCTCTTGTTAGTAATGCTTTACAAATAGCGGTGATCAATGGTGTAGGAGATTTCATATTATTTTTGGGCAAATGTTTTGTCACGGCTGCTACTGGAAGCATTGGGTTACTGTTCATGAAACAGGATCCTAGATTACATTTTTACGCAGCGCCAATTTTTGTTATCTGCGTCTTCTCATTTTTCATTGCTCATTGCATCATTTCTCTTTACGAGGTATGTTACATAATTTTTATACGTAGTGAAAGTTGATTTCGTACGTATAATATTTTTTATTTCAACCTTTGTTGTAGACTGTGATAGATACTTTATTCCTTTGCATCTGTGAAGACAAGAATTTGAATGGCGAGAATGGTAAATGGCGTCAGTCGGCATTAGCGCAAATTGGATCTAACACTAATGCGAATGGACAACAATCTCATGAATTAGTACCAATGAATACTTAAGTATAACGCTGAAGCACTCATTTTTCTTCCAACGTTTATACACGCTTAAATGCATTTTATTACAGTAGCATTTAACGTCAGTAGATCTGTAAGCTTTAACTTTGATATTATTTTTATGCAATTTAGATTTCTATCAATTTATAATCGTTACATGCATTATATATATATATATATGTGTGTGTGTCTGTGTATACAAGATCGTGAATGCCTTATACGAAAACTCATGTAAAAATCTATATTTTTAATAATCAACTAATTTTTTTATACGTCTAAGATCTAACTGCCATAAATTTAAACAAGCTATTTTTGATTCGCTAAATGAAATATCGAATCAATATTTTTGTTAATATTATTTTAATGAATTTACAAAAATTCTAAGTTTTGTTTCTAAAAATTTAATAATGGTAATACTTTTAATTACTATAAACGAGATTTTCACGTTCTATAGCAATGAATTGAATTATGTATAATACGGTATTTTTTTATATTGAAAACGACTAGTGAAAAAAGATC
>NW_017163422.1:706878-713225 GCF_001652005.2 Ceratina calcarata | reverse complement strand
TTCTGTAATCGCATTATGTATATTTAAGGCAACTCGCTTTTGCAACAAAAGATATGGAGGTACATTATGTAAGAAATATCCTGCTATAAAATGTGCTTTAATATAATTAATTTAAGTACAAATGTGTGCCAGCGTATTATAACGCTAAAGAACTGTGAATAACTTTATATACTGTTGTCAGATAGTATAAATTTACTTGTATATTTTGTATAACGTTACATATTATAATGTGTATCACACAGGGACATTATAGTATGTAACGTCGTTTTCATTACTGAAAACATAATGTTAATCATACGCCTATTCTTATATTTGACAAGTGCAATAACATTTCTTTTCTCAAGTTAAATTATGGACGAGACACAGTCAGTGTATGAATTCGTTTAGCGCAATTACTTTTATTGAACGGAATAAATCGTTATTGCACTTATACTTGATTTGTAAACCACATATGCACATATGGTATACAAGCTTATATGAAAGACGTCCATTTTTAAATGTATTACAATGTAAATTTTCACTCCTTCCAATTTCATCTTTACGAAGTATATAAATTACATTGTGTCTTAATGAAAAAGAATAAAAATATATTCGTAGGAAATAATTAATAGAAACTTTATTAACATTACATATAATTTTTGTAACATCATTTCTTTAATTTCTTTTTCAAAGTAGCCTTTGTCATTTTCTTTCCTACTCGTTTTTTCACACTCTTCTTCATATTTATTTTATTATTCTGTTGCTGATTTTCCTGTGACTCCTTTTCTTCCTCCTCTCGTAATTCTAATGCTTTCTCTAATGGATCACCTTTAAATATTTCATCCAATGGATTCAATGCGTATGATTCTTTTGGTTTGTTAATTTCTTGTGCCATTTTCTGCTCCACCTTGTTTATATATTTACCAGCAGCTTTTTTGTTTAAAGATTGTCGAAACTGTACATGAACAAATTATAATTCATCAATATTACAGTCTTAGTTCTATTATATATATATATATATAGAGATCTAACAAAAATTCAGGTTTATATACCTTGGCAGGGGAGATATAAGTTGGATTATCCCAGAGAACTTCACCACCAAAGCTATCAGCAAATATTTTTATTGGATTTAATACAAATCTTGGACCTATTTCGGCCAAACCACCATCCTCCGTCAAAATTTGGAAATTCCTAAACCATATTCTATTATCTAGTATAGAAAATGTATATACATGGTCAAAGAATGGTTGACTCTTGGGATGATGATTTGGAACCCCAAAGATTTGAACGAACAACTCTTTTAGAAGACTGTAATGTGGTTTTGTATTGAAGTTCTCATCAAACGATAACATAGGCCTAGATCCTTTTAAACAATTTCCAGTCATCTTTAATTCAGCCATTGTGTAAACTGTAACGAAATCATTTCATTTATCTGCATTATTATTTAATACTAACAAAATTTGGGATTATGAATTAGAATACGTACTGTTTTCAACAAGAAATTTTGCACATGGTCCTGTAGCTACATTAGAGAACCATAAGTACAGATCCTTCTTCCTTCTGCCTTCAAATAATATAGTTTTGTTACAATTCTTCATTTCACACATTTCATTTATCACTTGCAAGTTTTTAGTACGTTCCATTTTAGACTCTGGCCGATGATGAGGCATGAGAGTTTTTATGTCATCCATAAGGTGACGATGTCTATAACTGATTCCCCGCGTAGCAAAAACTAGCACTCTTTGTTTATTGATCCATTTCACCTGAATTATAAAATGAAAATGTTAAATTTGCGTTAGGATATTGCAAACTCTAAACCTTTCAAAAGGAATGAGAACAATTTTCAAACCTTCTTCTGTGGTGGCTCGTCTGATATTCTTGTCGCTGGCAAAACTTCCGCATTCGATACATTTTCCTTATCAGGACCGTCAATTTGTTTACGTTTCAATCCTTTTTTAGTCATTGTTAGTTCAATTTCATACAAATGGAAAGAATATTTCAATGTAGAGGTTAGTCGAAACCACGTCGAAACATTCTTCTGGCAACATGCGGTGCGGCAACATTATAGTGCGAGTGCGACACAGCTGCTGCCAGTCTGCCCGCATAAACTGTTTACTGTGTACTTGAGACAAAGAGGAAATTTTTTTTCTTGAATTGAAGACTGCAAGTGCAATTGAGTTTAACAAAGCAACAAATGATGATCAAAGCAATTTTGATGAATATAATTAATAGATGAAATAAGTTAAATAATGCAATGGCTTTACGCATAATTTTCTTGTTTCTTTTAACTGTTCACAATGGAATTTGTTTTGAAAATTTCAAACCAAACATAGGTGAGTATAAGAACTCTAAATCCTCGATATAGAAATAATTCTTAATCTATGTTTTTCTTTTGTAGCGATTATTGGCGGTGGTATTGGTGGTGCATCGTGTTCTCATTTTCTTACTGAATTATTTAATAATAATCTTAACATCGATTTGTACGAAGCTAAAACCATTGGCGGCCGTTTGGCTACGGTAGAAGTTGATAATAATGAATTCGAGGCTGGAGGTTCAATAATACATCCACAGAATAAATATATGCAAGAATTTGTCAAGCTGCTTGGTACTGCATATAATATTTACTTATTTTTATTGTACATTTACGTTTCCATAAATATTTCAATTGTCAACTTATACTTTGGTAGGTTTGGAGCACAGACCATCCACTGACCAAATAGCAAGCATATGGAATGGTGATGAAATTGTATTTGAAGAGAGCAGATGGGAATTACTGTCGTTGTCTAAATTAATTTATAGATACGGTATACAACCATTTAGTCTCAACAGGTATTTTTATATACTTTAACAAAATTATGTACCAAAGGGCATTACATTTATGTGATATTAACATAATTAAATACAAACAGACATGTAGCTTCCATAGTGAGTTCCTTTGAGAATATATACCACCTACAAGATACTGGAAATGCTTACACGAACATCAGCAGTTTATTATCAGCAATGAATATTAAATTTCCACAATTATTAGAAACGTCTATTAAAACTGAACTCCTGAATTTGGGTTACTCAGAGAAAGTAATCGACGAAATTGTTAAAACGTCTCTGGTAGTAAACTATGGGCAAGATACAAATGTTCACAGCTTTGTCGGCTTTGTATCTTTAGCTGGTGTCGGTTCGCACTTGTGGTCTGTTAAAGGAGGAAATAAAAAGGTCAGTCTTTCATTAAATTTTATAGGTGTGCTTTTAATTCAATAATATATATGTATCTGTTTTAGGTACCTGAACATTTAATATACAGAAATAAGTACGTAAATGTCGTTCCGTCGCGTGTAATTAAAATTGTTAATATACCGACAAATAGTAGTAGAAGCCTATACGAAGTGCATTATCATAATGAAGGTATAATATGATCATGCACCTAATTGTAACTACATGCTTAATCACTAATTTCTATTTCAGACAGCAAAATTATCATGAAGGCAATGTACGACGTTGTAATTCTGGCGACTCCTCTTACGCACGATCAACCGTATCCTATAACTTTTGAAGGTTTTCCAAAAAACGATTTTTATAATTTGGAAAAATACCATGAGACCATAGCTACGTTTGTCGAAGGAGATTTAAAGCCACATTATTTCGGTCTACAAGAGGAATTAGATGTTATTTTGAGTTGTGATCCTAATAAAACGATAATCAGCTCTTTAGGGAGACTGAATTCAGTAGAAGGTACTATGAAAAACAGCAAAGTTTGGAAAGTGTTCAGTAACGAACCTTTAAATTCAGCAACTGTAAATGACATGTTTACGAACGTAAGACCATTTTACAATACTTTTATAAATTGTAATATGCGATTAAAATTTAAAATGTGTGACGTTATTTAGGTCCAGAAAATGAAACAGGTCGCTTGGAAAGCTTATCCTGAATACTCGACGAGAGCTGACGAGGCGCAATTCAAATTACATAATGCGCTTTATCATGTCAATGCTATCGAATGGACCGCTAGCGCGATGGAGATGAGTGCAATAGGTGGAAGGAATGTTGCGTTGTTGGTACATAAAGATTTCTCTAAGAAGTTTTGTTGTACAGAGGATGTACAAAAAGTTACTCCGTCTAGTGAACTGTAAAGTAATACAGTATTATTACGTCTCTCGGGGATGTGAATTTGGGATACTGATCCTGGAATGATGAATAGTCGAGACAGGTTCGATGTAGAATGGTAGAGGTGGGATTGGAAGAAAAAAATACTATTACATGTTACAAAATGCTATTCTAGTTTTGTATAATATTTGCACAAAATATACGTTTCCCAATAAACTACTGCAATTTTACTTATACTATTTCACGCATGACTTCAATAATGTAATTAAGAACAGCTACTTAAAATGTTCATATATTTCAATTCTTTTTAAGATACGTTGCATAAAGATATACAGAAATATGTGTGCGGAATAAATTAAAATGTTCACTTTACTTATATAATATTTAAATAGTTTAAATCGAATGTAGTTGTAGGATGCGAGGAACATTATATGTAGTGAGTACACAGACACGTACATGGTAAAGTTTGTAAAAAATTTGTAAGAAAATTCGATTGTTCTAATATAACTATTCTCAAAAAATAGTAACGGTATTATATCTAATACAGTAGCATTTTTATGTTACATAATATATAAAATGTTCAATGCAAATCGAAATCAGTAAGACATAACCTACTTCGAAAGAATAACAAACGTCTACATCGTACTACGACCAGTTACGACTTAATCAAATGTAACTGAAGATGTGATCTCACCGGCAAGATATCACCTGTCAAATTGCGCGTTATGTTCTAAGTATCTTATTAGAAAATAAGCTGTATGTAATGGAAAATCATTCCGTTCGTATAAATTACACGCTAATACCTCGCGATACGGAACAACCATTGATACATGATAATCAAACTAAGCCACATGAAGGGGATATTAAGAAACACGAGGAAACGACAATGACAACTGAATCAATGGGTGGATTGCTTTATCCCAGAGCTATGTTATTTTTAGTATTATGGTACATCATCAGCGGATGCACTTTATTTTTTAATAAATACATATTATCTTATATGGAGGGTAATCCTACAATTTTGGGTAAATAAATTTGTAATCAACAGCTAAACAAATGCGAAATATTTATTGCCGGCTTATTGCTTCAATGTTTAGAATTATTTATTCTATTCTGTAAACAGGTGCTAGTCAAATGTTAATGACTACAGTTTGTGGATTTATTCAAATGTATATTCCTTGTGGAATGTATAAAGCACGTCCCAGATTAGTGAGACCAGCAGGTTTTTACAAACATATGACTTTGGTAGGATGTACAAGATTTACAACAGTAGTACTAGGTTTAGTATCACTCAATTATGTAGCTGTGAGTTTTACAGAAACGATTAAAAGCAGTGCACCCCTTTTTACCGTCCTTATCAGCAGATATTTATTAGGTATGAATCAATGCGTATCATAATCTACAATTACGAATTGTACTATATTAACATAACAATTCTAATCTATTGTTTGTAGGAGAGCACACAGGGTTGTACGTAAATTTATCTTTAGTACCTGTAATGGTCGGGCTAGCTTTATGTTCAATAAATGAAATTAGCTTCGACCTGAGAGGATTCATTGCTGCTATGGCTACAAACGTAACAGAATGTTTGCAAAATGTTTATTCTAAAATGTTAATCAGTGGTGATAATTTTAGATATACGTAAGTATTGTATATAAGTTTTATTGAAATGTCTTACTCATTCTTCAATGTCCATGTGTTGAATTACAGGCCTGCAGAGCTGCAATTTTATACTAGTCTAGCATCAATTGTGGTACAAATACCAGTGTTAATATTGTTTGTAGATTTGCCAGCACTTGAACATTCTTTAAGTTTTAAATTATTCACAGCCTTTCTTCTCAACGGAGTGTTCTTTCATTTTCAAAGCATCACCGCATATGTACTTATGGATTACATTAGCCCTGTGACGCACAGGTATTACGTGTTTTATGCTTTTTCACAATTTACGAAGTAATCAATAATGGATGTTTTAATAGTTGTTCGTTAAAAATATCGTTCTTTATTGCAGCGTCGTTAATACAGCGAAGAGAGCTTCATTGATATGGTTCTCCGTTTTACTATTTAATAATCCAGTAACTGGTTTATCAGCTATTGGAACGTCCTTAGTGATAATAGGAGTACTGTTGTACAATCGAGCACAAGAATATGATAAGCTGAACAAAGCGAAATCACGATACAATTCTAAAGTTAATTTACAATAATTTTATTTAGTAAACTGAAGCTTTATAAATATTTGTATTAAATATATTATGTCACGAACAGTTCAA
>NW_017163422.1:681378-706577 GCF_001652005.2 Ceratina calcarata | reverse complement strand
TTATAACGAAGTACGTAATGTTAATTCAAAGTAATAATGGTACAAATGCGCATAATCATAAGGATTACGTTTTGCATAAAAAAAGAAATAATGTAAAAAAACACTAGTATTGTAAGGTGTTTGTATATAAAAACTTAGTAAATTGATACAAAATTTGTATTTTTAATTTTAAAATATACATATAAGTGTATGTTTCAGTATCGTGAACATATTTTCCATTTTATAAATGTGTTCACTGACTAGCTTTAAGAGCTTGATCAAGATCATTTATGAGATCATGTTCTGCTTCAAGACCAACAGACAGTCGTATCAACTGGTCAGTAATGCCTAGTTCTGCTCTTGCTTCTTCAGGAACGGAAGCATGAGTCATGACAGATCTGTAAAAATAATTAAAAACGGTAAGAAAAATGTAAATGCGTGCATAGATCAGTTAAAATTTTTATTCACTTACGGTAATTCAGCGAGAGACTCATAGCCACCAAGCGATTCTGCCAATGAAAATATCTTCAATGCCTTTAAAAATTTATTTGAGTCACCTTTCAGATAAAACGATATCATTCCACTGTGACCCGTTGTTTGTTTAAGAGCAACTGCATACTGTGGATGCGACGGAAGATCTACGAATGAATTATTTTATTAAATCTGATTCATGAACAAATCATAATTATAATAGTTATCAAAATATGTACATGGATGAATAGCTTTCTCTACACATGGATGAGCTTCTAAAAACTTGGCAACCGCTAATCCATTTTTCATGTGTTGCTGCATTCGAAGTTCTAAAGTTTTTAAACTCCGATTCACCAGATAACAATCCATAGGTGATGGAACAACTCCCATAGCTGAAATAAATTCGCTATTGAATATTATAGTTAGAACAGAAAATGATAAATCAGATATTACCGTTCTGTAAAAATTTAATTCTTTCTGCAATATCATCTCTATTTGTAATCGATGCACCCATAATAACATCTGAATGTCCATTCATGTACTTTGACATAGAATAGATTACAATATCTGCACCTAAATCTAATGGTTTCTATAATGAAATACACACGGTCGTAATATAAATCCTCAATTAGAGTATCAGTAGTACTGCGTAAAAATCCTGTTTCTCACCTGGAAATAACATGTGAGGAACGTATTGTCAACTACTACAAGAATCTCAGGATTTTTCTTCTTTACTACTTGAGTAATGGCATCGATATCAAACACTTTGAGCAAAGGATTAGTTGGAGTTTCTAGCCAAACCATCTAGGAGCAGACATATAATTATATCTTTTATGTTTCCTAACTAATAGCAGACATATTTATTAACACATGAAACGAAACCTTTTTCATACCTTTGTGTTTGGTTTTATACTATTTATAATGTTATTTACATCTGACATGTCTACGAATGATGTTAGAATATTGTGTGTAGATAAACATTTTTGAAAGAAACGGTTTGTTCCTCCGTAAATATCATCTCCAGAAACGATATGATCCCCTGCTTTTAGTAACGCAGTTAATATTGTCGTAGCTCCCAAACCTGATGAAAAAGTATGTGCATACTTTCCATTTTCTAGAGCAGCTAAACATGTTTCTAAAACATTTCTCGAAGGATTGCCACTTCTACTATAAACGTAGCCCTGTGCACACGAACAGTTTACTGAAGAACATTAATTTAAATCACCAAGAATGTATGCACAGAGAAAACTTACTCTAGATTCTGTAGGCCCATCTTGTTGAAAGGTAGTAGACAATACAATAGGAGGTATTACTGAACCATGTTCCCATTGCCGTGGATCTTGGCCAGAGTGAATAGCTTTTGTTGAAAAACCCTCTTCCTTCGACATTCTATAAAATATGAAAGATTCAAATTAAAATTTTTTAATTAATGTAATATATATATGATGCATATACTATGTGCACGTGTATGCACGTACCATATTGAAGATTTTATTTTTATAGTATTTGAGATTAAAAAGCAACTTTATAATAAATACTCAAAATTTAATAAATATTACTTACTTCAGTTATATATTCTAAAATCACCTGAAGACAACAGATTCTGGTAAATAATTAAAAATGCATGCCAAATCTAAGACTTGGATGAAATGGTTGCATTTACCGGCATGTGATTCTCCTAGTGCTAATAATCCTGAATAATCCCATCCCATGCCATACGTGGCAGCTTTATATTAATAACAACACATTTAAGCCTTATATACATGATGACGATCATGTAATATACATTCACATACTTTGACAGTTTGATATCTATAAGTGAGTTTCATCATCGGAATTTATGTACTACTCACTGATATAAAAGAAAAATCTCAAATGATCGAAATTTTTGTTAATATCATCATTACATTTCAGATGTCAATCTAGCAGACGACGTGCGATCATTATAATTTCAAAACGTGATATTGTCTTGCTCTCATAGACGGCGAACAAGTCGTCCAATGGGATACGTTCCCACCATAATTAAATCGATATTTACTCGATTATTCGACGAGCTATCAACCTCTCGTGAAGTGAAGTTTCTTCGTCCGACGAATTATATTTTGATTGATAATCTGAACATCCTTGGTGAGAAGTAGCTGTCTGAAATGATAACGGGAAAAGAGATTGCATCATTGTTGTTGTCACTATGTTTTCTAAATCTTGCGTGCGGTGATATGTTGTACAGTCTCGTAAATCGAGAAGACCCTTGCATTAATTTGTGTGAAAAAATGCCGTTATCTTTCACCAATGTACGTGTTGTCTAAGGAACTATGTCTTCATACCATATACACTTATAAACGAAGGAATAAAATACGATGACATTCATTAATTTTTAGAGCAATTATGTTAATTCATGTTGCCAACGAGGGTGCCGATTTTTCAATTTGGTGGACTTACATTATAGCTTACGCTTAGAACCAAATAGTTTAAATGGTACAAGGGATGCCTGCGAAGCTTGTACGTAAAATGTATTAATACACTTTTGAGATAATTAAAGCTGTTATTTTTAATCGTAGAGCAAATATTAAATGACATGCATTTCATACAGTTGTTTATGTATGCTGATTCATTTGAAGATGTGCTTTTCATAAGAAATTTCATTAATGTTCTAATAAATACGATCTAAGGATTAATACAATCTAATACTTCTTTATTTACAGCATGTACAGAGGCATACGCGACACCACAAGACCGTTATGCATGTAGCACTGGCTGTGATTTTATGGCCAAGCAGCGTGTTTCAGATTTACTATCACTTTTTTCTGTAGCCATTTATGTAGAGGAAGGTGTGGATTCCAATGTATTTTTAATGTCACCTGATATGCCTGAAAATGATATTCTGAGTGACCCGGGCTTGCGAAAGGAACTTCTTCCAGGATGGTGGGATTTTAATGGATTTAAATTACCGCAAACATATATTAAAACTGTCCCATTAGATGCTGGGGTAAGTTCTTAATTTATATAATATTTATATTTATTGTTTAATAATAAATAATGTTAATCCGACTGTTTACAATGTGATAAAAATGTAGACAGTGGATTATGGTATACCATCAGACTACTCTGGAGAAAATGATCAATCAGCTTCATCGCCCGGATCTGATTGGGTTCAATGCACTTCAACACATATTGGGTTACCACTCTGGCTTTTAGTTTCTGCTATTGCAGCAGCAGCATTGTCTGCACTTTGGTTGTGCTTATATCCAGAGAAGCCTAATGATCCTTATAAGGAAATCCTTATTGAAAAGTCTGAGATTCCTCCAGCAGTTACAGTGTACATACCAGAAGTACCATTGCACAAGCAGCCTCCACCTAAGTATTTTGATACTGTAGATCCAACAGACATTAACATGAAAGTTTAGGTAGATATTATAATTCTATCATTTCTTTGATCAGTTTGAAAATTGTTTAAATTTCAGTGTATTAGTGCAGTTTTAAATAAACTGCATCTGTATTAAGTACAATAGGACTTTGTGAATATTACGATTATTCCGAAGTAACTGCACTTTCGGTTTTTAGTCAAATTATCCATAAGTACAAGATAAGCTTTTAAGATGATTCATGTAAAAACAAAGCCTCAGAGAATTAATTCAGGCTTTAAAAGAAGTATACAAAGATTAAAATCAAAATCGACAAAATATTTTCTGGATGAAATTTACGGTAACGTTTATGCTTGTAATGAAATTATTTTTTACGGAACAACATTGTTTTTATAGTAGAAACTTTTTTTATTATTCTTTTTCCAATGCATACATGACATAATTGAAGTTAATCCGTAATAAAACTTGTAAGATGAAAAAGGATGTGCACACATATAAGACTGCAAATTGCGTACTTTATTAGTAATTTAGTCAGGATTAAAAGCTTTTGTACTAACATATTATTTTTCTAAATATGATGTATGAATATAAAGAAGAAAAATTTAAATACTGGTAATCATTATGATAATTTAGAATGTTTCAGTATACTATTCTCGCATTGGTTTGGCTTCCTAATATCGAACATATATTTTGTATGCAAAACGAAATGGTATGATTTTTCTCAAAATATCAATATTACTAAAATCTATATGCTTTTGCGTTCTTTATATTCAACGTTATAGTAAAATGAAAGGTAAAGTTTAGATATCGTGGAGATAATAAAAGTTGATGGGAAGAAGATATACATACATATACGAAATTTATTTTGGGAACTTCTTTTCTATTCTCAGTTTCCAGTTTAAATACAAAATTAAAGAAACAAACATAGTACAATGCGTAGTTGAAAGAAACTTTGAAATGTTGGTGTACACGTCTCCATTCAGTGAAATTTGCGAATCCAGTATGATATATGATAATGTATCATGCGACTACGAGTATTGAAACACCATTCGGAACTTTCCCATAGTACATTTTAACTGCATTACACAGAAACATAAATTTGATATTTTCTCTTACTATATAAATTAATGTATAATTATAATATATAACCAATGTAAGACATTACTTGTAAACAGTTAAAAAGTATTATAATGTCTTCGTGTTAGAATATTCTAAAACATTAAATATGCAATTCTTCATAGTTTAATGTGGGACTGAAATTGAAGAGTCAATCATTTAATGATACATATAATTATGGCTGTTTACGTTATAAATTGATATTACTTTTATGTTAACGTAATGTTAAAATTATAAAATTTATGATGGTTTTAATTGAAGAAAGCACTAACGTAATCATGTTAAGAATGCAATGTTAAAATGACGCACGTTATTGTTATACCTTTCTTGATGAAATCTTGCGATGTAAATTGTATCAATTATTATTACAGGAATTGATTTAAAATATGTACTCCGGAAATATGTTTTTTTTTAATTCAAAATTGAAAAGAGTAAAGTGGAATTAATGGTCATTGCTTCAAAAGGAATTGTTAGTGCGTCACGAGAGCATAAGGGAAAATAAAGTTATATCTTTTTTTTGGTTTAACTAAATGAAATAATGTAAATATTAATACATTTAATGTATAAGAAAGTATATTTCAAACCAAAGTATCATGTTCCTTACATAAGATATTGCTAATTTACTGTATTATTAGTAAAAGTAAATGTTTGTTATCTCACTATACACTGTAAAAAATAAAAAAGTAATACAAACATATAGAAATAGTATTTATTCTTGTATTCCATATTCGAATTATCATCATTCAAACAGAACAATGTTTAGAGCCTTTTATGTGAAATATGAAGTTAATGCCAATATGTAACAAGTATTAGCACCCTTTCGAAATTTTGATCGCAGTTGTTGAACAGAAAATACTTAGCTATATTATACGAAGGGAGTCTTACATTTTAAGTTATTCAAACTATTTAGTCCAAAAATATTTATAAAGAAAACAGATCTATCCTTTTCAAATCATACCTTCTTATTTCCCATATTCTTAAGTTCTTTTATTATAAAGAATCAGGTTTTAAAGCTAAGACAACTACATTATATACAACTTGAAAAAGGATTTCGAGACTCGAAAAAATATTCTTACCCCGCAGATATATAAATCAATCTGTACAGTGTTAATATTTAATTGTGCTTAAATACTATTCTTATTCTAAGTACTCAAAATATTTACAGCCAATATAACTTCGGATCATCTCTCCGCACTTGTAACTTTAATACATGCCTATATATTTTCAAAGCTGGACCTAACAGTAAATCGAGCCCGCTCAAAACGTCAGATCTCTTCATCAGTAGTAAAGAATGACCATCGATGTCCTGTAACGTACAAATTGATGTATAAGATATTTAATAAAAATGTGCGCCCATATTAAAGAAAGTAAAAAAAATGGAAAGTACCTGTTGCCTGAACACCTCTGCTTCTTTTGGGAAAAGTCTTGCGAAATATTGATACACTTGGTCAGACGTCCAATCCGAAGCATCAGGTATATTTGGATCGATGCCATCTCTTGGAACGTCATCTTCCATAGTGTCAGAAGTTGCTCTGGCAGGTGAAACTTGCGGGCTTAAAACTGGAGGTAATGCAGGCGGATTTGATGGAGTATCAGGCCTGCTAGTAACCAGACTGATATTCTGGCTAATGTTGGTTTTATATTGCTTTTGGACACAGTCGTTACATTGCCATTTTGAATTCGATTTAGGAATTATTATTCGCGGTGTATGACAGTAATAATGATAAGCTTCGTCACAGGAGGAACACGTTGCCAGCGGACCCTGTAAAATTGCATTAATTTAATGAAACGGAAGAAAGTAATCATCGATTTTTCACTATCTTACTTACAGCATCTGAAGTTTCACAACACACTGTACAGCTCTTACAACGTTCGCATTGCCAACTGCTGCCTACTTTTTGAATCATTTCCTCTGGACTATAAATGCAACTCGGATGTGCTGTAAAGAAAGAAATGACAATTTATCGTTATGTAGATACATGTTAAAGTGTTATCCTATTATCGATTATAATAATACCTCGCACGGTACAATCCCGGCAAGCAACTAAGGTTTCTTGTTTTTCTTTGGCACACAGACTACATTGTCTACAAGGTCCATCTTTGATGACAGTTTTCAAAGTATCTTGAGGTTCTTGAGGTGCAGAAGGCTTATTCTGAGAACCTGGCTGCCTTCCACGTTTCCTTTTTACAAGATTATTGTCAGATGGGTCAAACACTTTTTTTGCTCTCTAAAAAAATAATATTAATTATTTAAAATACATATATAAGTTTAATTATGTAATCAAGATGAAGAAACATCTAAACACCTTTCTACGAGCACTACGAAAGCCACCGAAATTAGTGTTGGACGGTGTAGGTGACGGATTAGTGGAACTTCTTCCTGCGTCCTCATCTTCTCGTTCTTCACTAAGATGCCCTGTCTCTTCCCTCTTTTCTTTCTGCGAATTTGTTTCTTCTTTATTATCTTTTCGATAGTCCTCAAACTTGATTTCTATGTCCATAGGATCGTCCGTACGAACAAGCAGGCGCTGTTTACGCTCAGCCTTCGACGACCTTTTAAGGTTATGAGCCTGACCGTCCACATTTTTCGATTCTTCCTTCACATCCTTCGCAGAGGTCTCCAATGGTTCGTCTTGTGGTTCTTGATCCTTCACAGGATCTGACTCGATAGGTGACTTAACATTCTTATCCCTTCCCACAATTATCTCGTAACATTCCTCTTTCCTGATCTGCGGATCAGACTTAGGACTTGCTTGACGCGATGACCTCGGCGTATTCGATCTCGAGTCCGTAATTGTTAAGTTTTCTGACTCGTCGAAGTCGTATAAGCCACCTGTAGTAGACGAAACAGTTTGTAATTCTTTACGTCGCAGGTTTCCATTTTCGAGGGTGAAAGATTCTCGATGCGTTGACTCGGCGGTGGTTGTCATGTCAGACGTCGCCACCAGCGAGTAATTGCCGTTCGAGAGACGCGTCAAATTACCACTAGCCACTTCTTTTCCAAGGAAATCTTCTACCATCCGTCTCGAAGTAGGATTAGAAACACCATCGAGCAACTGCTCGATCAATCTATACGCTGGCACGCCTTGATCAAGGTAATCCGGCTCCTCGACAACGAGCTCGGCCACGGCACCCGCAACCATCCCGGAATTCAACTTTTCTTTCACAAAACCCTCCGGTCGATTTTTGTAAAGCTGCAACCGCGACCATTTCGAGGCGTTACGGTAACTGGTGTTACCTTTGTAGTCGACCTGTATGACTTTTTCCGCTTCGATCAACCGATGAAGATCGGCGATGGTGTCTCGTGCGTCGACAGAAAATTTCCGTAACAGATAGTTGCAAATCCGATCAGCGTCGGGTCGCGCCTTACGTCGACGCAATTGATCTATCGCCTCCAAAATTTGCTCCTCGTGCACTATCTGCGTTTCTACTCGATGTTGCTGCATTTTCTTACTCGTCGACTAAGCTCGTTGTACCGCGATAAAATATTTCACGATTTACGTTCAGCCGATGGTTTAAAACAGTACGCAACGAATTTAAATCGTTTCCACAGGATTTGTCGCACGTTTTCACTGTGTCCGATGCATTCGCACGTGATGTCATAACGGCCGGCGAGTATTCTTCAATGTAGTTGCGCGTCTGTATCCGCTTCTATTTTATCACTTGGTCGTCGGTTTACATGCGATCTTCATTCCCTTTTCGAAAATATTCTCTTCATGCTTGATCGTACGCGAAAGCTTTGCGTGCGAATAATATATTTCAATTTTCCATTCCCACACGTAAACGTTGAGAGCCGTCGATTATCATTTGAAATAATACGCAGATAAAAAGTCGATCATTCTTACGGTAGGAACAGTCCGCACCACTTCGTATCAAGCGCAGAATCGTTCTTACATATATATAAACAAGTTCGAGCAGCACGTTATTATAAAACCTCAGTATATTTCTACGTACACGGATCGTCTCGTTATTTTTTTCTTCTGCGAACGCGCTGTGACTTCGGCGAAGGAATTAACGACACAATCGTAGAACCATGTTAACGTGATGCAATATTATCGATTGCACGGATCGACGAAGTCAATAATGTGCGAAATCTATGGCGCATTTGGGACGCGCGAAATGTTCGCTGAAATGTTTCAACGTTTAATCACAGGACAAAGCGATTAAAGATGCGGTTCGAAGCCGAGAATACAATTGGATCACTTTCTAAACACGTCGTCCGCTATCGGGAAAGAATTTCGAATCGCGTACCGCGGTTACGCCGATCCATTGTTGGCACCGAAGCCGAGGCGGTGTACGGTGTACGTACGCGACGAGAGGCAATCTGACAAAGTCAGGTCGTCCGCCGCTGCTGGATCGAACATCGAACTGCAGCGCGACGCATTTCACACCCTTTGCACGCACATTCGACGTCAAGATATGTATGTAACTTCCTTCCGGTTAAAATTGTCGTGTGGCACGATTTCAAATTTGAACAAAATCGTTAATCGAGGTATCGCGGTACCGAACAAAGAGAACAGTGTCTGTATTGGTTGGAAATTGGTAGCCCGAACGTCTTTTGTTTCTATTTCGAAAATGCGCCGACCCTCGCACCGACGAATAATGCCTTCTTCACGGGAGCGAAACCGGGTATAACCGGGGAATAATTGCACTACATACGTGCCAAATAACCGTCGAACGTCTACACCAATCGTTGGCCAACATATACTTCTCTCTTCTCTCGACGATCGCCGTTCTTCTCTCCCGTACTGTCCGACAAGTTTTCCAGAGTGTTGGATCTCTCTGTTAAACGCGGCTCGCGACAGGCTACTCCGATATACGCGGCGATCAAACAGCGACGATTCCACGAGTCCACGGTCCTTACGAATGTGCATGCCACATTTACGTATCGTGCATACGTGTATATGTATGAGTACGTATACGTACCACGCGGGATATATCGCCGCCGGTTTGCCGTACCTTCCTCCTATGCGTTTCGCATATTATATGAATTGACACTGTGCACGAACGAACCACTCACTAATTATATTTCGATGATCTATCGTCTCTAGCGTGCAGCGGATGACACGCGGCAATTCCGAGAATGTCGATAAGCTCGGACAATTGTATAGCACAATAGCTACCGCAGCACACCACGAACCTGCAAGACGCGGTCTTTTCTCCGTACTGTGGCCTCGGCGCGCGCCAGCCTCTTCTCTTACTTCTCCCGGTTCGACCGGTCAAAAATCCGCACCTTTCGGGCACGATGTACCGCGCGTTACCACTTTAACGAGTCGTTCGTCTAAGTTTTTTTATCATTTCCAACGTCCTTCGGACACTTTCGCGAGCAATCGCGTTACACTCCAATGTAGCGCAACGCGCGGAGACGCGCTCTTTTTCTAGAGGCGGCCTCTCGTGCGCGCCGCGTTAGCTTTCCTCGTACCACAGAACGCCCAAAAAGATCGAACTCCGATGAAACCGTGACGCACTTCACCTTGCTGTTATTGTCACTTCCGGCGATCCTCTAAAAATCGTTTTACAATGCCGGCCGATTCCCTTCGTAGGTGATTTTTCGAGTTATTTCGAAGAGCGCCGAGCCGGGTGCGGCTACACGCGAGTGTGGACGGACCGCCGCTGGAGTACGGAGCACGCGGAGCGCACTTTTTGCGGGGACGAGTCCGTGCAGGTACGGCAATACCTTTGTCAGCGCCCTGCAAGGAGCCGGCTTCTGCGCATCACTTTCACTGATTCATTGTTCTCTCTCACAAGAATTTTTTCCTTCTTTTTAATACAGGATACCAACCTTTGATCGTACTGCCTTATCGTTTTTGTATCTTCTCGACTCATCCAACGAAGAAAGAACATACTTTTGTTCTTCCTTATTGACTCATTTTTGTGTGAAGCGTTTAGCAATTTTACCGTTATTAGAATGATTTCTTTTAATGCATTTCATTATATTGCGATGTACTTTTGAAATTTACCTATGATTTGATTTACCTACTGAGCGAAATAAAATACAATTATTCGCAAACTTAAATATCAAAACATAAGCAGAGAGGAACTGAGAGTGCTCACGGCCCAGGTTTCGGTGTCCCCAATTCGATGGTGCTGCCAAAGCTAAATTTTGCAGGAATCTGACACGTTCAGTTCAACGTTTAGCATTTACCAGAACCAACGAACAGAGACCTGCCCTGTTCATATACAGGGAACACAGGCGTTTTTCAGATCGTAATAAATTTGGTTTTGCCTCAATTAAAAAAGAATTAAATCCAATCTTTATTTCCGTAACCCCGTTTCTCCTCGTGTTCGAAGCTCACTTATATAGACAATGTCCTTACAATTATTTACAATTATTAACAATACGAGTGTGAACATTTCGTAATATTGGTTGGTCTTCATTACGTATTTGCTAGCGTTGAAATGGTTCTTTCGTTCCCTTATAAGTACATGTTAAACGTTGAACTGGGCAGGGCAGATCTCTGTTCAGTTGGTTCTTGTAAACGCTAAACGTTGAACTGGACAGAGCAGATCTCTGTGCAGTTGGTTTTAGTAAATGCTAAACGTTGAACTGGACAGGGCAGATCTCAATCCAGTTGGTTCTGGTAAATGCTAAACGTTGAACTGAACGTGTCAGATCCCTGCAAAAAATAGCTGGGGGCAGCACTAGTATGGGGAACACGCAAAACCCGGCCGTGAGCACTCTCAGTTCCTCTCTGACATAAGTATTCCTCTGGACGAATTTTTAGTCGTAATTTACGCATGATACGACACTGTGTCTGTGATTTTAGAAACGACCGTGAAGTCGTGAAGTATCGGTCTTTCCCGAGCGCTACTATCGATGTTCCCGGCCGAGAAGCTCTCTTTTAAGCCTGTTTTCAGATCGACGGATCTGACGCAACTGATCCTAAGTAAATCTTTGTATATACTTATATATAGCATATGAACGTTTAAATTCTATCGCTTTTTAATTACTGTTCTCTGTATTAATAATAATTCAATAAAAACGTTTAAAACAGATCTCTTTGAAAATATCGCATTTATTAAGAGCATTCTTTGATCCGAGGTACTGAACAAAGTATAAGATCAGTTGTTTTAATATTCAAGCCGAGAATTTGTTTATATCAGTACAGGGAGTACAGGGAAGATCCTAGGACTTATTTAAGCGAAAAATATGACAACCGTTGTACTATTGTTTCAAACATTTTATTGCAGAATAAAAAAAGTACAAAAAATGTAAATGTAGAAAAATACACGTTACAATAAACCTTGCATACGTTTAATAACACAACCATCATTAATTATACAATAACTTGCTTTTATAAATTAAATATAATTATTTTCTTTTTCCATCGCATTGGTGCCGAAACTGTGCCGCCGAAGTTTAGAGATCTGTTAACGAATAAATAGGAAACTTACGTTCATTAAACAAATTACTTGAATTATTAGATTAATCATTGCTCATCGTTTAATACATACCAAATTCATGGGTTTCACTTTATACGCGATTTTGTTACTGTCTTTTAATGGACTTTGTTGAGTTTCGATTTTTTTAAATGATATCGGTGAAGTCTTCTGTAACTTCGATGTTTTACACATCGTACGTTGCGGTGACACATGCATTCGCTCGTTTCTATTAAATTCAAGTGAAGAATGTAGTCGGTCCCTGATAGGAGGTGTCCTTGATCTTGGAATACCAGTTTCTTTTGATTGCTTAGGCGTTGTTCTTTTCGGAGATGGTAATTTACTACATTGTAAAAAAAATTCACTTTTCTCTTGTTAATTCCCTCAATATTATAAATTTAAATACATACCTTCGAGAACTATTGTTCATTGCTTTATTAACACTGACGCGTGTAGTTACCGGTGAAATTTCATAAGAGAAATTACGTTTCTTTGGACTAGTAGCTACTTTTGATTGAATTTTTTTAGCATCTTGAACGTCTGGAGTCGATGAAGCGACCGGTGTTGTAGATCGTGACTTCTTTGCCATAGAATCCTTATTTGCCGAATTAGGTGTACTACTAATTATTTTATGAGACTGAGGGGGTGTTATACTTCCGGTGGACGAAATTGTTTTCTTATTAAACGATTCTGCAAAAAGAATAAGTACAGTTGAAAGTGAACTAACATAATTGTTTTAATAAACGTGGGTTTATATACTTTTGAATTGACACAATTCGTACCTCTTCGTTGCATAATTCCGATAGGTAAAATAGCCTTCATTGGACCTTTTTTATTCACTACATCAGTGCCAATCTTTTTCTTTAACTTATTTTTAACTGTACTTATTACGGAAGGTTTCTCTTTTTGTATATCTAATACTGCAACTGCTTTCACTCGTGTATCTAAAGATAAGCATAATGAATTAATTTTATGTTTGTTACATGTGGCTGATAGGAAAGCAAGATATTACCTGTTTGGAATTCATTCTTACGTTTGATGAGTGTCTTATTTGTTGACGGACTGACAAAACCAGGATCACTAGGAAAACGTTTTGGTACCTGGTTCAATTGAGAAGTGCTTTTACTAGTAGACATCGATGAATTTAATTTGTTTCGCATTGGTAATGTTTGTGACACAGATATGCTTCTTCTAATAACATTTTTATTAACTGGTTGTTCCTAGAATAAGTTTAAGTAAATTATAGAAAGTTCCTCAAAGTTTATTACGCGTGTACGTTAGAACAACAGCGGTATAAGTTACATTTTTAAAGATCCTGAGATAATAATAATTTTGAATTTGTTACACGATGGACTTATTATGATATAGATTCGAGACAATATCGTTTGATGGCAATGAACAGTTAAATATTTCGTGTTAAATATAAATATCATAAGGCAATGTAACATTTATATCTAAATTTCTCGAGACGGAAATGTGTGACTTACAGTACTTGCATCCTCACGTACACGTACATTTCTGTAACACTATAAATACCTTTGATTCTAAATTTAAGCTTAATGTATTAGCTGATTGTAAAGTACCCAACGATTTCGATCTATTCTCAAACTTGGATTTTGGTTTCTTTGGAGTCTGTTGAATTTCTATGTGTGCATTGTTACTCTCTATATCATTATCAGTATTACAATTCCTAGAAGTAGCTTGTAACGCCTTCCTCAACTTGGTGACAATATCCTCGGTCGGATGCTCCTCTGTCTGGGCATATATTAATTTCCCAATATTTGCCAGAAGTTCAATTACCAATTTTTCATTTATTGAAGTATTTTTTTCCATTTTCAAAGCGGACTTTTCCTCAGAGACAATTTTGGAATTTGCTTTTTTTATTTCCTCAACATTTTCAATTCCAACATCTATTTCGGAGTTCGATTCAATATTTACATCATTCAAACTCTTTTGATTATCAGTAGATTTAATCATATCTGGATCATTGAAGTTCACGTATTCAAAAGATACCGATTCCTTAATACTTCCCATCGAACTACCAGTTAAGTTATCCTCTTGGCTATGTTCCATGGTACTTTCTCCTACATTTTTTATTATCTCCAAATTGCTGGACGATTTTTTTGGACTCTTTGCTAAATTATTCGTCACACTTAAGTAAGCAGTCAATAGTTCGGTATTAGTAACACAATTAACACCTAAAGTTTTTTCTAAATTTTCCACCAATTTGTTAGCTTCTATATTGTTTTCTGTTTTAATTAGCTTTTTAAGATCTAATAACAGTGTTGCTGCTGTGAGATGTTTTTCTGTATGTATAGGTTCGACAAGTTCCATTTCTAAATCTCTTACGTTTTCTTTATTCTTAAGTGAATCATTGCCTTTGTGCTCTGTAACTTTTGGTTCTTCCGATTTTGCATTATTTCCTTCAGGTGATACGGGCAACTCGATTAAATTGTCCACTGAGATCTCATCATCAAAGGCAGGTACTAACTCTGGCATCCACGAAGGACTGTTGGTGATGAGGTCATCAACGCTGGCTAAAATTCAAAACTATTTAATTATTCGACATATAAAAACATATTTAAACTATGCTAAATACTGATTATTTCAAAATCAATATTTTGTAATTGATCAACAGTATTGGTGTTTCACTACGACTATGAAGAAAATTGAATATGTCACAGACTTACATTCTGAATTAGTTTTTGAAGCAAATTCTTCAAAAGTTCTTGCGAGGTATTTTGCCTCTTTACGTATTAATTTATTAATTTTATTTCCTTCCTGCAATAAAGATACAACTTGATTAAAGAAAAATATATCTATAAGATAATTTTATGTACATACAGCAGAGAACTTACAACAAATACAGAATCCGTTGATGTGTCCGAAGTGGAACTACTACTACATTCGTTATTAGATTTAATGCCTGAAGTAAATAGATCAACATCTATTAACTTGTTATTTACATCAGATTTCTCAGTATTCCCTTGCAGAGATACAGATTCTTTAATACTACTAGGTGGACTACATGTATCATCTTTATTATTTACAAAATTTTCTGGAGTATACATCTCTGATGCTCTTATTCTAATTTTATTAAGTCTCTCTGCTAAATCACATATTGAAGTTCTGGTTGACACATTCAATGCTGGAGTCTTCATCAGTCTTTCTGATTTGTCTGAAGAGCAGCTTCCCAAAAATGATCTGTTCATGGTATCATCTGATACTATCGCTGATGAACCATTTATGCTAACCGTGGAAGAAACGGAATTTAATTTCGGTATGGACGAAATATTTGATAAACTTGAAAATATAGAACTTCCACTACGACTCTTCAAAAATCCTTCATTTAAAAAATCCACTGAATTTTGTTGCTCATTAGATACATTACTCCTGTTGATCAAACCAACTTTTGGAGGTTCTACCAACGAGAAACAATTTAAATAACATGACTTTTTTGGCGATAATGTGTCTCCGTGTGAAAGAGAACGCCTAACTTTTGGAACTTTTAAAGTTGCAGACAGGATTTCATTGTCTTTCATATCTCCTAAAGTTGATTTCATCTGTATCTTATCTTGTTCTCCGTTTCCTTCAAATAACGTATCATTCATTCCAGATTGGCTTAAGATGGATGAATCCATATTTTCAATAGTAATGGTAGGTACAGCACCGTCGGATTTTAAATCATTATTCAATATATGATTCTTCTTCACATTTACCCCAATATTTTCATTAGATGCCTTAATGGTAATCGCATCTTTCTTGTTCAGAACACTAGTAAGTAAAAACTCATCTAATGTTCTGTGCCTCTTTAATTTTTGATAATGTACTTTTTTCTTACGATTAGAATTATCATCTGAATATCTTTTTGAAGAAGGTTCCTCATTATATTCCTCACTCTGTGCTTTTTCTAAGATCACTTCAAAAGGATCATCCTTCTTCTGGATATATTCTGTAATTTTATGTAACACATTATCAAAAGGATTATTATCCAAACTCTCACGTTTCCCTGTTATCAGAGAACTTGATCCATCTTTTCGGAGATTACTGTTATTGCCTCCGGTATCGGTAGGAATCGGTATTAAAGGCGAAGCAAGCTTTTTCCCCAACAGATCGTTTCTGTCAGGGCTAGTTAAATCTATAAGGTCACACATTTTTATATCAAGTTATTTGTAACGTCCACAGTCGTTTCTCCCGATATAGTATTATAATCTTTTTAAGTATCGTATCGCCTCATAGAAACGTATTATAATTTCATTATTCGCGAAGAATGTTGTCATAAATTGTGACTATGCAAATTGCTATCCCACAAATGCATTATTTCTCAATATTTATTCGTTCCTTCTAAACATCAACTTTTAAAAATTGGTTTTAAATATATAAATTATTTTATAACATTCACGCCTTCAAACATATTAACGACAACGAGTAATAACGTCCAACAACTGCCACTGCCGCTACCACTACTATCTCAGACATTTTAAAAATCTCGACATCAACGATCTCTTTCGGCCAAGTATCATATTATGTACTACGTTATTCAAAATATTTTTAAGCAAATGGAAGAGGAATAAATATAATACAAACGCACGAAACAGAAAAATGTTGAGACAAAGCATTTCTTTCTCGGTTGTTACATTTCCCAGCGTTCACATAGGAAATCATTGCTAGGAAGTGAATCAATATTTCTTTTCGATGTACATTCAGCAAAATCGTTCCTCTTGAAGTTTAAAATTTCTACATGCAATTCATTCGGTTTCTAAACCATTATTAAGTTCAATTTATGTTAAAAATCTTCAAATTCCGGTGGTAATCGCGTCTTCGAAGATTGACGCGGTTTGATAACGAACGATGCTCTTTTTATTGGTGCGCCGGTTCAGGAAACGGTGCAGAAAACGGTATCCGATTGGTAGAGGAAGTTTGTATACACATGAATGTAACCTATCACGTAACTCTATTGCGTTTATGCTAACGGGATATAAAGGTGCATGTATGGAGGTTGCTTCGTTAACGTTGGCGTCACTACCAAACAGTTCTTCCGTTGAGCGAGACAGTGAGATTTTCGCCTCTGGTAGTCTTTTAACCGCTAAAAGCGTCTTTCCCGGGTACGGTGTCAGTGTGTATTAAGTTGATGATTTGATAGTGCCTGGGCAAGTGCTAGTGCAATAAAGTAACCGATTATCGTAAAAAGATGGCAACGAAGGCGGCTAAGAAGACCACGGCGACGAGCTCGAGTACCACCGAGCGTACATCGCAATTTAGCACATCAACGCCGAGACCATCGAGTCCCCTGAGTCCGACCCGGGTCACTCGTTTACAAGAAAAACAAGATCTACAGAATCTCAATGACCGACTGGCTTGTTACATCGATAAAGTGCGGCAGTTGGAAGCCGAGAATTCCAGGCTTACGCGGGAGGTACAGACGGCGCAGGAGACTATCACCCACGAAGTCTCCACCATAAAGTCTATGTACGAACATGAATTATCGGATGCAAGGAAATTGTTAGACGACACTGCGAGGGAACGTGCGAAATTGGAGATTGATACCAAACGACTGTGGGACAACAATGAAGAACTTAAGGCGAAGTAAGTAATTTCATTTTCTGATTCAACTTGCCTTTTCGATCAATGATAACGTGTCTCGGAGATGTGAATCGATCCAATAACGATCTAAAAATGGAAGTGACCGAGACTCGTATTTTTTACGAGTTTTATTCATAATTAGCGCGGTTGATGTTGTAGTAGCGATTCTCTGTATGCGTGCCTTGATGCTTGAATTATAGTTTATATTGACCATTTTTTTTTATCATTTCTTGAATCGTATTATTTATGAATGTTACGGTATGCCCCAAATATCAGAATGAATTGAAATTTTAGGTGTGGGGGTAAAATAAACCTGTGTGTAACATTTTATCCATGAGTCTTCATTAGTTTTTGAGATATTGATTAAAAATTTTGTGCAATGCGTCTGTAAAATATACAGACGGAACGCATGTGTTTTTGGTGTATTTGTACGTATGGTAGTCAAGTAGCGTCGGTGTAGAAGTGGTCACCCGTCAACTGTTGAACATCCGATGATGGTTCAAGTTGTCCAAAATTTCAATCTTATCAAAATTAAAGGTGACTCCCTTAAACTAAATATTTACCCTCAATGTATTGCTTCGAAATAATTAGATTTTCATATTAAAAATATTACTTCCCACCCCTTCCTAAAAATTTATTAGTTCATTCTGATGTTTGGGTCATATCGTACTACAGCCTTATTTCTCTATAATTAAAAAATTAATTATAAAAAGCGATGAATCACGCGAATAAAGAATACACCGATCTGATTCAAACCTTAAAAGGGTATAGCAGTAATTACTGTGCTACCACTCGTTAACATTTTCCTGGAAAGAATACAGTAAAAACTACCGAGTGCTGTTTAGAACCAGAACAAAAATACGAAAATGCATCACCCGTACGCTACGAGGAATTGAATTATAACGGAATGGATTTTCAAACTGCATAGTACATTAAATGATGCAAATATTATCTTTTAATAATCCATATTTTTAGAATACTGTAAGATAATGAAATCCAGATCTTTTACTCTTTGAATTTATATTAATACGATTCTCAACTGGCCATTTATAAACTTATTTGGTTAGAGTAAGTTAGATCATACCATAAATTAAAATATGATGTCATTCAAACAATTTCATTGTAAGAAAATAGTGAATCAAATTTGTGTATTAAATATCCTAGTTATTTCTAATAACATGAAGTAATCATGTGAATTAAATTATATAGATAATTATAAATGTATAATAATGATGTATAGTTTATCGATAATTCACGAATTTGTATATTTCTATTTTTTATTATGATCAATTACATGTGTATATTTCTGGAATAGCTGTTTCAGTTATGTGTAACAGTTAATTATAATAACATGCAGCTGGTTGCATTGCGTATATATTTAATGAAACGTTATAACAAACACGTTAAAACAATATAAATTTATTGAATCTCAAAATGAGATTTCGTCTTTGCTTAAATTCTACAGAGTATAGGTATCTCATTGAATATTAAATATCATGCATACAGGTATACTTGCTCCAAGGCTGGTTATACATATATCCAAAGCGTGAAAGGAATGTAGTATACTATCACAGTAGTATACTAAACGTGATAGTGATTCATTCATCAAATAGGCGAATTTATTACGAACAGCATACTAGATAATGATATTACGAATGATGTGTCATCTAACTGTTATTTTACTTTGTAAAAGTACTAGTGCTGAAAACTTCAATACTTTCCTCAGAAAATGATACACTGTGTATATGTTCGTTCAATATAAACAATGTGTTCAATAAACCATTAGACGGTATCTTCTGAATCAGATATCAGATTTGGCGATTTATCTTATCGATGGATCGTGACGTATAGTCATATTATCAGGTGTCGGTGAAGACCCATTCATAGAATTGGCCAAAAAATGTCGAGATATTTGGGTGTGCCTAAACTTGAAACGTGACGTTACTACGAGCGGTTGCGTCACGCTTACTATGCGGCGGTGATGTCATCTTCAACCGCATGTATAACCTCGACTGAAAACATTGACCTCCTTTCGAACAAGCGTTGAGCAATCGATAAAATTACGAGTAAAAACGAGAAACGGATGGGAAATACATATTATCCTGCTCTCAGATTTGTAAAATGAGAGATAAAAATGATCAAAGAAATAATACATACATATGCATATTTAGGCATTATTACAATTTATTTAATTAACGTTAAAATCATACCGTTCAGGATTTGTCTTTACTCTGCTTTTTATTCAATTCAGATGATTGATCAAAATTTATGAATTTGTTGAGAGAGTCTTATGTAGGCATCATTTTTATTGAAGTTTTACCTTCGCTATAGTACTATGACGAACACTTCTTGCGATAATTGAAAGCAATTTTATAAAACGTGCCGTTGTTATCGGGACGATAAGACCGCGTGTAAAGCGTAAATGTAGCCAACCTTGCACGTATGGTTTACAAAAAAGGATTCCTTATAAAATGGAACGTGTGTCCTCGTATTAAAATACAGACTCGGCAGTTTTTTAAGAAACAATTTCGTCATGTATAAAACTGATGGGCAATCTTTTCCTCTTTTACCTCTAGTTTTGTCTCATTTCTTTTGAATCAATGTTATTTGTTTATTTTGTTTAAATGTCGACATGTGTGATCGTCAGTTGTAAAGTTTTAAGATAATGAAATATTAAGATGCCTTGTGAAGCTTCGCAGTAGAAAATAAAATTCTCGATGTGGGTCGTTGCCTGAAATAGAAACACGAAAGCTTACCTCTTCATTCCGACTACGGAATGTCGTAAACTATTCAGATTTTATCATCGAATTTATTATACATATAGTGTGAAAAAATTGTATTGTATAACCGAAAGACAGGTAATTTTAACATATGAATAAAACTGATACGTAATTGTTTCATACTCCTATTTTTTTAACGTAACATTTACTATGTATGGTTTATTATATTTTGCAAATATTTTTAATTATCAGGTTGGAAAAGAAATTGCTGGAGCTGCAAGTTGCCGAAAGAAATGCAACGTTGTATGAGACGCGCTGCCGTGATTTGCAAACACAATTTAATCAATCTGAGGCAGAGCGTAAAAAGGCAACTGAGAAAGCGAGAGGACTTGAACAAGAAAATGAAAAGTTGAACGCAGCATTGGAAGATGCTCGTAAACATCTAGCGGAGGAGACGTTACAACGTATTACCCTCGAAAATAGTATTCAAAGCTTGAGAGAAGAAGCCAGTTTCAGGGATCAGATGCAGCAACAAGTATTAACAGAGACACGCACAAAGAGACAGGTTCGTATGAATGCAAAAGAAATACGATTATGCTCACGTAATGTCTTGTAAACGTTTATTTATATTTTATCTTAGATCGAAATATCGGAGATAGATGGTCGCCTCGCCGAACAATACGAAGCTAAGTTGCAACAATCTTTACATGAATTACGCGAACAATATGAAGCTCAGATGCGAGCTAATAGAGAGGAAATAGAATTGTTATATGAAAATAGGCTTAAGATGACAGCTCAGAATCAACGTAACAGTGGAGCAGCAAGTTTAGCTGTTGAAGAATGTAGACAAACCATTGATAAGCTCAATCGAAAGATTAATGAACTCGAGGGAGCAAATGCGACTTTCAACTCGCGGATAAGGTAATTTCTAACGGATTAATTGAATGTGTATGTTGTAAATTGAACGTTTCAATTGATTACAGAGATTTAGAAAACATACGCGAAAATGAGAAGATCCGTTACGCAGAAAGTATAGCAGCTTTGGAATCTGAATTAGCACGCATACGCGAGCAAATGTCTCAACAGCTACAGGAGTATCAAGATCTCATGGATATTAAGGTTGCACTTGATTTGGAAATAGCTGCGTATCGAAAACTTTTGGAATCTGAAGAAGCAAGGTAATTGTACCAATTAAAAAATATGTAAAATTTCGGACTAATCTATGTGCATATATATAAAAATGAATTTATTTGCAGATTAAATATCATGCCTCAATCAAGCTCAGCAGGATCTAGTGGTAGAACTACCCCTTCGAGATATACACCATTGAGAGGTGGAAAAAGGAAACGCACTCTGTTGGAGGAAAGTGAGGAACGTAGCAGTACTGATTACAGTGTATCAGGAACATCTAGAGGAGATATAGAAATCGCAGAAGCTGATCCCCAAGGACGATACGTAAAGCTTACTAACAAAGGCAACAAGGTATAATACTAAGTATCAAATTACATATAATTTCTACGAGGACATATATTAATCCTACGTATATTAATTTTATAGGAAGTAGGACTCAGTGGATGGCAAATTATTCGTAAAGCTGGTTCTTTGGAAACAGTATTCAAGTTCCATCGTACTGCGAAGTTGGAAGCAGGTGGCAATGTAATGGTTTGGTCATCAGATATTGGTGCCACACATGAGCCACCGTCCAACATTGTAATGAAGGGTCAAAAATGGTTTACAGCAGATACCATGACAACTGTACTACTTAACAACGAGGGAGAAGTGAGTTTTAGATTTCGATTTTATACTATTTGTTTAAATGTACGTGAGCAACGTTCTTATTGTTTTAATATTTAAACAGGATATGGCTACTTCAGAGTGTAAAAGGCAACAGTTGTCTAGATCTGTTTCTCGGCATAGGGATTTGGGTTTTCGGCCTTCTGAAGAGCTCCATCATCAACAGGTACGTTCATGATCTCTCTGAGTGTAATACAAACATAAAAATAAATATTAACGATTGAGGATATAAATTAAATTGTATGTTCGTTGTTTTTATATAGATTTCTTCCTTTTCTGAAAGAGGTGTTCAAAAATGTGTTTTTGTTTTTTGGGCAATATTAGTATTGTCTTGTTTTTCAAGTACTTTAATGTATTTTTTTATAAACGACCATTTCAATGACGACATTAAAGATTGAAATAGAGAATGATCTTTCAAAAATTTCCTTCTTATTTTGTCTTTTTAATAAATTTTGATTACGAAGACAATGTGGCTATGAAACATTTCGATTTTCATTTCATTTATCGATATATCAATTTTCTTTATTTTACTCGTGTTTTTTGTTTAAATTAATTTTACTGTTAGATATAGTATCATAATAAGTACGAAATAAATGACATCGGGATATGTGTTATCAACGTATCTTCTTATTCCATAGAGAAGACATCTCTACCTATATTAAGTAGGCGAGCGAACGGTTCTGATGGGTCAGTTTATGTAAGTTGTTTTCAACTTATAGAACGTCGAAATAGTCAACGATGATTATCACTCGCGCTTCAAGTAAAAGAAATTATTTCGCTTTGTTTTTCTTCTTCACAGCATCTTATTTTCATGCTCACGCCTGACTAAAACTTCATGAGTGTTAAAAATAATGTAATCTTCTGATTAAGTATAAACATCTCATTAGTTAACCACATTGTCTTTATGATACATGTCCAGATAATAAATTTTTCATTGTATGTATAAGCATACAGTCTGTCTTCCACATAGTTTTTTTATCATTAGCATTGTTGTTACGACAGTGCTAGTGATGTATGATCATTAATTTTATTTATGTCAATGTAAACTATTAACCAGTAGTACACATTATTTTGCTAAATTTACAGGGATCAGTACTTTCTTATACAAAAGAATAAGGAAGGAAAGATAACAGTTGTCCATTTATGTTTATACAGAGCTTATTAAGTATTTTGTTGTTTTGATGCATGTTTAAATACTTTTTAATATAAAGAATTTAACACGGAATAAAATAGTTATATTCTCTATCGGGTAAAAATATTTTTCACATGATAATGTAATTTCATTAAATAATTTTATCCTGCATTAGTCGATTTGTTTAAAAAATATACATCATTCGCTAGATTCTATTTACAGAATAAAAAGAAAAATATGCGGATCAGAGATTTCGTTTGCGCGTGTATACTTTGCACACGCGAAAAACTAATTGGAATCAGTAAATTTGCATCATTCATAAGTCTCTTATTAAAAAATTAACATTCATTAATATTGGCTTAAGATTCTGTAACTAATGATTGATGGATAATGTATATAAAAATGTAATACAAGTACATCATGCTATTTGGGTTCATTAAGTGGTGTTTCAAGAGTTCCTTTACATAAATACAATGTATTTTCTTTGTTCCAGGGTGACCCCCGAGGAGAGGAATTTTGTCGCCTTATGTGAACATAAAGCTACCTTAAGATTTCTAACAGCACGTTCTGAAAATGCTTGAGAAAAACATGTGAGAGCCACGTTTATGAAATCGAGTCACCGAAGTTTTATCAATATAAAGAATTCGTATAACGATATCGATGATATATTTTGCTTAAGAAAATAATAAAGAAGAGATTAAAAACAGAATTCACAACCACATGTTAGTACTTTATACTTCTAGGAATATGTGCAACACACGAAAAGAAACTGTTCTGTAATATAATGTTTCAAATCAAACTTAACCGAGAGTTTCACGATGATTGAAACGATTTATTGCATTTACGTAGTTGCACTTCGTACAAAACTTATTTGCCCGTTACATCAGAGTTACTACTTTATATGGGATTAAGAGTTCGAATAATCATTTCAGCGAGATTTATAACTATTTTTGGCATACCATTTGTTTCTTCCCTAGTCGTTGTCGTGCCTTTTAAAATACAAAGAAAAGCAAAAAACAAAAGAAACTTTTGTTCTTAGTAGATAATATTTATTTTTAAGTACAAACCCGGATGCATCAGGAGCAATGGTGTCGTATGGTTTTATTCATTCAATTGACAGAAACTTATTTTTTGACGCGTATACTACAACATATTGGAGTTTCTCGTTAACTGATACGAGAACGATAAAAAGTTATGTTCAAAACAAAATCTGTATCTGCTCCGTCATCCGGAACATCATTTTGTTAATTGTATTCGACTTTATACCATTTATACCAATAAAAAAGTATCTATTATTAACCATAAAAATGCGTTTATTCATAATCTATTATCCACTTCTTAAGACCTAATTCGGGAAACGAATATTTCGTATCCATTGCACAAATACCTCTGCATTTATTTATATTGTGCTTGCCATCTGTAGCTAATCTGAGTACATTAATACATACGTCCTGATATAGTATTTTTATATAATTACTCATTACATTTTTTGCTAGAATTAGAATTTCCATTTTAATTAAAAATATGTATTTTATTGCAATATATTAAAAAAAAATCGATATAGAAGAATTTTTATTATTATGAGAGACGTTAACACCAGGTTTCGTGGTGTAGCGGTTATCACGTCTGCTTTACACGCAGAAGGTCGCCGGTTCGATCCCG
>NW_017163422.1:678134-680612 GCF_001652005.2 Ceratina calcarata | reverse complement strand
TTTAATCACATCTTTTCGAGAGCTGTACTCGACAGCATACCAAGTTTAATGTAAATCTGATCTGCAATTCGATTATCGATAGAATTCTTTTAAAACTCTATTTTATCACTAGGCTTAGAAATTGGAAAATCACATCTGAAACCAAGCGACGAATAAGGTCGGAGTAAACGAAACGGTTTTAGAATTGCCGGAAGTCGAAATTGGTTTTCAGTTTGCACAATTGCATTTATCTCGTGGCACGAAGAGTGAACAACGTGTCGTAGTGTCGTCTGGATCGAGACGTTTCTTTTCGTTGCTTCATTCACTCTTCCCGCCCCGGCCATCTGGCAACCCACCTGCACCGTTCTACGGCCAACTGCTCCGTTTCTTTGACACCGCGTAAAGAGACCAAGTCCGGTTTTTAACTGGGTATCGGTCACCCAGCGTTCCTTTCTCAACTTGCATTTTATACCGCGACGACAAGACGGGGAGAGTACGGGCAACGTCAATACATCTTTGTACAACCGCGCACTTTCTTTTCCTTCGATTTTCTAAACCGTTTTCCTCTCATCGCCGCCGCGGCGTTCCACGTTTTTTCACGGTCAAAGAACACGACCAGATTGATTTTATCGGATTTAACGAGATATTGGTGGAATCGGCATGCACCAAAGATTCAACTGCCCGTGACGATACAGATCAGTGATAAGACGACCGCTCGATCGAACAAATTTCTAATTTCATGCTCTGCGTGCATCGCGATCGATATCGTACATCGGATCAAACCTCTCCTTCGCTTTTAAAATACTTTTATAACGGAGTACTCCTCATCGTATACAGAACAATCGGTAGCCTGCCCCTCTTTAGATTTCTCAATATTTAAAAGGAATCGCTTAACATTTATTGCCGGTACATGTTCGTACGTAAAACTGAACGTTGTTTCGGGACGGCAGAAGCTTATTTCGAAACGGGGCAAACTCGTTTGTCTCTGAAATGCACGAATGCACGCTAACTCGCTTAGTAATTACACGACGACGAAGGAAATTGGGTCGAGTGTCACGAGAATACTTTGGGTTACCTTCAAAGTCTAGTGTACTTGAACAACCCTATGTTTTTACCAGGCGTACGTTGATTTATGGCTTCTACTTATTCTCAAGAGAAGGCTTGCCTGATAATTGTTAATTGTCAAGAAGATGTTTAGACAGTCGCAAGAACATGTATCGATAGACGTTGTTTAACTTCCTTATCTATCTGAATTCAAGAGGCGTACTATCAAATACAAGCTTCCGATCAATAGATTAACTTCTAGGAACAAATAAACGATGTACGTCAATTTGTTTGAATGTATTTATAAATGATACACCCTCCTGTATTTATTTTCCTCTTCGAGCATGTCACGAAAATACATTGAATCGAGTTTGTACATTTTTAGTCAGAAAACATGCTGCAACTTCGGTTGACCCAGGTCGATCGAAGAAGGATTGGGACCAATAAAAGGATTAGGTAATAATCCGGTTGAACGTTTCGAATTTATCATGTGCCCAACGTTCCCCCTTAGCTGCAGGTGGGTCCACTCAGGATGCGGAATGGTCGGTCAAAAGTTACGATGTGAAGACCTCAACCCCCCGCGTGGAGCGATCAATTCCAATGACGCGTTCGTGCGGAACGATGTGTGTTTCAATTTTATTTTTTCGGTATGCACGTATGTACGTCCTGGGTGCACTATCTGTCTAAAAGCAGCGAGATATCTTAAAAAACCAGTCGCACGCTTGTTTAAATGCTACTCCAACCGCTTCCACCTGCAGATCCTCTTTATTCTCATTGCTGAACTTCACCCTGACCCTAATTCCCAGTCACATCCGAGCCAGCAACTGTATTAACTTAAATAACGATTTCCTTGGATTAGGATTAACAATGTGCTAGAAACTATTTGTTTCCATATCCACTGCAATGATTTTACAGAGATTATAGTTACTTCTTCGTATTTCTAGAATTTTACACCTTAAGAGATGTGATAGATTTTGTAACAGGACTGCAGTACTTTCAGTCTTTTTTCTATTTTACAAGGCAACTTATTTTCTGTTCCCTTTTAGCTGACGTATCAATCAAGCTTTACATCTGAAACTTTTCGATTATCGTAAGTATGAGACAAGGAAACATCGCAGAAGTTTCATTGAATCGGAGAAAAAGTACTTGAGCATAAAAAGTTTTTGTAGAAGAGTAATAAATCCCTCCGGAAAAGTAATTAGGGCTGATGGTTACCTATCTCCTTCAGGTACGAGAGTAAGGTACTTCCTTGCTGATAATTAAAAGCAATATACTTAATGAAATTCGCAGACTAACATTATTCTTTTAATCTTTCAATTTAGGAACATAGATCGATATAGAATTAGATTGGCGAATTATTCCATGTATTAATCGTAGCAAACAATCAGTCAAAATATTTAATAGATTACTTAAGGATGTATTGGCTATACAGTCAATCCCAAAAGTTTATGTACC
>NW_017163422.1:672461-677990 GCF_001652005.2 Ceratina calcarata | reverse complement strand
CCAATACATCCTTAAAATCGTGACCTTCTAATTTTTCTATGTATCTTATCATTCCGTTATATGGATTTTTTATTAAATTTTTGTCACGGAATGAAAAAAGCATCGAAGGAATTGTCATGATTTCGTCGAAGGATAGATCGTAGAAAGAAAGTCAGCAAATGTCAACGCGGTTACGGTGCAAAGGCGATGCACTGTGGGCTGCAGTGGAAGTGGATGAAGGAAAAATCGATGCATCGTCTGCGATTGTGGCCGAGTAACGCCGAAGTCGGCTCTCAGGGTATACCGAATCTGTGGAGAGCTGCGTATCCACTTGTAGCATACCCTCGTATCGTGCCACCGTTGCGTATCATTATGAAAACGCACGCGTGATTGCATAAATTGTACACCCACGTTTATAAGTCTCAGAATACTTCCAAACATTTATTATCCATAAAAATATCCCAAATCATTTATAGAATAATTCCAATGAAACATGAGTAAAGTCGTGAGTCTTTTAGATTGGAATTTAGCATCGCAAAAATCTGAAAAAATATTTTGCTATATAACTCATTAATTAGAGTACCTGAGATTCTGCATAAGTTTTTATCGACCAAAATAGAGGAAAGCGGATGGAGATAGTAAAGATGAATTTAGACTGTTGGATGTGCATCCTGGATGATTCATCCACAGTGAAAGGTGTAAAGATGTTTTCATCTGCATTTCATCCAAAGTGACTAGTGAACGAAGTAGAATCAGGTTCTACTTTTAATGAATTTATTTGATGAGTCATCCGGGATGCACATTCAAACTGACAAGTCTAAATTAATCTAGAATTTGATCCACGATAAAATGTAAAGATAAGTTTAGAAAACTGAAAGCTCTAAGAGACTCTCTTTTATTTAATCGTTAAAATATGAATTCTCATTTGCTCGTTTACACTCTCAGAACATTTCGTTCAGTTATACAGCGTGAGTAATAAGAATAGTTCGTAAGCAATGATGATGCGATGAGACGACGCGGTACAACGCGCAGCGCGATACAAGCGCGAAATTGCTACGATTGCTGCGTCGGATCGTGATGCAGGCAGAAGTTTCCGGTTAGTCGATGCACCGGAAGAAAAATCCTAGAATCCGAATCTTGACGAATGGAAAGTCCGTAAACGCTGGTTCACCGGCTTGAATATGCACGTTGAACCGCTTCCGAACTTTCTTCGCGATATCTGGGACGTGAGTCGACTTTCATAATTGATGCTCGATTGTGATGTGCAGATACTCGTTGAAATAGGTTTCTCACTTCGATTATTGGAAACTAGGAATTGGTTATCGGGAATCCAGTTATACACTTGTGAATCCAAGTTCATTTCAGTTTCTAATTCGATTAGTTGAAATTATGCAAGGATTCATTCAACGTTTCAATAGATATTACGTCGAGTCGGAAACTTTCACGACTTTTATTTTAGTTCATTAAAGGAAGAGAATCGCATAGAATAGTTATTTGTTATCCATATAAAGAAGCATACGCCAGATAGAGGCTTTGAAAAATGGAGCAGCTTTTGTTTGCTTTCTCTATTGTATTAGCTCTTACTGAGAGCAGATAACGTTTAATTATGCCACGCAGATTTTTGTTTGTTGAGTAGAAAGAGGTATACATTCGTTAAACAGAGTAGAGTATATCAACTTATCGTTAAGTAGATTATATCGACATATCATTTCGAATTCTTATATAATCTATAATAATCTACTCTATAATAATCAGCGGTTTGCATCTTGTTAATTACGAGTATTTCAATTTGATAAGACTATTTTACAACGTTTTCCATTTGCATTCAGATATAATTGACATCTCTTCATAACATGCCAGTCTAGAAACAGAAATAGAAATCAGGGTAACCTTTTGCCGCAGGCAAATAAAAGACTCTCGAGGGATGAATAAATGTCAAGGGGTGGACTCGTAATTTATCTGCAAAGCTTTTATTAGAGGATTGGTTCAGTATTAATAACTTAGTACATTTCATCGAATTAATGGAAAATTATTTCATTCAATTTTCCAATATTCTTTTCGTAATGGAATAAAAGTGTACTTGTGGTCGTGCGTAATGACGTGCGTTTAACAGAATATTAAATTCCAAAAATAAGTACGCTTGGTATCCTGAACTGTTCGCGAATTAACCATCAGGTAATCAGATTAGCGAACGCGAGGATTATGTAATGCTAGTAAAGCTCTTCGTCCCCTTGTTCCAGACTCTTTTTGCACGTTTTACAGGACGTAGATGTAATACTATAGCTTTTTGCGAGAGTGCTGGTTATAAATTTATGACGAACATCTGTTTCATTGCCTTTTTCTATTTGCCCTTAATACATCGCTCGTGGGATTAGCTCCGTAGAAGCATAAAATCAGAAATTACACGATCGCAATTCTGTCGTACGTTTTAACAATCGCAACTACAAAAACGTATTTTTTATACTCTACAATTATAATAATATTTCAATATTCTGATAAATCCATTCGCACGAAGGAGATACAGTTTAATAACGTTCTTTCGCACTGCTCCCCTAAATAGTTGCCAATGAAATTAAATTTTGATTTAGTAAATGGTCGAATATTTCAGAATTCTCTCCGGTACTAGAAACTTTTACGTGGTCAAGCTATGAAAAATCTGTCGCACGTGCGTAGAATACTGGGTCAATCTCCACTCATAATGGAAGGACCTTTTCATATCTATTTCTGAACAAGTTTCTACTCGCTACATATTTATAAATTATTCGCTCATCGAATTATTTTACTTCAAATTAATCAATTTGCATTTTATGTCATTCCATACCTATCTTACTTAAAAATACGTTTCCCCTTCTTTAACCGGGTAAGTAATCTTCGTTAGGAACTAAGTTCTTTCGTTAGGAAGGAGACATGGAAATCAACATTAAGTATGCAAAATTCTGTAATCGAACCTCAGAGTACAAAGGATTAATTTGGTAAACTGGTTGATCATAAAAACGAGGGGTATCGTAATTGTAGTCGAAATTAATTCGATTGATTGTATCAGCCTAGTAACTGCTCCATATCGGCTATAGCTATATCTTGAGCTGCGCCTGGGATAGTGGGGGTAATCTGGTGGGCAGGAGTGGGGGAAGCGAGGAACCCGGCGAGCTGCCGGGAAGGAGTACCACCGCGTGTCTGCCATCTCTGTCTTTGGTTTAGTTCGAGTTCGGCGCGCAGCCGGTTCGTATCCGTATGTTTCCGCGCGCGGCTTCCGCCTGATCGACGCTTTGCCTCTTATCCGCGGTATCGTGTCGATATAACGTCGTCGACCTCCTACACAGTGTATTTACCCGCGTCCTCTCCCGCCCGGAACGCGGTCACCGGGTCGAATTTCCAAAACGGTTAGTAGTAATTACCGACTCGTAGCGTCGCATATTCCTTTTTTGATCAGAGTCAGTGTGGTCTTTGGTGTGAAACGATGGCTTGGTTCAAAGATTCCGTGGTGTAAAACAGTAAGTTATGTAGAACTGTACCGTCGATGATTCACTGGACGCGCGGAAGAACTACAGGGGTTGATTTGTTTTGCTGGCGGGGTTTCAGCTTGAACGATGCTTCGCGTCTGCCTTCCGTAACTCTTCAGTTTTCGTGAACATTCGCTCTGCGATCGTGGAATATTTTGTGTACGCGTACGTTGCGACATAACGCGGTTGCATAGATTGCACTGAAATATCGATTGGGATGGACGTATTCCATGTTCGAGGGGTTAGTGATCGAAGGGTGACTTGGAGCTGGCTACGTTCGAACGCGAAACGTATAGTGTTCTGTTTTAAATCTCGTTTTCTCCGCCAGTCTTGACAGTTCTCGCGACAGGTACACGGACCGAAAAGTGTCCTCGGTACGTAACTGCGTACTTTTTATAATGAATCGTCGCGTATATTTCGCAAGTGGTGCTCTGAAATGGGCAGGCGAACGTTGATACGACTAAATTAGTCAAGATGGTGTTATTACTGCGTGACTTCACGCGACTTAAGATGTGCTCGAAACTGTCAATGATAAGGTATTCAGTCGCACTGATTATTATTAAAAAAACATCATGGAGCGAGGTAATATAAACGAGTACAGATTTTTTCCGGAAAGTCGTGGTTAATTATTGGCTTCATTATCGAGATCTGTAATTTATTATTTGGGAGGAACGATTAATCAACGGGGATCTAGGTAGCGCTGACATCATCGGCAGTTAATTAATCAGTAGCATACGCGTATCCTGGGTAACGTCAGACGTTCGTTGAGACGTCTACCATCACGAGAGCATACGTACTTATTATTTGACAGTGGGATCGTTAATAAGCTACCCTCGCAAAAAAACGGAAAACAGTGATCAATCGATTTCGTTATTTATATCTCGCAGGTTTACTGCACGATCGTTGAAGACTAAAGACCACACGTATCGTACGTTCAAATAGACGATATAAGATTTATGTTTTCTTTGACCGATCGAATAATTCGCGTTTGCTCGTAAAAATTTTGTTTAGGCATTGAATTTACGATTTTCTAGCTAATTAATCGAGTTCAGGTGTAAGTCGATTGTTTCGATTTGCTCAAATTTTGCAGTTATTCCTTCGTTAAATTTTATTAAATCAATGCGTTTATTCTCAAACGGAGCTCGAGTACGCGGTACATTCACCCGCATTGACGTGCAAAGACCCTATTACGCGTTAACGGATCAGAAAAACTATAGGGGTTAACTACGTCATACCAGAATGTTACTTTATCATCGGGTTTTCAAGAAAAAAAATGTTTTATACGCGTCAATAAGAAACATTGATAACGCGCTGGGAAACAATGGATTATTATCGATGTCGACTGCGACGCTACGATCGATGATTCCCATCGACCATCGATTCTCCGTTGTGAGTCGCGGAAGTTATCGCGCTAATCAACAAGTTCGTTTTTGATCGTTTTACAGCGAAATCGGCGGGCGTTAATCGAGAATCGAGAGTTGTCCGCGGTACAAACGGTGCGAGATAAGAAAGCAACGTAGTGGACGATCATGGTGTGACTCGGGTGACTGAACCGATCTTTCGGAAAGATCAACGTTGACCGGTGGTTGTGTGGTGATTGGTTTTGTTGGTGGTGCTTGATACGCTCGTGGGAGTCAGAAGCCCGTTGGCACCTGGGCCTCGTCTACATCGGTTCACTCATGCTGGGAGTACTGAAGCGGCGCTGGAAGCCATCAAAAAGGTGAGTACTCATTGCACCACCGTACTTTTCTTTCGTCTTTATTAATTTTTTGTAACCTGTGACGTATTTATGATAGCTCGATAGCATTCGCAAAATATAGTTAAAGTTAGGAACTTTCATTTTCCGTAAAGAAAATATAGGATTTACGTGCAAATTGTTTAAAAAAATGCATTAGAAAATTCTCATTTTTAACACGGGAGCTTATAGAAATTGTATAAATGCCTCGTGCGATTTCATATCATACACGTTTTCAATTAAAAAAATAGATGGTTATAGATTTCTGTGGAAAAGAACGAAATAATAATGATCAAAGCCAATGAATAATACTTT
>NW_017163422.1:649207-672249 GCF_001652005.2 Ceratina calcarata | reverse complement strand
GATAGTCACGAAGTGCAGTACTGTAAGTTGAACTTCTGCGCAAAATCGCGGTAATACAACGCGTCGTGGTAATTACAAAACAGTCTTGTCATCTGACAATAATTATGTGTAAAATTTTAATCACTGCCTTTATTTTTATCAGGTATTAATTTTGTTGACCGTGCATTCATTCTTGTGACGTATTTTTATCTCTACTTCAACCGAAATGCAGATAGTAATACTATCATAAACGCGAATAAAGACCCCGCTAAATTCGCGTCAATATTTACCGTACGAAGAAATTTGTTGGCGCGTTATTTATAACTGCGTTATAACTAGCCACAATAGAACAATGGAACAATAGAATAATGCGGTCGGGGTAACGAGGAGCAATGTTACAAGAACCAAACTCCCTCGTTCGAGCGTAACCGCGACGTTCGGTTTACCGAAAAGGCACAAAAATAATCGAGAACACGAGTCGAGATCAAAGAGGGATTCCAATGTTTCGTTATTTGTCGTACGACTTTTCTTCCCCTCTCCCCTCTCTCTCTTTTTCTCTCTACCCTCCCGTAAATCTCCCTGTATTCCTGTTCGTGGAACAGGTCTTGGGTCTTTGTAACCCGGTTGTTCGAAAGGATCGGTTCTACCAGTCGGGGGTAAATACACCTGCTTTCTGATTTCATATTTGCCAGAAGATCTGTTCGGAGTAAACGGGCCCGCCCTATGGGGGACTTGAAAACGATAGCTTTTAGAGATTCTTCTTGTTTGTTCCATACTGTAGAAATTGTTTAATAGTTAGGATTCTTTCATTGCATTCAATAGTTCCTGTAATGCTACAGCGGTTTAATCACTATTGAATAATTCTCACAAAACTGTTAGGTTCCAATTGCTATTTTACATTTATAATACAATATTATACATTTAAGTTTTTGTATCGGTTAGATATGAAAATAAGAACCCTGATGTATCTCTTTTCAGCCTTCCTAAATGTAACAATTGTTAAATTTCTATTATACCACTTCTGTGCCTGAAATGTGGGTTAATTGATATTGGACTTCCAGTTGGAAATTTTGATGCAACGGATACGGTATTATGTAGATAATTAAACCGTGTAAATGTGTCAAGTGGTGAACAGTAGACTAATTGGCGAAAGCAATGAAAAGTTTCCAGTAATTTGATCGATCCTGCAATTGATTGTTCTCAGAATTTAAGTGAATTTCTCATATTTTAGTAATCAAATTGAAGATGCGAGACACAAAAGTATGGCGCAGCTAATTAACGAAGTTTGTGGTCTTTTTTAAAGGAATTGCAAATAATTATTTAAGTTGATAAATAGAGCCAGACTATTAATAGAACGATTGCAATCCTATAGAAATGCCGGTTTGTATGGTATAAAAAACTCTCAGAAATGTACGTGCAGATTTATTGAACGTTTGGAACGTGTGCAATGCACAGCTCAAACATTTATATGCATAATATAATTGGGTCGTCATAAATATGCCGTGAAATATAATGCACGTATCGATAATGATAATTCAGTTCGGTTCTGTACATACACAGGTATGTACATACATAGCTTTGCATGCCCGAATCTATAATGCGAACTAATTTAAATGAATTATCGCTACCTATCTAACTCGTGCATCTGCTATGCAGTGACTCCTCGATTAATTTTCATTAGTCTGTTTGCCGATTGTACAGGAAATTACGTATTCGGTACAAGAAGGAAATTTTTTACAAATTCCCAATTTTTATGAATTCTTTCCGCTACATTTCGTTCCTATTCTTCATACTTATTTTTTTACATTTAATTCTAAAAAAATTATAATTATTCTTTCGCCTTGGTTTTGTTCACATTACTTATGTAGGAAATTTATTGAATCTTGTAAATACAAGTCCAGATCATTGTTCGAACTTCCCGAAGGCAAACGCTCGACATATGTAGGTACACGTGTTTATTTCCCTTAGAACGTGTTGCTCCGTTCTATTTAAACTCAAGAGTTTTAAGTGCGATCCGTGATAAAATGGTGTTCCATCGCCATAAACACGACCTTTCCAAGCTACTGAATCACACAATGTAAAATTATAATTCATCTTCCTACGTTACGAAGAAAATTAATAGCAGTCGTTGCCAACCAATAGTCTGCGGATTTGATGCATTTATAACGAAAGGAATGCTTCGTATATTGTATTGCGGCCCTATTTAGAATATCAAAAGCTGAATACAGGCTTCAGTATTCAAATGATTTATGCAAAACACGCGTTTTAAGCCGGCATCATAAATGTTTTATTTCACGTGAAAATCCGCCAATCAATAAATCACGAAACGCAAACAACCGACGCCGTCCATAGTATTAATCGTCATAATAGCTACTTTGGTACTGATTTTAATGGAGAAATTGATTTCATATAAATTTACCGGCTGAGTAATTTCGTAACGGTATCAGTAATCAAGTCTGTGTTCGGTCAAAATGCTAACTGGTGCGCGGAACTCCGGAGTCTCGAACGGGCAAACGTGCCGCATGCGATGCAGCTGAAATGCAAACGCGGCTGGAAACTAGTTCGTTAAGGAATTCACCCACAGGAAGTGCGTTGAGTAGGTATATCATGCTCGATACAGTTACGCTTCGACATAGACGGGAAAAAGAGAAAAGAGAGCCAGACGAGGGAGAGTAGGACGGTTTTCAAATACAACAATAGAGTTACGCGTAATTATAATGAAAGGTACACACTTCGTGTAAAATGTTTTTCGCTGTTTGCTCTCCGCCTGAAGCTGTTGTTTTATTTTCCTTTCTCGATTTGTCGACGAATTACATTTCGTAGAAATGTTCATAGTTACTGTAAATATTTGACACAAAGAAACGAGGATATTTAATTAACAGCTTAAATAAATAAATCCTTTTACAAATCGTTCGTGAATTATGATGTTTAAACCTATCCGTGATTAATAATTTTTTTAGATTCTTTTCCTACCTTAAATACAAGTTTAAGGGAACCCAAAAGGCAGTTATCGAATGAAGTTCAACTGATGATACAGACACTGTCTGTTGGAGCTATTATAACGGGCGAGCGCATCGTTATTCGATAAAATTCAGCTGCCCTTTTTTTTTTTTCATTCACTTCTCTCTCCTCGTCTGGCGTATCCATCTCGCGAGAGTGCATGGAACGACTTGCAACGTGAAAGCATTGAATAGAATTTGTGCGAGGGTGTAATCTCATTCGCAATTATATCTGCACGAGAGGAGCGTGCAGCCCGATCGTGCGAAATCCTCTCTCGTTTCCGGATAGGTATGTGTATCTATGTCGCACGTTGCACGGGTGAAAGAGAGGGTGGCTGGGAAAAAACGGGAAGAGTCGGGAAGGAGTCTAAAGAGATCGCGAGCGGCATGAAAAAGAGAATATGCCGTGACGCTAGGGAAAATAAGGAAGGACCGTAAGCGGGTTCCATTGCACTCAAGTTCACCAGCCTCTGACTGGAATGGAATAAGATAAGTCAAGAATAGATGGATCATCTGTACAGGATAGTGAGATATGATATTTCGAAGGGAAAGATAAATCCTTTTCGTCGTCGTTTTATCATTGGATACGATTTTCGGACGGGTTTCATTTTATATCCGTGAGAATATCTAGTGGCATTCTACATGGACATGTAAAAACAATTGTGAGAATTTAATTCAGTGAACGTAACTTCGAACAATACCCAGGGAACTTTACTAGATGAATTTTGTCGGTTGAAATTTTCCTCTGAATACAACGATGGGCAGATAGAATTCCATTAGTGAGTTCAGACTCTGTGGATTGCACCTGCAGCGTCAATTAGGACCCGAAACAGGCAAGAAATCTTAGCCCGCTGAGCAACTGAATTCCTACCGAATTTCAGAACCGTCGGAAAGTTTTTGTGGACTCACGATGCTCTCGGTACGACTATTCCGATATTTCGCGTTGTCGTTGTTCAAGATAATTACGTGACTGGGAATCTTCCGAAAGTACGCGACTCGATTGTCTTGATTATGACTTCTATTTCACGTCTCGGTTCACGATTTACAAGCCACGGTCTCTCCGCGTTTTTAATTCACGCGGGAATTTTTCTTTCTTTGATCTTGCATAGATATAGACAGAGTACAAAAATATCTCACGTTTCCTGAAGCTTTTTGACCGCCTTTGAGCTTTGCGAACTTATATTGCAGAGGTCGAAGCACGCGTGCACAGACTAAAAGGAGTAAAAATAGCAATAGCTAAGCGGCGGTTGCAACGATTTCGTATTTCACCGGAGGAATACGAAATTCCGTTGCAGCTAGGTGCTAGTCGCGCAATAAACTCCGTCGAATGCCAACGATTCAACTCGTAACTGTGAACATTCGCTACGAGAATAGCTTCTTGGCGAGGAACCGCACGGAAACGCGGACCGTCGAACAAGTAATTGGTCATTATTCTGTTTCACTGATACCTTCGCTAGCAAAATTCCATATAATTATTTTTTGCTATGTCTAAGCGTAAAGTATTCACCGTCCAACGTTAGCTGAAATAAAAGTACCGGTTAAAGTGCTTCTTGATTGGTTTCTTAACGGGCGGAATGTCGAGCACGGGAAAACTCTTAAAAAGCGTATCGGAGCATTCGCCTCGGAGCGTTCACACCCCGTAGGAATTTTCGAGGGTGAGTCGATGGACTTTCGTACACGTACACGAGTCCGCAGTCCATTATCGGCCTGGCATCCACAATGACGCAGGCATAACAAACAAATTCCCGTCGGTGCAAACGCTTTTTCGTCTGGCAACGAGCCGGTCTCTCTCTCTTCTGGCGGATAAATTTAATTGCTAGAGGCTGCGGCGGGCACCGCGGAAGAATGACCCTACGACCGGCTCACCTTGACGGTAATCATGCCTTGAATTATTCAAGTTCTTCCGCTGATAAGCAACCGTGGATAATATATCGCTTCTAATTAGCGTTTGTCAGTATGAAAAGAAAGTCCGCAATGGGGAGAAAGATTCGTATCGTTAGATTAATTACCTAGCCAGAAACATCGTTAGGCTCTAAGACACGTTCATTCTTTTCGTTCTTCGATTTTTGATGCGCGCGCGAGTAATTAACGATAGCGATCGATTGATTTGGAGGCTTCCGATTGCAGTGATCGATACTCCTTCGTCGAGCACAAATTGGTATCACTTCGTATGTAATAGTAAACTTCTATATTTTTATTTCATGTCGAACGCCACTGGGATTTGTATTGAAAAATTAATGATTTTACTTTAAACATTTGCACAACTGTGTCATTTTGAGTACTTAGGACAGTGTTATTTTTCACTTTGTTTCGAGGAGGTCATAAGATTGCAGAATAAGAGTAATAGCTGAGAATACGTATTTTCTTAAGTTGAAACATAAACGCGAAATAGTTCCGCGAGTTTAGATACCTCTGATATAAATGGGAGATTCTGAATTCCATTCGTGCAGGTAAATGATATTGCTTTTGAATTTTATAGAAGATGGAAAATCGTTTAATTGCATATAATTAAAACAGTATACGAAAGAGTTATTTTTACTTCTTAATTAATCAGCGTCGATTCCTTAATTTGTATGAAAATAATTATAGATAATAGTTGAATTCCCGTTATACTGAATGATGTCATCTAACATTAATAGTCAATTTTTCTACCGACGTACCAGTGTCTATCACGCTTACGAGTTTGCCTCCGAACACATGTCCCGGCTTAATGTCGAACACTTGCTACATCTATTCGTCGAGAATTTACGCGTGTCGTTCGATCCGCGGTGCGAGCCACGTAGATTTCATGGAATCGTGAATTTAGAGTCGCGCGCGTGGACGCGGTCGTAGCCGCGGTTTCGCGTTCTTATTGGCTCGCTACCAACGATCGTATATCCCGTAGCCGATGCGTTTATAGCGTTTTAACGACGCCCGCCAGTTTGTTGAACGACGATGCAACGACGCTACCAGGCAGCGAGCGTGTGCACATGGTTCGCCGTGAATTCCCCGGGGCCCCGATGTGCTTCCGTCGCGAGAGTGGAACGCGAGATCCAACCTGTGTAACGGTGGCACGTAAATGGTATTTGCATCTTCGCATAGCGACCAGTTAAGTTAAGCTTTAAATGGTCGCGACGCTATTGTTTCCTGCCGACTGCCGGCTGAACTTATCCCCTGCTCTTTTCACCTTTCCTCGGCTGCCACGAAACCGCGACCGATCCTCTCCATCGTAGGTTGAATCTCAAAGGTCAGTGTGTACAGTTGCCAGCTCGTGTTTAGTCGATACCGGTGGCGGTCCTGCGATCACGAACAGGGTCGCGTGCGAAATTCCGCATAAGGGTGCACGTTTCTCACACGGAACTGGCGGATATCTCGAGTTCTTACAGGGCACTCGGCTCGGATTCTTCTATCTTTCTACCCTGAAAACCGCGCTCCGGTTTCCAACTTCCGCTTCTACTCGATTACCAGCAAGGGTCGTGCGAATTCGAACCTTAAAACGATGGTTAAACAGTGAACGCAGTATATAAGCTGTGCAATGATTCCATTTAGTTTTTCATTTTTATTTAAAAAAGCTTCTGCCAAAAGTCTGAGAAGAATCGGTATATGCAAATGTGAAATATCCTTCTGTTAACTTTCTTTTCTTCACGATATTACAGTATCACCTTGTCGAGGTCTTTCACTCAGATTTTTATGAATGAACACACGACACTGATTACGACATTCTGCGGATGAATGGGGAGGAGTTCAAGAATGAGCTGGCAATTTCCTTTCCTTTTCTCCTTCCATGTCGCAATCGTTTGACCGGCCACAGAGGCGTCGTCGTCGTCGTCGTCGTTGCCGCTTTTTTCTTTTTACACGCGACGATAAAATACGACGCGGACAGAATTCAGTCGCGCCTTTTATCGTCCGCGATTAACCATCGATGACTTCCTAGTTCGCAGACTGATTGGCGTGGAACATCGTTTTTGCATAGCCATTGTTAGTGGGTGGTAACGTTGGACGACAATTTCGACGATGTGACTCATGAATACGTCTTTAAAAGGAATAATGGTACCTATCTCGTGCGCATCGCGTTTCGTACAAGCGCGTTTCTTCTCGTACTGACTTACGTATGCATTATAAGTACGTGCGTACGTATATACCTACTTAATTCCACCAATGGAATGGAATTCTCAGTATTATCGGCAAGACATTTTGCAAGTGCGGAAGGAATTAATCAAGACGATTCTTCGTGCCAAGAACAAGTAAAAAATTATAAACTAACAGAGTCGAAAAGGCAGAGCGAAGCATTGATACGTGGAAACGTCTTGGCAACGTTCATCTCCATTCTTTTCCATTTTTTTCTAATCTACACTGTTTGTCTCCGACTTCTCCATTTCGGCTGGAAACTTTCGGCGAAATGCTCCAAGTTCCAGCGTTCACATATATTTTTTTTTTTTACAATCTCCGGGACTGTCACCCTTTCCGGGGTCGTTGCACCATCGCTGCGGAAAACTGAATTATCACCGCGGCGCGTCCTGCGGATCCAAAGCCTCGGAATGGTTTCTACGTTTCGAGATAGACTTTTATTTCTTAATAATTGACGTGGACAACGAGTTCTCTCGCTTCCTCGAACGCGAGAAGCGTTCAATACAATTTATCATATCTGCATTTCTCCACGACTTTCGTGTTCGTTCGTGCCACTCGAGGTGCACCGTGCCCGGCCGCGCTTCGATACATTGAATTATTACCTCGGTACAGGTGCACCTGCAGCAACCTGTAACCGTTCCCTGCATATGGCTCTTCGACTTTACATAGATAACTGCGTGTGCATTGCATCATTCCGAGCTGTTGCGGCACTCGAAAATGTACGCGTTCGACTGTTTTGTTTGCATATCAAAGAAACGAAAGTGTTTGAAACGAGTCGTAATTATACCGCATAAGTTCACTTCTTTCGCCTCGTTCCAGCCTCTCGTTTTTATACGCTTTTACATTCTACATATATTCGTATCTTGTTATTTTGCAGTGTTTTATGTTCTACAATGAGCTTTATACTGCTATTTTACATCCACAATTTATTTTAATAAGTGACAATTATAAATGAGTCACAAGATACAATTAAACGTTATTGTAGAGCGAATGTTTTGCAGAGAAACCTTAAAAAATGATTTAATCGGATTCTTAGTGAATCGCATGAGGCCACGTTTTAGCCATTGTTTCTGTCTGTTTCTGCCAAGTAATTATGACGAGTAAAAACACAAAGAGACGGGGGCCGTTGTAATAAGCACTTCCTGTTACCGGCGAGAGGAAAAAAATGTTCGTCTCTGTCGTTTTACGGTGTTAGGGAGAGCTCCCTTCTTCATCGAGTTCGCTCGTCCACACGCTACCCGGCCACGTAACACTCGTCTAATGGGTGCTCTTGTCACATAGCGGGTAGCGACCGGCGAAGGTACCGACTGCATTTAGAAAGGTCGTTAAGGACTTATTATAGGAACGTGCCAAGCAACTCGTATCTCGAGGGTGAGAAGTAGCAGGCCTGTTCTCTTCACCCTCGAACCTTCCGATCGCCTTTGCGTATTAAGGCCTGTTCACATGACGCGAGACAAGCTCTGCCTTTTATCGTCAAATTGTCTGTCAAACAGGATCCGACACGATGTTACGTTTCACGTAATTATAGCAATTGAACGGCCTTTATACAAAATCGTTTACTCGTAAAAACATTAATTTTTATTTCTCAACAAAATTGCAGCGCCTTTACTAGAATTTCTTTAATTTTATCAGTAATAATCGTCGACGAGATAAAACAAATTAAACGATTTTCGAAAAAAAAAACATTTAGCATGCATCATCCTCATAGAAGTGAAAACGTTCTATCAGGAACGGATGATGGCTATAACACCGAATGAGATAGCGGTTTCAGATTGATTTGTAGCATAGAGAGTTTAAAAAATGCATACGTATACGTGGGCTCGTTTCTCGGCACTGCGATGCCGCGTATTTATAGGCGTCATGCTGTTTGCTTCTGTATTAGCCCAATTTGCTCCGCAACCCCTGGTGGCATCGCGAACACCCTCCAATTAGTAGATTAGTCGGAGCAGAACGCGTACGCCTTGTTGGCGCAAATCGCGAATTCCAGCCTCGTCGTGGAGACGCTCGATTTAACACGCGGCGAACACGTGAATTCGCGCGTATTTTCGAGAAAAAATTCCGATCCTCCTCCCTGGCGGTTCGCGTATTAGCTAATTGCTTGGTATCCTACCGACGCGTCTGCTTCTCGTTTAAATTGGTACCCCCTTTATACATGGCTCGTACGTAACGTTTAATAGATCGTTTATTAGAACACGAATACTTCTGTTAGCAATTTTAATTCGTAAAATGCCAGATGGCACTGGAAGTTTGGAAATCAGTTGCGAAACATTTGAAAACGGTTTTAAGTACCAGTAATTCCTTTCTTGCCGTACGCGTTACTGTCGATCTTTAAATGCTCTCAGGGAGCAAGAAAAGAATGCGCGTGAGAAGCTAAAAGCGTTGCGTGGTAACGTAGAGACAAATGCTTTCAAGGAACGGGACCGCCGCGCGGCGTTTTGATTTTTCTTACAACGTTAATGTGTCATGCGTGTGTTCCGCGAAAACCTCAGCAACGACGGTGGCGAGAAGAAACGACGCGCGGGGTGGCTCAGCGTTCGCTGACAGTGAGCGCGGTAGGGCGGCAAGAAAATTTTCTACGTGGAAATTTATTTCGGATAACGACGCGTGGCTGACAAATTCGAAAAGCGACCAAGCTTGCTGGCCGTGTAACCGCGTTGTTACGAGAAACTCGGTGACAAATACTTCCCCGGAAGCGAAGTAATAATATGTACTTTTCTTTCTCTCTCTCTCTCTCTCTCTCACTTTCCGGGGTCGTTGCACCATCGCTGCGGAAAACTGAATTATCACCGCGGCGCGTCCTGCGGATCCAAAGCCTCGGAATGGTTTCTACGTTTCGAGATAGACTTTTATTTCTTAATAATTGACGTGGACAACGAGTTCTCTCGCTTCCTCGAACGCGAGAAGCGTTCAATACAATTTATCATATCTGCATTTCTCCACGACTTTCGTGTTCGTTCGTGCCACTCGAGGTGCACCGTGCCCGGCCGCGCTTCGATACATTGAATTATTACCTCGGTACAGGTGCACCTGCAGCAACCTGTAACCGTTCCCTGCATATGGCTCTTCGACTTTACATAGATAACTGCGTGTGCATTGCATCATTCCGAGCTGTTGCGGCACTCGAAAATGTACGCGTTCGACTGTTTTGTTTGCATATCAAAGAAACGAAAGTGTTTGAAACGAGTCGTAATTATACCGCATAAGTTCACTTCTTTCGCCTCGTTCCAGCCTCTCGTTTTTATACGCTTTTACATTCTACATATATTCGTATCTTGTTATTTTGCAGTGTTTTATGTTCTACAATGAGCTTTATACTGCTATTTTACATCCACAATTTATTTTAATAAGTGACAATTATAAATGAGTCACAAGATACAATTAAACGTTATTGTAGAGCGAATGTTTTGCAGAGAAACCTTAAAAAATGATTTAATCGGATTCTTAGTGAATCGCATGAGGCCACGTTTTAGCCATTGTTTCTGTCTGTTTCTGCCAAGTAATTATGACGAGTAAAAACACAAAGAGACGGGGGCCGTTGTAATAAGCACTTCCTGTTACCGGCGAGAGGAAAAAAATGTTCGTCTCTGTCGTTTTACGGTGTTAGGGAGAGCTCCCTTCTTCATCGAGTTCGCTCGTCCACACGCTACCCGGCCACGTAACACTCGTCTAATGGGTGCTCTTGTCACATAGCGGGTAGCGACCGGCGAAGGTACCGACTGCATTTAGAAAGGTCGTTAAGGACTTATTATAGGAACGTGCCAAGCAACTCGTATCTCGAGGGTGAGAAGTAGCAGGCCTGTTCTCTTCACCCTCGAACCTTCCGATCGCCTTTGCGTATTAAGGCCTGTTCACATGACGCGAGACAAGCTCTGCCTTTTATCGTCAAATTGTCTGTCAAACAGGATCCGACACGATGTTACGTTTCACGTAATTATAGCAATTGAACGGCCTTTATACAAAATCGTTTACTCGTAAAAACATTAATTTTTATTTCTCAACAAAATTGCAGCGCCTTTACTAGAATTTCTTTAATTTTATCAGTAATAATCGTCGACGAGATAAAACAAATTAAACGATTTTCGAAAAAAAAAACATTTAGCATGCATCATCCTCATAGAAGTGAAAACGTTCTATCAGGAACGGATGATGGCTATAACACCGAATGAGATAGCGGTTTCAGATTGATTTGTAGCATAGAGAGTTTAAAAAATGCATACGTATACGTGGGCTCGTTTCTCGGCACTGCGATGCCGCGTATTTATAGGCGTCATGCTGTTTGCTTCTGTATTAGCCCAATTTGCTCCGCAACCCCTGGTGGCATCGCGAACACCCTCCAATTAGTAGATTAGTCGGAGCAGAACGCGTACGCCTTGTTGGCGCAAATCGCGAATTCCAGCCTCGTCGTGGAGACGCTCGATTTAACACGCGGCGAACACGTGAATTCGCGCGTATTTTCGAGAAAAAATTCCGATCCTCCTCCCTGGCGGTTCGCGTATTAGCTAATTGCTTGGTATCCTACCGACGCGTCTGCTTCTCGTTTAAATTGGTACCCCCTTTATACATGGCTCGTACGTAACGTTTAATAGATCGTTTATTAGAACACGAATACTTCTGTTAGCAATTTTAATTCGTAAAATGCCAGATGGCACTGGAAGTTTGGAAATCAGTTGCGAAACATTTGAAAACGGTTTTAAGTACCAGTAATTCCTTTCTTGCCGTACGCGTTACTGTCGATCTTTAAATGCTCTCAGGGAGCAAGAAAAGAATGCGCGTGAGAAGCTAAAAGCGTTGCGTGGTAACGTAGAGACAAATGCTTTCAAGGAACGGGACCGCCGCGCGGCGTTTTGATTTTTCTTACAACGTTAATGTGTCATGCGTGTGTTCCGCGAAAACCTCAGCAACGACGGTGGCGAGAAGAAACGACGCGCGGGGTGGCTCAGCGTTCGCTGACAGTGAGCGCGGTAGGGCGGCAAGAAAATTTTCTACGTGGAAATTTATTTCGGATAACGACGCGTGGCTGACAAATTCGAAAAGCGACCAAGCTTGCTGGCCGTGTAACCGCGTTGTTACGAGAAACTCGGTGACAAATACTTCCCCGGAAGCGAAGTAATAATATGTACTTTTCTTTCTCTCTCTCTCTCTCTCTCTCGCATTGTTCGAAATACTGGAACGAAAGATTTTCCCTCTTCGACGTTTAATTGAATTTGTACAAACATTATAAGTGAGCTCGAACGACGTTTTTTATGTCGTGGCAATTGTACAAAGCTAAACCCGTGGGGAGATGTTTAAGGGAAACACATGAGAGAGCATGTGAGGTGCTGCACGGTTCGGTGCTCTTACAGTGCGACGCCTTCGCTCGTTTCATATTTTCGCGTTTCTCTGCTTCCGAGGCGGAACTAATAATCCCTAAATGACCCGTTACTCTTTCTGTATGAATTATTCATACGTGTAACGTTTTGTTACTGCTGCGAAACTCACAGAAACATTAATGAAAATTTGATACCGTTCCGATAAGCCTTTTATTTCTCGGAATTTATTTATCTTACAAAGTGTAATTTCTGGGTCGTAAAACGATTGTTTCACACCTTTTGATGTACAAGCTTGAGCTAAACAGGGCGCGATCTCTGCACCGTCAGCTGCAGCGTAAAGGGAATATATATCTACGGATTCTATTTTTAAAAACCAGACAATAATGTCGTCCGCTCTGAAAGATGTTCGTTTAAAGCCCGACTAGCTTTTGTCCCAAGCCTCTCCGTACGTTGGTTTTAACGTGAGCTCGTAAAAATTGTGGGTTTCGCACGCATTACGCACAACGGACCGAAGAGGAGGAGAGCGACCCACGGCACGGGTGGCATCGGCTCTCCTCGATCCGAAACGAGGTCGTAAAATTTGAATTCCCTTATCTCTTTTGTCGTTTTTCGAGACTTTTTGGCACTGTCGCGAAGTATAATGACCCAATGAGTATATAGGGGTGACGCAGCGGCGAGAAATATCGCCGATAAACTCTCGAACGATGCGTGCGACGTTTTTTACGAGGTCGCATCGACGCGGACGAAACTCGTTGCCGTCTCCCGTCGAAGTTATTTTCTCGTTGATATCGGAAATAACGAACGTTCGACTCTTTCGTTAGAGAGTGCTAAATCGTTCTCTTATCGTGCAACAAACTTGAAAGCGACAGAAATTGAACGAAGCCGATTTCGGACTTGATTCGAGATTGGAAGTTTGATCAATCGAGGCACTGCTCGTCAATTTTCAGTTCCCAGGGCTCAGATTCCGTTCCGAATTTCTCAGAATGTACTCGGCGCGGGTTTCTCGACCGTGAATCGAGATAAGTTCGGGACCGTGCGTTAATATCAACGCGTATTACTCGACTTACACGGTACGTCTCGTAACGGACCACATGCCAGGTTGATGCAAAGTTTCCGCAGCGAAATAATAAGAGCCGGTTGTTTCGGGGAGATATCATCTCTTCTCATCGGACCGGGCGGAAAGTTTAAAGCCCGTTCTGGCGGAAGTGGTTAGACACCGAAACCGCTTCCGGGCAGAGGAGACAATCGGCTTTCAGGATGGTTCCCCTGTATTTTAAAAGCAGTCTACCGATGAAAATCGAATCGGGAAGCTAAGCGGAAAGGAAGTTGCACGGTTGCCCCACTGATATTCATTTCTTTCCATCGAACACGTTCACGTTCCCGTTTATCTTTGATCAGATTAGAGAAATCCTGTTGGTTTTTAAAACTTGAACTCGTGTGTAAAACAGATCGTAAAGCTTGTCCTTTTCTTTTTTTTTTTTTTTGAGAAACGAGAAACGTCGGGGTGACGCGTTTAACCTTGACACGTCACCCCTTAAAATCTGCAGTGGACTTTTAAGACCCACTCGGCTGCAAGGTTCTCTTTAAAATTTGAATTCGAGCGAATACTCTTTACGATCCCGAGGCGCCGTCTACTCTCGCGTCCTGTACTCATCCTTTTTCAATATTCACGCGAGCAAATACGCGGGATGCTTTCAAGGTATTAAAGAGATGCTACAATCTCATCGAGCTTCCATGAGCCACGCTCTCCGCGCTCTGTCGCATTAATTTAACACGCCGCGAATATTTCTCCCCCTTGCCTTCTGCGACTGTTTATCATAACCATTAAAATGGTTTTATGGGAAATAAATTACGAGTTAAAAGCTTGCTGGCTTTCATTTCCGACGTCCCACGACGATGATTCGTATTCCTTTCGTTCTAAGTAATCTTCGGTGAAAAATGAAATAACGATACCTTATATCAAAATGTCTGAGCGTCTCTGCATTACACTTCAACCGACATATTTCATTCCGAAGAGCACCGACAAACGTTGTTCTAATTTCAACTTGAAATACGGCATACGAAGTCGCGACGTTTAAATGTTAATGAAATCTGAGTTAAATTTCTGTAGTACATAAAGTTGCTACGAAATTTCAAATGGGATTCATTTAAGATTATGAACAGTGTATGAATTGCAATTGAATTCTAATTATTATAAAGTACTCCATTCTTAATGAAACATAATTCTTTGACGAAAAAATTTTCTGGTAGAAATACTCAAGGGATACATTCAGCAATTTATAATTTATTTTTATCTGGTCGTCCGGCACACTTCGTTAACGTAAAACTTTCCTCGTTTGCTTCGTCGAGATTTTTCTCTTATTAACGAGATATTTCGCAAACGCACAGCCGATACCTATTTATTAATTTCCGCGGAGCTTTTGATATCGGACGGAGCCGCAGCGGTCGAGTGCATCGCCATTAAGCGCCAACATCCTAGGAGAAAGATTATAGGCGAGTGTTTTATGAATAGCTCGATAAATCTTGCTTCTTGATACCATTGCCGTTTATGCGCTGCTTTTAAATACTCGCTTAACGCTCTTGGCGATTTGTTACGAGATTATTATGCAGCGCGAGCTGTTTTAAATCGCGTTATTTAAAAAAAGAAATAACGACCGTGGGACTTTCAACAATCGTTGCTGTTCTTACGAATATGTTTACTGTTCCCGTTTTTGCACTTCGCGGTTGATTTATGCAGAGGGATAGAAAAACGCGGCAAGAAAAGTCAGAGAAACCTCGAGATAATGGCATATTTGTCTGTTTCCAGTGGATTGTAGGATTAATTGAGATGTCAGGGAACGGTGATCGATATGCTTCATTAGCACGATTTACAGGACGTGGGACTTTCAACAATCGTTGCTGTTCTTACGAATATGTTTACTGTTCCCGTTTTTGCACTTCGCGGTTGATTTATGCAGAGGGATAGAAAAACGCGGCAAGAAAAGTCAGAGAAACCTCGAGATAATGGCATATTTGTCTGTTTCCAGTGGATTGTAGGATTAATTGAGATGTCAGGGAACGGTGATCGATATGCTTCATTAGCACGATTTACAGGGCTACGAGCAACAATGAAATTGACCTTTTATGTCGCTTCCAGCGCTCACGAATCCTCCGGGAAAGGGTATTGAATGTTCTATGGCGTTCGGTAAAAAATGTGCTGAGCGCTAGATAGCGCGAACGTGGGAATGCCGGTCTATTGTTAGTTCAGATAGGATCGTGAAAAATTGAAATGGTCCAGACATCTTGACGTCAGAATCGCTGACCACTTTCGTAATTATATTTCTCTTTTTCTGGGAAGGTATTAAATAATTAACGGTAGCTAATATTAGTTATTTAGTATTAAATACTAGAGAAACGTCAATCCAATCTCGTCCAATCTCGTTTGGTCTAGTCATTCCGATGAACACCATCAAGCAGTCATTTTCAAAACATGAAAATATAATTCTTTTCGCCTACGTCGATTCTCTTTATTTTTATATCGAGTGTTTCGATCTAATCTAGCCAGTGATGCGATAATTGAATATTTAACTATTTCGTCAACGCGTGACTCGCCTCGAACAGGTTGACAAACTCCCGTTGAGACTATTATACTTCGTCTCATTATACGTTCTGCTCGTATTGTGCACCTTGGTCGCAATTTGGTGCACTCCCTCGAGAGAGTGCTTTTGGAGGTCAGTCTATTCTTACCTGTCTTCATCCGCTTTCCCGGCTACCGAAATACGATCCTCAGCGCATCGCGAGAATATCATAACTCGCATAGTCAGGTACCACCGGGAACGCACAGATTTCCCGAGGCTGAATGGCGAAGATTATAATAGCATCGTGTTGACACGTTTTATCGGCTAATCTTGTAGGATATACGATAAAAGAGAATTATTTTCTTAAGTAGAGTGTGTGTTTCGTCTACGCAGGCGATCTACGATTGGTAATAAAATTTACATTTTTCTTAAAATGTGATTTCACTCTTGTACATCCGGTGAGACGTTCGTCATAAAATAACGTAGCAGCGTCAATGAACAAAAAGTTAAACGTAGTATATTTAGCTGATTTATTTATCATCCAGAGCTTCTTTATTTTTACATAAATCGAGTAATTAGATAATAATAAACGTGAACTACGTCATACTGTAAGATAAAACAATGGTCGATACTCTCTGAAACAAACGGTGAAAGTAATTTTCCCAGTAACGTCATGGGAACTTGTACCTTCGTAATTGAAAAGTACACGCCGTGTAGACATCGTGTACGACTGTATTCCGTGGAGTTATACATGTGTTCTTTATTCATCGCGAGTACCAGGAGCTTTTTAATTGTGGGAAACGGGAAGACGCGTATACCCCTTTACGACACGATTCGAATGAATAAATACATGGAACCGGTTCGCCTCGTTTTAATCTCGTATTTATTCTCGCCTATTTTAATTACTTCGCGATAGCGTTCTCACATCCTCATTAATAGACGTTCACATGCATGTCACAGTAAATTATACTAAGTAAATTCTCTTGGCTTCCGAATAAAAGCTATTTTATTATCTCCCACGAGAGCTTTCCCGTTGCTTTTAAAATAAATCACTCCAGTGACATTGACATCCAATTCTATGGTCCTCCAGTTTCTATCGGTTCGTTTTCTCTGCGACTGTGACATTTCACGTCTCACCGTAATAAGGAAAGTCATAGTTTCTCGTCGAGGCTTGGATATTTCCTTGTTACCGTGACACGGTCGAGCTCCTGACCGAATCTGAATGTCGCCGACTGGAGGTTTATTGATTGGGGAAGCTCGGCGTGCCCCACCCTGTCGTTTCCTCGCGAATATAGTTCACCAGCCCGCCCTCGACATTACTGACCTACTACCACACGAGCAGCGTTCGCAAGGTGAGGGCTGCCTTCAAAGAGTACACCCGAACTCGGGCTCCGTGGAATCGTACCTAGCAAACGTGCATTTTACACAGCTCTGGAGCTTTGTGTTAGCGATTTTCAGTTGAGCCTGTGCAAATCGACGCTTTGCGAGGAATTTTCGAAGGAGCATCGATCCAGGAAACCGGTTCGAAACGTTTCGCGAAGAGAACACGCTTTCATGATTAATGTCGAGGGTGAAGCGAGCGGAGCAGCATTCGAATCGTTGCTCGACGAATCAGGTTTTTAGGTGTGAATGTAGGTCAGGAAAACGAATCTAAATCGAAGAGAAATATATAGGTAAATACGAAGTGAGGAACGCGGAGAGATGTTTTATAGCTTCGATGAAATCTTGAGTGTTTCAAAAATTGTTAGGAGAATCAGATCGTATATTGAATAATATTTTAGCAAATAAAAAATCAATGAACAACAAAAGATACAAATAAATTAATGAAAATTAATTATTTAGCTTTGTCACGAAGATAGACTCTATTTGTTAATCGTGCAAATTTAATTTAAATCACCTGATATACTTAACTGTGAAAAGTCATTTATTTGATCCACAGTTTTCCACAGAATTAAATTCGCGTTTCATTCTGCTACAAAACGTTTTCCGCTGTTCGCGCGTTACGACTTTTGCTTTGATATCACTAAAATAATTAACGGGTAACGATAACGACGAGTTTCCAAGGGACGTGCATATTTTCCGGAATGTTTCCCTCGGTGTTTTTCGCGACGCATACGAAGCGGCCACGTCATCGCGTCGTATGCATTAAGTCCTCGAGAGAGATCAACCGCTTTCAGCGCGGACCTTTGAAAAGAGGCGCTTCGAATCTGCTTTATGCGTGAAATGATAAAAAAGTCCTTTCTTGTTGCTTACCCTTCTTGACCCAAGCCTTTGTAATCGCTAGAGCCTCTCGAGCACAATTAAAATTCCTTTAAATCTTCTCTACGACTGAACGTGCATATTCATTTTATCAGCTAAATTGGATTTTTTGCGCCAAGTCAAATGACGGTTTATTAAATAGGCAAACCTAATTTTAACTTTCAACATTTTTAAATTCTTCAATTATACGCTAACGATTCAAAGGATACGCTGTTCGTCCTGACTCGCGTTGCTCGAGCGGAAGGAAAATAAAACCGTGAATTAATCTCAGCTGAATTAGAAACTCGCAGCGAGACTTGACAAACACGATCCTGCCTCCCGTTTCTTTCTTCGCTACGCTAGATTAAACCCTGCATTATGCACGAGTCGGTAGCTGGCACAATTCGGGCAAAAAGAAACGCGGTCTTCTTGAGCGTGTACGAATCCAGTTTAATAGCCTGAGAGGCGGCGGTGGTTCTCGATTTATAGTTCTGAACCTTGTTTATGCCCGGGAACAAAGAATTCCCTCTGGTGAAATGGACAGTCATATCGACACATTCATTTTAATTAAACTAAACCAGAATAATTAATACAATAAATAATAATAGCACGTCTATCCTATTTTATGTTTTTTAATCCCTTGACATACAAATAAAACAGAATTCGATGCATCCGAAAAATACTATTTAAATTCTATTACTAATTAATATTAGTTAAGTTCTTGACGGAGACGTAAAAATCTATAATGGCACGTGGAACGAATGACGTCTCCCAAACGTCATTGTATGTCCTGTGGTTAAGATATTTTATGTATCGACGTCAAAAAGTAATTAAGAAAATCTGAAGAGGAGATGAAATACGTTGAATTATGTTTGTTCGAAGCATGTGAGGACAAGAGCGTTTAGGGTCCTACTAGGACTTCCCGAACTCCTGCATCATTGAAGTTGTCGAATAAGTTAGGTCTAGCAGCTGTGTTCCCAAAAGTGTCGTTCGTCACCGTTATCTCTCGAAGTATGAATTTACAGAAGTTTGCAGTTTAATTATTCACGCGTCAATTAAGGGTTAAGATCGTTCTCGTGTCAATAAATAGTTTATAGTCAGCCGGAGGGTAACACCAGCTTCTTCTAAATTTCGAGTTCAAGTTTCTTGTAACTTGAGAGGATTCCCGTGTTGCCGATTAATCAAGGTTGAATTTTTGAACAACAGGTGCAACGTGTAAAGATAACTGGTTTTACACCACATGTTTCGTTAATCGTACGTAAGGTCCCTTTTTCAACCGTAACAGGATCCGTGACTGGAGAATTGCAACGCTTTAATTGCTTCCATGTGTGAAGTTCCGCGACGATCTTATCGTCCTCCCTACCTTTAATCGAGCTGAATTTCTCTTCATTTTGTTTAAATATAAATTCTGAAACGGAGAAACATAAATTCGAGGATATCCCGACCGAGAATACGGAATGAAATAAAAGGATTTAATCGCTTCAAAGAAATGCTCGATCCTCCCAGAAATTTTAATCTTGCAAATTCAAGTGGTCGCTTCCCGCGAGCTCTTAACCACCTGATATCCCCCTTTATTTTACAATTCAAGTTCCTAGCGGCAGGTGTTTCAACTCTGACCCCAATTTGGTCGAGGTGGTCTGCGTGTCTGCTCGATCGTCGGCAATAAAATTTGGAAATCGTCGAGAGTTCCGCTGCCACTTTAAATTCTCCAAATTTTTTAATCGACTTTATGCGTTTGCTCTAATCTCGATTCCGTGGGTATCAGAACCTGCAGTGTTCTTCGTTTTCGTATAGGTGTGTACGTATACGGATAGTTTTAATCGACACCTGTTCACCTTCAAGTGTATCTCGCTCGACGGCAATTTTTAGCGCTCTCGAACAGCGATAAGTGAATAACGATTCCTGCAAGGTGCCGGCCGCAAAAGAGCCGACTTATCTGTTCTCGTTTCGCTTTGAATCCTGAAAGTAAATGGGCAACCTCTTCACGGAAAACGAAACGGGAATGGTCGGATCACCCTAAATTCCGGCGGAAGCACGATATCAGCTGCATAAGCATATCGAGGATCCTCCTGACCTTACGATTATCGTTTTAAGTGGTTCGTATTTTGTTAAAAAAATTGAATATCATCTGTTGCTGTGAGATTACGAAAAAATAAAAATAAATTCAGAACTGATCGATCTGAAATATTTCTTATTAGGTCAGTGTACAGATAATTGTGATTTTTCTACAGAATTGCATGAAAATCGTGATTATAGTTGGCACCAATCTAATCTTTTGTCAGAAATATAATAGTAACCGTGATTAATTTCTGAGAGTGATGGTATAAATTGTTAAACGGCATGTCGGGTTAGGTAATTCGCATTCAACGTGGAACGAAGTCACGCGTTATTATTCAAAGGGGGAAATTGTGTTCGCCTCGTGCGTCTGTTACCTGAATGGAGAAACATCGAATGGCGATATTAATACAGAGTGGCCGATTAGGTTATCGATTTTACCCCTGATTAGCTACGTGGGGACGATGAAAGTTGTGTTTAAAACGAGCTACAATTACGTAACGATACCGCAGGGACGTCGATGTCGAAGACGTCGAGTCTCTTAACTTCAAGATCGAAACTCTATTTTTATCGTCCAGCTTATTTAGGCTCGGTTAAAAGAGAAATGGTCCTAACGAAGTATATGATAAAACATGCATCGTCATTGCTTCTACTTGGATGATTTCTATCAGAAATGCTTTCACGTTTCTTTTCCATGAACACTTCTAACGTGAAATAAATATAGTGTTTGTCAAACATTCGAACATTCATCATAGGATTACCTCACGAAACGTAGTAAATTTCATTAGTCACTTTTGTGCATATAAAAGTTCCTCGTGGTACACATTCCAATATTTTCTGAATCATTTTCTTTCTATAAAATCTTTCACTTGGAATTTGAAAGACTTATATTTAATCTATACGTAAGGGTGATTCTGATTCAACGAACAATGTGGTGACCTGATTGGGTGACCGTTAATTGACGACCCTTAATTAATATGCACGAGCATCCGGCGTGTTGTAGCATTCGACCCGAGGAACGGATAGACGTGATTGAGGACATTGCATCAAGAAGGGTGTCATTTCACTTGTTATTATTATAACACAGCGAAGTATTTTACGGAATCGTCGAAATCAGTCGTCAAGGTTGGATCGAAAAGTTGGAGAAATTGAAATAAGGGAAACAATTTTAAAATCGCGTTTGCACGATTTTTCACGAAAGACTTCTGATAATTAGTGAATGTTGTTTTTGTCGAAGCCATACCGGCTCGCCGGTTAAAGTTTAATTAAATGCGCGTGCTGCGAAGCCTTTATTTGCGCGCTCGGCCATATTTTCCTTCTTGCACAGAGGCGGAGGTAATTACGTTACCCAGTGAAATACACGGGTAGGCGAAGTATACGTATATGTGTATCGCGTCGGAAGGGAGATCGTGGCATGGTCGGCGTTCCGCCAAATTTTCCGCACGCTTTTGCGATGAACGCACTTCGCGCGGGTGTACCTTTCAAACGCGAGTCCTTTATGCGAGGGACAGGAATCGCTCCGGGGTCGTTTTGAAAATTTTAAACGTGTTCGAGATTCGAGCAGGGAGCCTGTTCGGATTTTATGGAGAGGTCGGGGAGAAAAGGTTGCAGATATTCGATCTCTCCCCTTGTTGATGTAGAGCATTTTTTAGCAGTGTCTGGATTTAACGAAAGCCCGTTACCGTCTCGGGAGAGCGCTGAGGGAGTCGCGTAACGATATTGAGTTAGAATTTTAAATTGGTCGCCATTTCCCCGTTGCGGGAAAGTTTAATGACAGTAGAAGTAGCCGATTCACGAGTAAGTGACGCCGAAAGAAACTCGAATATCTTTTGGGAATCGGTACTGATGAATGATAATTATATGGTGACGTAGGCGTTTTACTCTCTATTACTTTCGTGCGCCAGGTGTGTCTTCCAATCGTTCGCCAATGAACAATTTAAAACTGTTCCGAGTTCTATCAATCCCTCGGATCTCCATTAAGTCGCGACGCATGCAAATTATAAACCCAGGGCAGGAAATTCTCGTATCGATGAAGTTATGGTAGCACTCAGCCTATCGCGGTGAATAATGTCGCAATTAACGACAAGCCGTAACACGTTAGTGCGGCGAGTATCTGCGTTCCGGTGTCGCAATAACGCGTCAATGTATCCAGGGAAATTTATCGGCAAACAAACGGGCGCCCCCTAAAAATTCCCGAAGCTATCCAGTGTCGCGAAATATTCCTGAACCTCCTTCGGCACTCGTCATAAATCCGCTTTACGATCAGCCCGGCTGGGAAGTTATCATTCTTCGCGTTCCGGTTCGGCTGCCACTTCTTCGTCGATTTCGAACGGATGAGCGTAACTCGACGAAATACATCGGCGATATATTTACACGAATCCGTCAAATGATTTACGCGCTCCGTCGAGGATGATGAAGTTCTCGAAACAATATTTCCCACCTCCACACGACGTGGCGTTCGCATTTGTCAGAGAGCGCAGTTCGCATGCGAACGAAAGCTGCTGTACTTTCAGAAACGTACCATTATTCTTCGATTCTCGAGGAATAAGTTTATTCCCGTTCGAGGAGGATCAATTCAGGCCGTTTATTTAAGTAGAGGGATTTGTTGAAAAAGAGGGACTTATTCAGTTTAGAATCGAGATGATAGAACCGATGATTCTATCATGATATTTTTTTCTTTCTTTTGGTTCTTTCATCTAGAATGATCCTCTTAGGCACTATGTGCCACTATAGTGGCTTTCGCGGATCTTTGTGTTGTACCGTGTTTTAAGACGTACCATACTGAATTGTATTATTAA
>NW_017163422.1:642131-648701 GCF_001652005.2 Ceratina calcarata | reverse complement strand
ATTATAATTTAATCATCAAACACTTCATTCCAATGTACTCGTGTAAAGAACAGCATTATCCGTCACACATTGCAGTGCCGTAATTCGCGTTGAACTCTGCCGTACAGAGAAACAGCCCCGCTCAAAATTCAGCCGTGCCTAAGAGGCTAAACGGATTCTTCGTTGATCTTGAAAGTGCAAGAGTTTGATTAGGTCGTGACGAAAACGTGTGAAGACAGGAAATAGAAAAAGTATATTAGGTCTACTCGTAAACTTATGTCAGTCTATGCTGCTACTACGATCTTCTTCGTTGATATATTTAGTAGCAGCAGTAATTCTGTCTTTAAATAGAACAATAATTCGCGATGTTCATGGATCTCATTAGAGCCGCAGTCGCATCGCGCAACGAGATCGTCGAGCAAATTAGTGGGATGTGAAAATCGAATTTGGGAACCTTGCCAATGCTGCAGAATTTAAGAACGGTCCACGTGGCGGTCGTTCAGGTTCGTCGTATTGATTGATAACCATTGTAACGGTTCGGGCATTACGCAATCGGGACCGAAATGTCCGACCAATGCTTGCATCAGTTTAACACGACAGTCACGACGTGTAACTGGTCATGTGTAACTCGCTTTGATTTCCAATAAAAAGAGAACAAACGAAAGATGAGAGAGTAGACAAACAAAATTCGTGGAGAGGATTTTCGTACAGTTTATTCTTGAAAATATGATGCATGGAAATGAAACAGTTGGTTGGGTTTGGTACACGTACACATATACGATGAGAAAAGTTGATTGGAATTTTTTTTAGAGAGTTTATTCGAGCTTGGCGAGCTCTGTGTGATTGAACAGTGCGTTATAAAAAAAAGCTGCTGCTCGAACGAATTTCATGGAATAAAATATCGGACGTCTGTTTAATTGAATATTTTTCACGAATATTGCGAAAATTTTTCTGATCAATGGAAACACGTTTTCGAATTCAAAAAAATTTGAAACGAGTTACGCTCGTTAGAAGATCGGCGCCCCTGTGTGTGACGCGAGGCATGGACGAGGACTTAAAAGTAAATTGCTTGGATGACCCGATCGAACGCGGGAATCTCGCCAACCGCAGATTCAGGACCGACGCGCAGGCAAATAATCGTTTAGATTCGGCGGCCGCGATAGGGAACGCTCTCGCAGAGTTCATGTTTACGCAATTCGGTATTATAATTGCGAGGAATCGGAGAAGTCTCGCAACGTTCGAGACCGATGACTCGAGCGAGAATGATCGATCACTCGTGGCGACGTTTCGCAACTTGGCACTTTGCGTCGCCTTTGAATCGCGATATAATCAGAACTCACTTCCTACCTTTATCTAAACTCGTTTCGTTACTAATTCTAAGTAGAATTGTAAATTCTCGACCACTCTGCGTAAATCGCGTTTAGAGGTACTCGTGCCTATTAACGTTAACCACGACGCGAATCACTTGAATAAATCAAAGCATTATCGGTACACTTCCAAATGTTAAACTCCGAGTAATGCAGCCACTAGAAGATAGAAATAAATCTCTCGTGAACGAACGTTCGTTCTCTGCTAACAGAAAGCAACTGCATCGCAGTCGAACGTAATAAGATTGAAGAGTAAATTGGCGGGGTGCTCTGATCGGAATCTGCAATTTCGTTAATTGCACCCTCTTGGTAAGATTGAAGAGCTCGTGTCGCCTTCGAGGTTTGCATCCACGGTTGAAAACAAAAACTACAGCGGGTGTGCGTGGTGCTCACGGACTCGTATCGAGCGCATTTATCGGTCCATCGGGCTAAGCAACGACAAATCCGTGACTTACCTGATGGATGAGAGACCGTCTCTCTTCCCTTCTCTCTCTCTATCTTTGTTCGTTCGTCGAATAGTACGGGAGTGTCAGAATTCTCTGCATAATGTATGATCGAAAACTACCTCGGATGAATCTTTCGGCCTCTGGGGTCAGTCGGTGCTTTCGTCTAACGGAAGACGAAGTTGTTTAGGGGGCGTTTCCCTCAATTATGATAATACGAACGCCTTTCGGCCGGCTAGTGTCGTAATTTGATGGGTGGAAGGTATCCCGCGTGAGTTCAAGGTAGTCTCACGCGAAGAGGAAATACGAGTTACCTGACAGGGTATTTTATTCGAGGTACCTTGTCAAAAAGTATGAATCGAGTACATAGGTATTTTTCTTATCTATGTATATACGTTATTCACCTAATATAAGGTTAAAATATCGGGGCCGTAATGTAGAGAGATTTTTTAAACTGAGCGCAGGCAGCTACACTTCCGGACAAGTATTAATGGGCTTGCCTGGACGGGCACTAATGACCGCCATTTAAAGATCCCGTTTTGGACTCGCCGGTGTTGAAGAATGAAGTTCGTGAAAACGACTGTAACCTGAATACCTCGAGCGGTGTACAATATTGCTTTTTCATTACAAGGTCGAGAATGCAACCGAGTGACCGTACCACGATCCGTATTTCGTGTTTCTTCCTCCTATTGCCTCCTCGACGTTCTCGTCGAACATTCTGTAGCAAGAGCTCTATCAATATTGAAAATGGACGGATTCCTGAACGAAACTTTCCGACTCGATAACTCAGCCCGGAATATATAATAGAAAATTGCACGAGCCAATATTACTCGCTTGGCTGCGAATTCTGTTGAAACATCTTGCCTCGTCGATTAGCTTTCGCGAGAGGGGAGATTCGTTTGCGGTGCGATGCGTCCGATGCGATACGATGGATGTTTCTCAAAAGAAACTTTTCCTATTCGATCGTGGTTGAACTTTTGTGGGTATCGTCCGAAGGTTCGATCGTCGAGTATACTCCGATTTCTAGTCGTCGTCTCAGCCATGCTGAAAAATAGCTTAATTACATTTTCACGGGAAAAGGTATGCCTTTCGGTTGCCGGTGGTACGAGTAATGACGCGACGTTGAATACCGTCGCGACGAACCGGCCATAGCGAAAAGGGTGGAAAGATGAGAAACAAAGGCCCGGTGGGCTCTCGTTTCGCGATGGTCGTTTCACGAAAAATGAGCACCGGCGGTATTTCCAGTGAAAAATGAATATCCGCCGTGCCGGTGGAAGCGAGCCCCTATCGCCAAGGAATCGGAAGCGATGGATCAACGACAAACCCCCCCCTTCACCGGTGGTCGGTCCTCTTACCAACTTGGTCTCGGGACAGCTTGCCAATTTATAGTCGATTGATTAAGGCTTCGATAAACTGGTAATCCGGAGGTAGAGGCAGCTTCTTCTTCTTCTTGCCGTTGGATCTCTCGCAGTCGCGAGGCATTGGTTTTTTGCCAATCGCTGCCATTCATCGTTTCGTTTACCGGACCACGATTCCTGCGCTTCGGCTGGCAATCGACTTCTGATTCAGTTCTAGATACATACGATTCATTGATCCGGCGTTATTCTTATTCGAGAGCCATGAAAAACGCGCGTATACCAATGATCGTTCGCGATTTATGATCATTGCGTAGTCATTGCGCGATTGTATCGAGGCGGACGTTGATAAGTTCTTGCCCGATCGAATTCTCGTACAGCCGCCACAACCCGGGGACACTCTGTGAAATAATAACGTCTGATTGCGTCGAATCGTAGGCGCCTTATCGAGATCGCGAAAGTATTACTCCATTACGAACCGCTCAAGTTTTACGTAAGCTTCATATGAAATTCCATGATTCCTGTTTTTTCTCATCGACCAAGTAAAAAAGAAAAAATGATGTATCGATCGATGTGCAATCTTGATAATAAACGCGCTCCGATGATTTCTAACGAGATTAAAAATAAACTAATCGCGAAACCGGAATCGAAGATTGCATACGATTGCGCCGAGGTGTATTAATAGATGCAGATTGCGAACACAGGTGATCAGAGAAGCGTCTAATCGCTTCTGATATTCAAGTTTCTTTCCCTCAGTACAATATGTAGATTTCCATCTGTTCGTTTACAAACACGTGGTATTTTTCTGCAAGCGTACGACATGATTTTAGTCCAACAGTTGTTTGTCAATCAAGAGTTGTTATCGCAAGCGTTTCTGTGTTAACGCTGCAATGTCGGCCGACGTTATTCCATTCGATTGACCTGTGAACTCGATTCGAACAATAGGGTAATAAACGTCAAGGTCTTTCCCGATTCGTACGTCTTCATCACGCGCGTATACGACGTCCTTTCGCAATCCTCGTTACGTTAACAAGTCCCCTGGATTAATACTCGTCGCACGTGCCGCGTTGATGGTATAGCCGGCATCTGGACAATAGTGTCCCGCGGTTTTCTGGTCGTACCGTGGCGGCAGATGTTGAATCCAACTACCGAGCCGCGCAAGCAGAGAGTCAAAGGTGATGCTGAAAGGGTCGCCACAAGGGAATACTGCGATGCAATGCGCCTGCAAGCTGGTACAAAGGTAAAAGGATAGCGAAACGGACGCTTTGTTGCCTGGATGGAGCCAAGAGAACGTACGACGTGTGCGAGACAAACAACGGTGCTAAAGCGTCGCGATACTAGTTGTGTCGACGTTAGTAGACGAATTAGTCCTCTGTCAGGTACAGGCGCATTCCAGAACATGAATAATGCCGAGAGGCAAAGATATTTGCGAAATGGAAACGAGAACCAAGTGTACTAAGGTGAATTAAGGTGGAACAAGTTTAAATGCGAACATTTGCATTATGGATGGAAAACGAGATGGTAAAGGATGAAGCACGGTTTCGTCTCGTATCAAGTATTCCACGGTGTGGCACAAGCTGGGTGGTGAAGGAAAAGAAAAGGGTGCGCGTGGTTCGAAGAGGAAGAAACGAGCTAAGATGAGGTTCGAACGCACTGCGCAGACTGGTCGGCGTCCTCGTCTTCTTCGCGAGCTGCATTTCAATCGGAGCTTATATTAACCATCCCAGTTGCATTCTTTGACCTTCGCCAGTGCGGTGGCTGGGAGGTGCATGCGCAGTGCCGTAGGCACGTAGCATTTATACCAGGGTGCTACTTTCGTCGAATTAAAGGGACACTGTTCGGCGACATATGAAACCTTTGAATGATAATATCTTCATTTTTTTTTTTTAAATAAATAAATCCTCTTGTTTAATGGTTTACTAAAATTTTGGAGCGATTGTAATTTCTGTCTTTCAAACGACGATTGGAACATCGAAAATATACGTAGATGTATGTAATGAAATCAAAGTTTATAAATCATCAAATTACTATACACAACGTACGAAATTTTATCAAGTTTAGGATTATGATTCATAAAACTTTCGCTTTTATCATACGTGACTAATTAAGGACGCATTATCGTAGACGAGTCACCCCTTTAAAAACCATCATGTCCGTCTGAAAGGGTGCGCGGTCCCTTTTGTTGGGGCTTCCTCCGACTCCAAACATTTTCGCGAGGCAAAGGGTACTCGCGCACTGGTCGCCCACGTCTGCGCTCGCCGAGTGCAGGTTTACGCCAATGGGTGCGCGTCTCGAGATACGAGAGGAAGTCGAATAAACGTGAATCGAAGTGGCTCCCATTGAAAGGAGTCCCGGCAGAAGTCCGTAAAAGAAACGGCTCGCGCGTACTTTTACGTCATAGCCAAGTCAATGCACCGGTTTTTCGCCTCGTATACCGGCGTGCCCCAACCGTTCGGAGACGAGTTCTGAATTTTCGATCGACTCGACTCGGCCCTGATGTCGTCCGACCGGATGCGAAAGTCATTGGAATTGATTGTAGCCGCCGCAGTCACGTGCGCGCAGCTTCCTCCTCGCAGTGAAACTGGTTCGAAATTATTCGGGCCGCTCCTGTTTGCGCGCGAGCCGCTGCCTTAATTATCGCGAATTGAATAAGGATCATCGTGCTGACCCTTGCATCGTTCGCCTTTAAGCATCTTCAGTTGACCTTGGCTTGATTACAGGCTTAAGGGTCATAGAATGGTGTAAGAATAGAATTTTTATTAAGCTCTATCGACTATATCGAGATTCAAAGGTCCAGGGTCCAAGTCATCTTAATTTTTAAAAAAGTCCAAATCATATTTAGAAGTCAATTTTCCCATACTTCGTTTACCGCAAAATCTCCTCCAGGATATGTAGACTTCAACGGCGAACACATTGTATCTCACGACAGGCCTGTAATAACGCGAAGCGCCGCGTTACAATAATTACACGATGCGCGTCAACGCATGCATTTTGTCATGAGAATTAGCAATTCGATCGGCGCGGCATGTCCTACTTTTTCCACGGTCTATGCTCATCGTGAAAGCGCATTATGTAAATAGGCGACGGTGCGCGCCGGCAGCATATCGATTAATGTGCGGTCAGTATAAATCGTCCGGTTTCGTCTGGCTAACATTTTTCTCCTAATTAATTTCCCAATGTCGTAATTATACGACATAGGAGCGGTCACGAGGGAACTGTCGTGCCGAGGGCGTATCACGCGAAGTCGGTCAGGTTCTTCGTTACGCGACCTTGCTTTTAGTTATGCCACAGCCGTGACAGTGTAGTATTCATTCCTTCATATGTTTCATTTAGTTCAGATAATTATTAAACAATCATCTCATAAGTAATGCGGTTAATCGTCAAAGAATCTCAGTACACAATATTCACTGTATTTATCACAAATAG
>NW_017163422.1:633560-641627 GCF_001652005.2 Ceratina calcarata | reverse complement strand
CGTGCCGGGGCATAAAGGGTTAACTAATATTTTAGCATATTTGAAGGCGATAATGGTCGGTGAGTCTTACATCACACAGTCGAACTCCGTTATCGATTTGTATGGACACGTTTCATTTCACGGTGTATTACACGAATCAAATTCGATCAATATTTCTCTGTTCCGCAAGAAATTTATCAGCGCGAGTGGTTCCCGATCGCGGACAGACATCCATGACTGCGATGATTGAAGCTTGGAAGACTATCAATTGATAATCGTCGAGATAAAGCCGTGGCGCTATACCGGGGAATGGCAGAGCATACATCTTCGGTTGTATTAATGAATAATCAATGACCGTCTGGAAAGTTCGTACGGTCCCTTTCTCCGTGGGCTCCTCCGATCGCGACGTCGCGAAAGATTAATTGGGCCAGTCCAGCCGATTGTAACCGGATAATTAACGGACGTTACGTAAACTCTCAAAGAAAATGTCAATGAACAAATGAGTTATGGCGCACTTAGCGTGGCCCGTGTATGGGTGTATCGAACGCTTTGTTGTAGCTACCATTAAGAGCCACGTTTCAAGAATCTATCCGTCGTGCAGCGGACGTACTGTTATTACTTGAAATCCACCGCGATCGGTTGGAACGATTACTCCGTCCTGTCGCGCGCGTTCCGTTTTTGCGAAATTAAAGTAATGAGTCGGCTCGTTATCCGAGGGAAAATCGCGCTATCTTTTGTTTACGTTCAAATGTAATTATATATAATGTAATGTAAACGAGCTACAGAAAATCGGTAGATAAATCTACTCGTGGGACTCGTTCTCACCAGAAATACGTAGATTTTTCTATTCGATATTTATTAGGTGTCGGAGTAACGGTCCGTCGTTATGCTTTTAACGCGCTTATCTGCTGGGGTACAAGAACTGTTCTTAACACTTGGGAAATATGCTTTCGATAGGCGAGTACGCGTGGTCGTGATAAACATTCGCGAGAGCCTGTAACTTATTAAACACCCGAGGCGATAATTGATCGATAATTGATTGTAAATCGCGCGTTCCGCGACGCTTATTTTCTGATTAGCAGACTACCAAATGGAATCTATCGACGATTTATTTAGCTGATCGATATACACAGTGAGAAGGAAAAGTAGCTCGATGTAGTAAGTGTCTTTAGAGAACGACAATTTATATACATGCATATCTATTAAAACTTGATTCAGTTAACTAAGTGATGTGGTTCCTTATCAAATAATGTCATTAATGACTCACTATCAATTATTGAGAATTGCTACGTAAAGAATTGTATCAGAAAACATGAAATACAAATAAAAAAGAGAATATGCATGATTAGATGAACTAGAGTAGTATCACATTGTCTAGCCTCGATGAGACGTGTAGCTATAGAAAAAGTGAATTTCGCACCTAAAAGAAATGAGTGCCGGACGAGTAGGATTAGGGACAGTGCTCCGGGTGTTCGTCAAGTTCTCTCTGGAAGCTCCTCGAGAGTCTTTCACGCGTTCTTCTTTCGAACTGGTTACAATGAGGCGGCTGAAAAGGGGTTCGTTTCATCGGGGCCTTTTGTTTTGCGACGCTTCTCGTCGCCCACGTGGCGTCCGGTACCACCGGCGAGCGCGGTATACGCGCGTCTGCACGTGCAGGCAACCGGAGCCGGAACATGTGTGCATCCGTGACATTGGAAACGTGCGCACGGCTCCCGAGTTTTATGTAAATGCGTGTCTACGTGCCAGCCTCTGTCGCGAGTTTCGTTGCACGGGTGTTTAACGCGCGGCACCGAGACGCACCGCGATACTCCTCGTCCGGAGTACCGTATCCAACGAGTAGCGTGATTCATCGGAGAAGAACGACTTCGGCACGTGCGAGAATTCAGACGTTTAAGCGTTCGTAACGCTGGATTCCCGGCTGCGTGCCATGGAATTTAATAAGTTGGTCATAGCGAATCTTAATGAGCGTCACCTTTCTTTCCAATCCATTACACATTACGGGAACGAGCTTGCGTATAATTGTTTTGCAGTGAAAGCTACTATGTCTTAGTTAAAACACATCGAAGTAAAAGTTGTTGCAATCAATCATTTTAGTAACTTTGTAATATCGAGAATTGAATTCTAGATCAGAGTCGGATTGGCGAGTAATAAGACCGGGTCGAACTCGATATTAAAAGGTGATCAGAAACTGGCAGCTGCAGCTGCATGGTGTCCATCAACTATCTCGCGGTTACTACGGCGTTTCTAATAACTGTAATTAACATTATTGGTATGTAAACGAAGCGATTCGATCGGGTATGTCTAAGTTCGGGCGGAACGAACGATCATTAAAATGCTTATCGTTACCATTCATCTCACGCGCTTTGCCTTGATGTATACCCACAAATTATAGGTTTGCCAAGACATTATGTCGTTCAATAGAGACATCAGTAAACAGCTGTTAAGACAGCTGTGTCACAAGGAGAGTTCTCGTTGCAGTTTGATGAGATTTAATTATTCATTGCCAGCTTTCATACTTCTCATTATATCGTATGCCATTCTTTTCTGTCGTGAGATCACAGGAGCCGACACTGTGAGCGAACCTACTGTTTCTTTCCTATATTGTGACACTGGTGCGAGTATCTTACTATAATAATCAGGAGGACAAGATTGTCGAATGAAATTATACTCGTTTGTTGCATGAAAAATATTTGTGGAAAGTACAGAAAAAGAGTAAAACGTTGCGTTTAGGACCACCAGAGCGTTTCGAATCGCGTGGCGCGCATTTTATCACATGTGGACGCGTGTGTGGCATCCCCGTTTCGCTCTAGATAACTATCGTGTTCCCATCAAGATCTTCGTCGAGCGCATATGTTCATGCAAATGGGTCTGCTCGGACACTTAAAGCGGCGGCAGGTGCGTTCGCTCGTGAAACCCGCGGCGGCCGATCGCTCGACCGTTCGCGTTCCCTCGGACGCGTGCACCAGCTCCAAAGAACCCATGCGGCGCGGGGCCGCGTGCACGTTCGGCTTGTTCTTGTTTCAAACAGCACGGTCGCGTCGCGATGGCGGATTGACAGCGTGAAACGCGTCCCTCCGGGCGCGCGTGACGCGCCAAGTGCAACGGACAGGGAAATTTGTACGCGAAAATAGTCCGTATTCGGTGTATCTTGTTGAGACCATCAGTTGAAGGACGTATGTTTAACCGAGCGATGTCAGTACGTCTGTTCCATTTTCCATCACTCCAAATTGAACGCTAGTTCTGCATGTACCGCTACTAAATAATGTATAATCGGTTAGCCGATAGTTTCATCCGCTGTCTCAATTTATCTTAACATGATCCGAAGGTAAAATCGAAGATGGTCCAATCTTCCTTAGCATATTGTTTGGCGACGCGTTATCTCGACGATGCAGAATTTCGCGAAGCTGAAAAAAACTTAGAAAGGCGAGCTTTCTGGTCAGCAGAACGGATCCGCTCGTGTAGTAAGAACTTGGACGATCGCGTTCCAATGCTTACGTGGAACTGCCGTCTGGATCGCATGCCAACGGAGATGTGGCAGTTCTCCAAGCTGCGCGCTACGGAACTGTCATCCTCTTTGCTTAGAAGTTGCTTAATAATTCAGAAGGCAAAGTCACCGAGGCCGAGCTCGGCCCGGGGTAAATACATCTTGCCGGTCGGAATCGTTTAAGCGTCGTGATGCATTGCAGTTAATTCAACATAATCCAACAGTAAATACAGATCATTGTCCGCTTGGTAATAATTATGATTTACTGGAAGAATTACGTGTACAAGCGTAAGTCTGTTCAATGAAACCTTCGACATCTTGTTTTATGCATAAAAACATGGTCATTATACATGCGTGAAACGAAATAATATAACGGGAAAAAATATAATTGAATATCATGGCACGTTTTATTCCAATACTTCTTCATTTTATAAAATTGACTCACGAAGCTTACTCATTTTTACCTGTCCGTATGAGAACCGCCCTTTAAAGTCGATTAAATTGAAAAAAGGAAAAAACTTATGAATAACGATTCACGAGAATATTTCGGAGAACTATGTAAAAATGTAATTAAATTTAATTGCACGGTTTCTGTAACGGAACGTTCTGATAAATCGTGCGAGATTCGACGCGGTCCGTGGGATAAAAGCCTGGCCAATAAAAGTATCAAAGGTTTAATTAGTAATCCGGGTTAATTGAAGGGGTTTTAAGTAAATCGTGAGCCTCACGTGTGGTCCCGCGGTCCCAAGGACCTTCTTCGAGCTTTTGTCCTTCACCTTTCGGTACGCTTCCTCCGCGCCGATCTTGCGCACACGCTCAAGGCCGATGCGTTCTCTTGTCTCCAAGGTACTTCCTTTATAAATTTCTTACCTGTCTCCGTCGCTAACGGGATATTTTTCGATACTGCTCGCGTGGCTAGTTATAAGCGTGTAATGAACTTGTCACGGTTCTAAAAGGAAAACTGCTCCTTTCTGTGTACATAGTCTTGTAACATTGATTGATTTGTTAATCTTCTCTTCGGTAATTGTTCGAGTGACTGATTAGCATTTTTATGTAGCGACTATAATATCATTTATTAACGTGAATACGTCGCATTTTCTGTCCTCTTAATTAATGTTCTCTTAGTAATTCGTACTTTTTTGTTTTCAGGTAAGAGTTACGATCCATAGTATCTGGCTTTTCATCGGCTGTTATTGGCAAGTGTTATTTTATATCAATTGATAAGTTTGAAAGAATTCGTATTGAGTAGTAAATTAAGATTTCGTTTTATACGAATTTTTAAATCCGTGGTAGAAAAAATTGTGAGTCACGCTCGTTGAACTGCGTTAGAAAAGTACGTAGGAGGGACGGTTCTTGCGTTGCGTTTCACCGGTGTCGGATTTTTCGTATTGGCAATTAGCGGCGAGTGCCAGCAGCAGCAGCAGCAGTAGCAGTAGCAGTGAGGAGGAAGAGTTGTGATGGCGAAGGGTTAAAAAGAAAAATTGCGATGCGTGGAAGAAGAAAGGTGGAGGAGGGTGGAAACGAGAGGAGCGACGCGTTTCTCTCCTCAAGTATTTATACATCTTTGCATTCTCGGCTGCCGTGGACGGGCACTTTTCCTAGTAAACCCGGAATAGATAGCGTTCAGATGAGGGGTTTGAAAAGAGGTTGGAAACTCGCTGGTCTATGCTTTTTTCCATTTCGTCTCCCCCGCTCGTATTGTTAATCACGATTTGTTTTCATTAAGCATACGAGCATCTGTCTTCTATTACTTCCCGGAAAGATGACGGGTCTTTCTCGCAGATGGGAGTTAGAAGGGATTCAGGGATAATAGGGACTGTGATTACGTTATAAAGAGTCTGTGGTATTTTTGTAGGATCCGTGAACATACCACGTAGTTCATTTGTCTGATGAACGTACAGATTCGTTGACGTGCTGCTGCGTGCGACTTGAGAGTGTTTATAGTATGTTTAGGGGGAAGAGATGATGAAGTAGGAAAGGGAAATTGCGGTTTGAGGCTTTGTCCATTGAGCCAAGTTTATACAGACTGTGATTAAGTGGTCCTGTACAATGTGTTTCAGGAGATTTAGTAAGTTTTGATATAATTGCATAGGAGAAGAGAGAATTATGAAAGACTGTTATTCTCGTCATAGAGACATTGACGAATCACGAAACGACTTCCTCTGGTTAAATTTTGTTCTTTGACTCTCGTTTCGTCGAAAGTTGAGAGAAAGGGTTCGTTCGACTATTACTCGTAATTTGTTTTCGTTGCAAAGGGCGTCGAGCGTGTGAGCACCTGCGCGTTCAGAGTTCTCGGAAAGAAAATGATCGAGGAGTGTCGACAACCCTTGCGCGGAACGAGAATAATGTCCGACCACGTTGTTCCTCGCCTTCTTAACGTCGATTTGTAACAGCCAAACGGTGACTCTAGAGAGCAGGATATCTGTGTTTGTTTTCTCAAACATTCACTTACATCTTTTGTTGTTCGCAACCTTCTTTCATCTTTTACGTCTCCATTTTTAACTATCATTTTATGCCTAAAAAATATCCTTCGTCGGTTCTCAACCACTCATCTCTTAAATCTTACAAATCATTCATAATTTGAACGCTTTCATATTTACTCGTTTACATGTTACATATTGTAAAGTAATATTTCGAAATGAGATTAATGTTGGTATCGGAGAAACGTAAAGGAAGACGTCGCTACTGAACGCAATAATAACGAGAATGATTTATCGCACGTCGTAACTTTTATTTAGCTTGATTTCCGTAACAGCAATAATTCTTCTGTTCTTCAGGAAGCGGGAAAGTTTATCACGTCTCGACTCGTTACGTTTCACTTGTTACTTTTCGAGCACCTGCTACTGCTAGTGCACGGCAGAGAAGACACTCGAGAACATCCGAGCTCTGTTAAGTGCAAACTTTGTGATTTATTTATACCACAACCAGAAATTTTTCACCTAGGAAGATGATCTTTTATTTTTCGTAATTTTTATCAAACTTTCAGTTCTCGTGTTGCTCTCTTATTCTGCAACCAACAACTCTTGTTTCATGCTATATCGTCAAATAGATTTTATCTTGGACAAGTAACACATATGTTCATATAGTACAATGACTGACTAACAGGTGTTCGTATAATAAAATGTTCACATAATGGCTGTTCATATAATCGAGATTCTACTTTGTACGTAAAACGTCTATGTGCACAGAGAAATAAAGAAAAATGATAATTGGCTCTCATGCTGATTTCCTAGTCGTGAGCGGAGGATATGAATAATAACGATCCCGAAAAAATGTTGTTTCATTAAAACATCGAGAATCGAAACACCTGCCGCGCACGAAGGGTGAACAAACGCGTAAAAAGTGAAAGACGATTAAGGCGCGCGTTAAAAGGTATCTTGCAGGAGTTACACAGGTATGACATTGGTCATGTGTACACGGAGCTTATACTTAGTCGGCCGGTGCAATCTGTGCCCGCGCTCGCCTCGACTCATGCGCGTCTATGCAAATACGCGGTGCTGTACCCTTAAAGAGGAGGCTCGCCTCGTTAAATTATATTTAAGGCGGCTGAAACATTCGAGCCGATCAAATTATCCCCCGGCGCGGCGTTCGCGCGCAACACGTTCCCCTATAATTGCTAATAATTACGGAATAATTTGTGCGCGTCTGGACGAAGCCTCGAGAATTTATCGTGCGTCGCGGACGCATGCTGCGTTCGTCCCGCAGCAGTTGGATTTATTCGAATTTCAATGCACCTGTTCTAATGATTCTTTTTCCGTGCAGTCTAATTTCATTCGGTTTGCCAAGTTTGCTAGCAGTTATCTGTACACACAGATGTAGACGTGCCGTTGGTTTTTCTTTCGACGAATTTTCATTACTGATTTAGCAGACGTAAATTCAAATTAAAGCGGAGGATGCGTTTGACGTAAGACAAATTCGCCATTAGAGCCAGCTGCGTGCTTGAGCAGAGTTTTCCAGTTGAAACGCGCGATTCGTTTACGGTGTGAGCGAGTCTTCTCAGTCAGGGAACATCCGGCTTGTTAAACTGTTTAAGGGCAGAGTTGTTAAACCCTACTCGTCCCTATCCGTTCGCTCGTCGGAGCGAAACGTCTTGCAAGAACGCGTCTTACGACCGCGGATGGGTGCAGGTGCAAGGCAATTAGCAACCCCTTGTTCTTGGGTAACGGCGAACTCTGTCGCCGGTAAACGACCGGCTCCGTAAATTATATCTCGCTGTTGCACGGGGGCACTGAATGGAGTATGAATTATTATTGTAAGAGAGGTCTGAACTCTGGTAAATGAATTTACTTGAAATAGAATCGTCGAAATCGAACGTATGCCTAAACGCGAAAGCGGACTGTTTAAGGATGTATTGGCTATACAATCAATCCCAAAAGTTTATGTACTTCAGAAAAACGCATTTCCTATAATTAAAAGTAGTGCACTTTTCTTCTAATTTCGATATTTAATGAGTTAAGTATGATTATTTGGCATTTTATTCATGTTGACGAAATCCGACCATTCCAGCGTCGAAACGGCGAACTTTTGGAAAAAAATTTCGTTTTTCCTCAATAACTCCTAAACCCTTGGAGATACGGGAAAATTGCATAGGACCTTTCTTGTAC
>NW_017163422.1:621453-633240 GCF_001652005.2 Ceratina calcarata | reverse complement strand
GTTTAAGTGTACAGCCTATATATCCTTAAAACCCGTACAGTTCGAAACGGGTCGATCGCACTCTATAAAGCGACGCAACCAGCCGAGATAATTTTCAATAAACACGAGCCGTGGACATTTACATAATTACTAATGGCTCTGCAAATACGGTCTCGCGCAATGTTTCTTCTTCATGCATTTTAATGAATTGTAAACTGAACGGGGGAGCGTGGCTCTTTTTCGTCTACATGAATTTTATGCTCGGTCCGATCTAATAAATCCTGAATCTCAAAAACGCCGACGGGATTTTATTTTCTTCCGACCGGGAATTTCTTCTTCGTTGCATCGTTGAAAACTTCGGTACGCTGAGGAAGCACATCGCCTGTCTTTGACAGAGTTTCCTGAGAGATCGAGGTTCGTTCTTGCTCGTCGTCAGATAAACGATGATCTCCTTTTGATCATTATTGCCCTATTTCCTTCCGTCGTTATTCGCAATTCGATGTAAATAGATGTCAGAAAAGAAGTCTATTAAACTGGGTGTGCATCAATCAACTGCGCATTTTAACTATAATTAATTAAACGATTCGAATATGTGGCATTTCTTTACATTTTATATTTGTACGTAGTTCAAGTATTTTCAAATAATTAAGTGTATCTCGATGGAATTTGCGATTCATTCGAGGAAACGCGAAATTACTGTTTATTTGCATGGATAGAAGAGAGAACCTTATAACCAGAGCATACACATGTGTGGTAGCAGCTGTTGCTCGGTTTCGTTCAATTCGAGTCCATCGCAACGACCCGGCAATTCCATATGTTCTCGAGACCCCCGGCTTCCCTTTATGCCTCTGTACGACCGTTGAAAATTCTCGTACGTTCGCACGCGACAACAAGCGAATCGGCAATAAGATAATGATAGGGGTAACCGTTAACCCGTTGGGAGCAGTGAAAGAAACGACGAACGTGTCTCGTTTCGATGACGACAGCTATACGATATTCTATATTTAATTTCTCTTTACCGCGTTACATGGTTACATTTCGCGAGAGAGTCTCTATCAATCCATTTGCATTGTACATTGCTTGCTATAAATATTATAATAAAAGTTCATACGACAGTTTATATGTATTTTTGTAATGCTTAATAATATACATTATTTAATACAAATGATTGATACTATAATGATATAAAAAAAAACTTATCAGTATTCATAAGAGATCGTGTAAAAGGCTTTTATTAAGGAAATATATTTTCTTCTAAAGGACTCGATAGAATTTAGTGAACGTTCGAAACTAGTTCTCTGGTTAGAAGTGCCACTTGACTGTGGACATATTAAACAGAAATGGGAACGAAACTTTTACTCCGTTCTCAAAGACAAACAGTACGATGTAGAAGTTTCGTTTTAACGTCGTTAAGAGTTTCCACGATGAGACTGCGCAACTGAGTGATTAATCGAATAATAAGAAATTCCATCTAGTAACGCCGGTATAGAAATTCCTCTTAAATATCGGCGGGTCATTGTAGATTAATTTGACAAAAGTTATGGGTAATGCAATTTTCCACCGGCTCGAGATAACAACCCCTTACGTTCCCGTTGAATCCTCTGCAAGAGCGAGTTTATAAATGGTAATCTGATTAGGCGCCTGGAACCCGAGTTCTCTGTGTAAATCGAATAATTGAAACAGCGTTCCACGTTTCAGCGTTCAATTATCTTTCGCTTTCGTTGACCACGAAGGACCGTGTCTACAATGGACCGCTTTTGTTCCCCGAAAATTTAATTTCGTTTATCGAAACCGAGTAAAATAGAACATCGACGTTGATTAAAATACAGCTTCCACCTGGATTAACTGATTACTAATTCCTCTTACGAAAATAATAGAATTAAATTTACTTTCTCACAATTGGGAGTGAAAAGGGATAAAAATAATGTTGCTATAAAATTAACTATATTATAAATCTTGTAAAGAAAGTATTTTACTTCGAAATTCCTGTTCTGTCGGTTTAATTTAATGACCGAGTAAATACGTAAACTCGTCCACGAATTACCATTTCCGCCTTGTTTCGCATTGGCTTGAAATGTTATACTGCACACATATTCTTTCGAGTTCTGCTCGAGTGCAACTGGTGAGCAACGCGTAAACGAAAAGGACGTGCAATCCCGACGGTGATTAGCTGATTACAAGGTATTTGCCCTCCTGGCGTGTTTCCATTTCGTAACATCGCGCTCTCTAATTATATGGTACGCCGTCGAGACAAAGGGATCCTCGTTTTCCTTGACCAAGAAAAAGCGGAAGAACAGATCACGGCCTTACCTGGTGTCTGTTTGCTTTGTGGCAAATTATGCTTATTAAAGGAGCGAGATACGATCAGGAACGTTAACATCATCGACGGTTTCAAGTACTTTCATGTAATCAACGTGTGCAACTTTCACTCTCGTATTATTTCCAATCTTGTACACTTTCTTCTTTCTTATTTCCTATGCAGATTCCAAGATTATACATAATATAACACTGTGTTTGTTCATTCAATGTCGTACCTCAATTTCTGAGGTGAGAATTCCTCGATTCGTGAAGAAAGTCTTTAGGGAATTTAAAAGGGGACTGATTTGTGCGGCACAATATCTCATCAAATGGAATGCCGTTGGACGCACAGGTGCGACGCGACACCGCGTGTTCGCGGAATGAATGGCACGAAATGGAATAACTTCGTTGCCATAAAGTGAGCGGCAAGCACTTTTTACGGGCGTGCGGACGACAGGCCACGAAAAATTGTTCTATTGTAGGCGCGGCTTAATATCGACTTGCGACGATGTTGGTCCATCGGTTCCATTCACGAGTGATCTGTCGTCGTCATCGGTCTAGACTTGCCGGCTGGCCGAGCAGCCTTTTCGAACCATGAAGCGCCGCAAATTCAACGTACCGGTCACCGTGCATGTATGTACGTACGTACGTCGTCGTCGTCGTCGTGTTTGGGCTTCGTGCTCCAAGAACGAGCCTGGAAAGCCGGACTGCTGGTCTAGACCGAATGGCTCGATAGATAAGCGGTATCGAGCTCGAAGATAACCGAAGTCTGTGTAGTTCGATCACTGGTACACCTTGTCTTCACGTAAATACGGCATATTACGTTACCTAACGGGGTTTAGATATTGTTTTATCATGTTAGATCAGTGGTATCGATAGATTCAGAAAATGTAGCTTATTATACATACAGAATGTCCCACAGGTATCCGTAGAAATACCGTTACTGCTCGGTTTAACTAAAAATTATTAAACATTTCGTACAACCGGAATTCATCAAATGCGAAAGTAGAGAAAATATTTGCATTGCATTGAATTTACTCTATGAATAAAATATAGTACGAAACTAACAAGTGATCAATATATTTCTACTGTTCTTTGATTGGACCATAATGGAACGTGCATGTATTAACTTACGCGTTGTTATCACGGGAATTAATTAATCGAGCCACGTTTACATTTCTTTCGCCCCTTTTGCGTTTCTATCCGCTTGTTTCTAGTTGCATTAGGTGCAACGCTGTGAACGAAAGCTCGGGGATTTGCATACGCGCCACTTCTTGGACAGGTTTCAAAGCGATCTGTTTACTCTTGTCAGCAATGAAAGGATTATTAAGCAGCCCATTAACAAGGCCAGATGTATTAGTCAAATTACTCGTCTTTCGTTGGTGACGCTCACCATCGATCAAAGTATTCCTTATGTTAAATAGCTTAGCTTTTAATTTGTCTCGCTGTCAATATCTTTTCCTGTCATCGAAAAGAATCTGTTCCAGTTTCTAAACACGCTGCTCGTGCTTATCGTTCTGACAATATGATAGTGATAAAACGATGCAAGATCGTAAATCATAGTCTTGGCGATTTTCGGAGTGGCCTCCACGTTGGTCCATTAATCATTTTTTTTTAATACCTTGTACGATGAATTTTAATTACATTAATACTTCTTGCACCACAGATATGAACTTGCGAACTGACTTTGATTTTTACACAAGAACGTAATTCAAAAATATTTCATTAAAAATTCTGAACACTCTAGTTGTAAATTATTATTATCTCACATACTTCGATCTAACAGCTTTTTTTACTGGTTCGCATTTTTCCAAGGGAAGTCTGGTCTCATGTTACTTAAAAAAAATTTCTTCTCTCCTTTCACCGTATTACGTCAATGACTTTTTCTCCTGTGTTACACCGAAGAAATCTTTTGCTCTGTCATCAAGAATCGGCTCGCCATCCGGCATCGAGACGCGGTCGAGCCGCGATCTCAAGCAGCCTGTAGCTCGAGTCGCTCGAGAGTGAAGCACCGGTATGTCTCCCGACCAGACATACCGGTTGATCGGGCAACCTTTTTGAAGCATGAAGCGCAACAAGTTCAACGAAGCGGACGGTGCGTATCGTGGCGGGTTCGCTCCGAATCCGGGCTCTGGAAAAGTGGACGTCACACGAAATTATCGTCGAACGTTAGCCGTTGTAACGTTGCCTCGTCGTTTTTATTATTCGTTCAAAGTTCAAACAGACGACCGAGTCCGCTGCTTTGAAGCAGTTCTTTCTAATGAACGTCGACCGGCGTCAGCGTCACGCTTTGTCAACGACTACCGTGCTCGAACAATGATAACTGCGGTTTACGTAATTCAGTTTCTGTAAATAATCCGCTCCAGCAGCGTGAAATGTAATAACCGGAATGCAAAGGGAAAAATTATATTATTCTTGGTACATGTGGCGGCTACTGCACGGTTGCTTGGATCTCATACCGAAACGATGCGAAACTTGTCGGGGATGTGCCGGTGGATTCTGTTCGAATGTAAAATGAAAGCGATTACACAGTACGCCAGGTATTCCTTTGGTTCATCTGTAAAAAGCAGCGTGGAATTTCTTGCATTCACATTCTGTTACTTCTGTATATTTTTAGTACGTAAAAGTTGCATTTCTTAAACGAGAAGCATCCATTTATTGAACCAAAATTACAGTCCATATCGATTCTCTTATGTTAATAGAATCTAATTTTCATTGATGAAAATAGCAGAGACACTTATCAGTTGAAGTTTTATTATGCTATCTTAGTTTCAAACTCGGGACACGACTAAAACTTTTCGAGTAATGAATACGTTACGTGTCTCATCCAAGTACCTTATTTACTCGATCTTCTCAAAGTTGAAGTATGAATAATTAGAGAGTAACGATGAAACTTTAACTCAAAAAGTTGTTGCTATCTGATAATAACTAGCTTTAATAAAGAATTCGAAAATAAATGTAAAGAGTAAAAGCCTCGATGTTTGAGGAACGTTTTTCAGGATATCAGTTTGTGGATTTCTCAAGTCTATTGTTCTGGAGATGCTATTTGTATGCGAATTCACCGTGCGATGTAATAAATGAGATGAAGGAGTTTAAGCAAGAGATATTCGTGGCACGAACCAGTTTAATACGCGTTAGAGCGGACCTCCTGCCAGTTGACACGAGGCAATTTTAAACGTCACTCAAAATATCGTAGGCAGTTCGGGTTATACGACCGGTGTAACGAGTGTAATAATCGGTTCATCACGATTTCTGTTCTAGAAACAGAGATGCTCGTTGTCCGAGCGAAACGTATCGGTACAAGCTTGCATTTGCATCGCGTTATACCAAATGATACTTTTATTAGATATTTAACGAGATTCATAAAAGGGGATAGGAAATAATTGCGATACTAGATAAGTGCTCTTTGAGCAAAACCAAAAATGAATTAAGAATAAGGGAACATTGAAGAAATATTCGTGTCATCGCGTCTTAGGTTTGCTCAAAGCGGCAGACGTCATTCGTGAATAAAAGAGGAGAAGAACGCGCGTTACGAAACTGTTATCTCGTTGGCCGATGTGGCGAACAATACTCTGGCAACGCGTTCAAAAGCCAGCCGTATAATGGATGTCGCAATGCCTGGGTCGTCAGCTCGGGGCCAAAAACGAAGTCGCGGAACAGACGAGCAGACGCGCCGACTGAGCCGGTCGGGCATCCTTCCTCGAGCGCGAAACGCGAACGGACTCGACGAAGCGAAGACGCGCGGCTCTGCCTAGACGAGCAGAACGAACTCGTCTAGGAGCTGGAAAAGCGATCTCACGGCTGTGCCCGTGCGACGTGAAACAGAACGGAATGAGCGTAAGGTTGAAGGAGCGAGGGGAGCGGAGCGGATGAGTCACTGTTACCGCACCGCTCTCGCTGCCGATAGCAACCGGCTGCTCGGTGATAGGTCACCGCACCTTGCCTTTCGATCTTCTCGGCTATTAGACGTTCCACGATATCTTTACATGTAGAAAAGGCGATTTCGTGACGCAATTACACAGAAAATCGTTTGGCTCGATGGTCTCTGCCTCGAGTATCGTTTCTAAACGTATATTTTGATACGATGACACAGTAGGAAAAACGTGGATGTGGTGCATGATTTTGAGACCAGGTTCAAAGTGGACATATATTTAAAATTATATGGAGACTTCGTTTTTCGTATTTTAACGAATTTTACTTCGTACTCCTTCATTAGAAAATGTATTTCCTCAATACTTTATTGAGCTCTCAGAATAAATCTCGACTCGCTTCATCGGATAGTCATTTACCAAATATCCACTACATGTGCGGAACAGAATTTGAAAGCCGTTCATTTAGCTTTCACCGTTTAACGCTGTCGTAAATCTGTTTCACCGTAAATTTTCCTATTTTCGAAAGATGATTTATACAACTGGATATTTACACCTTGTGAATTCCCATCGCGTTCTTACCGAGGATAAAAAAATTCCGCCTCCCGTCGAGTGGACAACCCTTTAATCTTGTTACACGGTTCCACCGAACATTCCGACGACTTCCATAGGAGTCGGGAAAGAATTCTCACAATTAGTGATCCTACGGTTGTACATTTGCTCGGGTCATTACGCGTGGGTGCTTTACGACTCGTTCGGCTCGTTGAAATTCTCTTCATTGGCGTGCGCGTCAGCCGTTCGTCGTTTCATCGCGATACCTTCCCGCCCAATGGGAAGTTTCCAGTACAGGCGTTCGTAGAGTCAGGTTCAGAACTGCCTGCGATACTTGGTTTCCTCGTTGCCTTCAGAACGACTGGGTGCATTTTACAACTTGGTTCATCAGTGAGAAACTCGCAACGAAGAAAACTCGTAAAAAGTAGCACGCGATTCTCGATGCGTTTCAAAGAGAAGACAATCCGAGAGACGAGATGGCTCAACGGTTTAACGTAAAGCTGTTCCATCGACGCTCTAATAGACCCTGTGGCACTTGTAGAACGCAAAGAAGCGTTCCCGTAGAACGAATTACATTTGCTTTCGAATAGCGTAACTCCATCGCTGGGATCATCTCTCATCTCTTCCGGAGGCAATCGAGGTTCGTCGACACGTTCCCCGAGACGGCATCGAGTTTTATTACCTCGCCAACTTGTTCGACCTTTGCCACTTTGAGACGTTTTCAACCGCGTACGTCGACCATGCACTCGATGTCGATGACCTCATCACGAAAGCTGCTATTTTCATCTTGACACTCGAGCTTACGTACTTAAAGCGCGGAGTGTCGAGGTCAATGTCTCCGGATAAATCGTTTTTCGAAGAACATTCTTCGAACGAGCTCTGCGTACGTAAATACGTAGCCATGATTCTAATTTTTCACGAGGTCGACCACATTTTTTGGTCCACGGACGACGCAGTTGTCGCGCTCGAGTTTTCATTTTTCCGTCTCGGTCCGTTCGATCGGTTAAAGCTATGGAAATCGTGGTGCGTGTCAGGAAACGTTCGCGTGTCGTACGATAATAACGTTTTCTGCAATGCAAATGTCAGACACTCAGTTTCTCCCGGGTTGACCTAGTCCGAATGCGCTATATTTGTCGTAGCATTTTCAATCGCGCCTAAATACGAGGAAACTGTATACGTATGTACACGGATAGCTGGCCAGCAAACTTTCGTGATAGGTGAAAAGTTCATGCATCTATTAACGATTCTTCGAGACGGCATCGCATTGCGTTCGATACGTTACGTTGCCGAGGGAGTTCGCGGATGTGTTCCGGTTTCCGCGGTGTTGTTCACTCCGAATGGAGGCTCTGTCGGTGCGAATATTCCGTGGTATGATTAATTGACGCATCAGAGGGTCGCGTGATGCACGACGGTTTCGTTGCATGTTAATTGTATTTCCATGTAACGCAAATCTTGCTTTTTAAATAAACAGAATACACATCATGGTTGCTAGAAAGATGGATTGACACGAAGCAATGAAAGATTTTTTAATAAGAATCTAGCGTTCAAAGATTTCTGGTAGATGTCCGGTCAACTTATTTGCATCAGCAATTATTGAGTCAACCATTACACGAAACGTTGCATCAAATATGTTACAGTAATTAATATATGAATCACTATACATATAAAATATTGTACTAATTTTCATAATACTCATCCTTAGCAGTGAGCAATGCAAGTGCGTTATTATTTTTTAATTCCCTGCAGTCGTTTATTCTATTTTATGTAGGACGTCGACGTTACGTGAGAGTTGAATTTTGAATGTTACGCATATATATATAGATATTCTTAGTTGGATGTACATAGCTCGAACGAAAGAGAAATCGAGGAATAACTGAGCGAGTACACCGCGGTAATAGCACGCGCCTCTTAATCCGGTTTGTAAATTATTGCCGGCTGGATCGTAGATACCGCGATATCATTCGCGCCGGTCGTTCATTCGCGATGATTTGTCCGACAAGCGGGCACCGAGTGAGCAAAAACGTGTACCATTCATTATGCGAGGTTGTTTCCCGAACGCCCGGTGTCTAATGAGTGGCTCGTACCGGTTCATTAGCAGGTTGGAAAGAATAACGCGCGATTAAGAACGATGATTCGATTCGTTTCGCGATGAGATTGCTGCTACTGATCGCTCAATGAATCCCGAGACTGTTATCCTAGATTTACTTGGCTCCTTTTTTAAACCGTTTACGTTTCCAGCAGGAAACTTAGATCTTAAATATAATAGATCGTCGATTATCCAGGCGCCGGTTTTTCAAAACGTTGTTCAGTCGAATTATGGTATTCGAATAGAAAATGAATCATTTATTACTAATTACAAGTGAAAAAGCATTCACGTCTAGAGGCTGTTTAATTTCTATTTGATTCATTATATTTTTCACTTCAGTTATTAAAAAATCGTTCACATAATTTTGTCTGCGAATCATTCAGATGATCGAATTCTTCTTATAACGTCACACGATTTTCTACAAGAGTTTCTACAAGAGTTTCTACAAATATGTGAAATCTTTTGTTCCAATCCCAGCCGAATTTACGAGCTCATTAGAGCAGCCCTGTTCCGACCAAATATATCCGCGTTTGAACTCCCCGGATCGCTTCTGTCCGTTCTTCGTGTCTCCCGCTTTCCTTTTTACGACGTCATGCGTCGTTCTCGCGTTCCCTAGGACCCGCTTCCGCGTGCATAATGCAAGCTGGATGCGGCCGGCTAATGTAAATTAAGCCGTGCATGCATATTAACTACGCGTTGTTCGCAGCGTAGCGGATGCGCCGTGATATAATCTGAGTGTAACACATTCGAGAGAGATGCGCGCGCTAAATTATTCGTGGCTCCATCCGCGAACGGTACTTCGACAGACGCATCGTCGTCGGCGAGTCTTTGCCGCGGCCGACGCGTCGAGGCGTCGCGACGCCACCGTGAGAAAATTACTGGACCTCGGCTATCACGGTTTCTCAGCGCAGTAAAAGGACCCTTCTCTTCGCGCTCCTGATTTATGGAATCTCGTTCCAAGGGGGCGTGCACGCCCGGTAGTCGAGAGTTCCTGTGTTGGTACCGTGTTCGTGAACGGGGTCTGGTCGTCTGGTAGATTGTTTGGACTCCGTTGGAGATTCACTGGACAGTGAACCATGAAAGTATTTTGTGGTACCGTGTTCAATTTCTTAGGTTCCTTTTTAATCAGAATGTCCGCCGCTTCTTCTTTAATTTATTTAGCACCGATAGAAAGATAAATTGATTTTAGTCAGACGATCTTTCGAACGAATGCGACTCTAGTCGTCAGCAATCACATCTTGTCTTACGTCGACGATAATAACGTTCACGGTCTATAAACGGTGGTTGCAAAAAAAGATCGAGAGACCGAAACGGAGCAATAGCGGTGCAGGATGATTCATTCGTCTCTTCATTTTCTCGTAATTTTCGTCGGTTAGAAGCTGATTCCGCGCAGAGGCGTAGAAAACGTTTCCTGTAAACAGTAATGATTCATCAGAGCGGAATTGAATTAAGTGTTAACCGTAGTGCAAGGACCGTGACGTGTCGGCTGACAGTTTCTCCGTTAATTCGATTTCCACGCGATACGGGCTCTGATTTTGCGTTACGTAAACCGGCAGGCCTGCATGAGATGTGTGCGAACGATTAGGATTACGCGGTGTGCACCGGATCGCGATTAGAGAACGATTATGTAAGGGTTTTGATACAGCCACATTATTGAATAAAACCAGTCGGTGTGGCATTTAAATTCGCCAATGTTTTCCCGGCTCCCGAGCCGGTTCTTCGCGTACGTGTAACTCTTGTTCCGGACCGCGATATGCAAAACTATTCAAATCGAGTCTGATATTAGGTCCCTATTAAGTACCAACATTTTTCTTTCCGAACGATAACGGAATTTTAAGAAGATCAACACGTCTCGATAATGCTTTTCACTTATTTTTCTCGTATGAATCTCCGGACAGAGTTAACTCGTGGTTTTATCTGTCGGCTTCGGAGCGGACCAGTTAAACAATCTTTCGCGAGGGTCCAGTTTCGTTTTTTCATGATTCGCTTTACAGAGTCGGCTCGGAACTTATCTGAGTCGTACGGGGTTTAAAGTTTATTGGATAGGCAGAAACCGTTCCAGAATGATACTCGTAAAATGTGTCGTGGAATATTGAAGTCCCGTGTCCCTGTGTCTGGAACAGTTGGCAGTGGTTCTACACGGCGTAGCGCATTTGAACTGAAATTAAATCGGCTGTCCTGCCACTTGGCAACCCACGTCGGCCACTAATTTAGACCACTGGCAAGTAATTCTCTCACACATTTTTCACGATTATCCCGGCGGAAACCGGGCTAGATCGTTTTTCATGAGAAGGATCCAATTAGCTCCGCGAGCGTCTTCGAACTGGGGCGCCTTTTCTCTCGGATTCGCGGTGCATCGATCATCGCATTGTCTCGCTGCCTCGGTCACTCGTTTTCCTCCGACTTTCCAATAACGAAACGAACAGAGATATGGATCTCGCAGCCGTCCGAACTATTTTTCACTATTCTCAATTTAATTATAGTAATTAGTATATAATTTCATTCTCATAGCAAGTGTGCCAGACAGATTTCACTCGATTATTAACAGTGTATCAATATAATGAATATGGAACTTAATAATTGTACCTCATAAGCATACAACACCTCTTAATCTTATTAGATTATAAGAACTAAGCTTGGATGAATTTCTCCCAATTAACACCAATATCTCAGCGCGATGAATTTATAATTCATAAGGATACATTTTTAGAATGTATCGTCTATCTATACATTTTACGATATATACATTATAATTTCTATGTACTTTATATCTACTTTCTTAATTCAGTGCACTGATACATTTTGTTATTTTTTTTTTGTTAGTGTTTTTAATTGTGTTCTGCATTATTTTTCCTCGTTTACTTTTCTTTATATGCGGCATATGACCACGTGTACTATGATTATTGTATACTGCTCGTGCCTATTATTAATGTATAATATAAAATGGATTCATGTAACCCGTGTGATAGATATAAATAAATAAATAAAAATAAAAATAAAAAA
>NW_017163422.1:616889-620825 GCF_001652005.2 Ceratina calcarata | reverse complement strand
GTACATATGAGTCTATGACGATGATACGATACGAGGATACGATACAGGAGATACGCGTCTTTAGAAGCTATCGTTTGCTCATTAACGACCCAGTGGTTAATTTTCCGGGTAGTCGAATTATCAGAAAATATTTTACGAATCGAACGTCTGGCGGTTTTACCTAAAAATCATGAAAACGGTAGTTCGGCCTCTGACATTAGAGATATTGCGACACGGCCACGGACGATAGGATTGAGCGATTAGGTAGAATCCAACGGTGGTTCATAGATACTTATCGCGTCTACACGAGCCCGGACGGGGTCCGATGCTGAGCGGCGATATCCCGGTTCATTCAGAGCAACCCTGTGGCTCGTTTTAACCCTCTCGTTAGCAGCGTGCGCGGGTAGCCGGAGAACGCGGATAGTTTCGGTTTTACACCGGAAACTCGTTTTAGATTCAACGCGCGTCCCTCGTCGACGTGAGTCAGATTTGTTTGAAACAGTCCGCTGGACATCGAGCGTTCTACTTTCGTTGCGGTCGGTTTTGTTCTTCCGGGAAACCGTGTGGTCAGAATATAATGACGATTTAGATAGTGAATGTGTTTCGTGAATAAAAGTACTCTTTTTGAAGTTGATTCGAGGAACGTAGGGCAAATAGGTGAAAACTAGGAACGTAGACGCATGTTCTTTTGATATGCAATATCGCTGGGCGACGTGCTATTGCTTATATTATAGATTATACGATTAGAAGTATGCAGGCATTAAAGTAACACTATCTGTAACACGAGATCGGAGCGAACAATTCCAAACAATAAACGAACCTGCTCCTCTAGCAATATCGAGCAGATAGATCGATCGATCTAAGCGACTGGCTGAAACGTTTTGACTACGGAGACAGTTGGAACGTTTCACAATACGGGTTATAGAGCAGGTTGTACACGCGGCATAACATATCTGATAGGAACGGATGAACGAACACGTTGGGAAGACTGTTCGCCAGTGGGACGATTTAAAAGTTTCAGAAGGACGCGCGAGACCGGAGTTTTACGATTCTTGATATTTATCTATGCCGCTCGTATGACCCTGAAATTGAAAGCAGTTCGAGTTCGTGACAAAGACTCGAGGAATGAAACGTCGTGTAGCTGTCTCCCCTGCGGAAGGGTTCTCACGGCGAAGAAGCGCTAGGCAGTACGATATATGTAGTGTGATAGACATCAGATATCAGCTGGTCGTGTAACGATGACGCAATCCTATCTCCAGGATCAGCAGACGAAGTAACGTGTTTGAAGGTGCCGGGACACGACTGATTGTGAGAGAAAAACGCGACGACGACCGGCACGTCGACTACATTTCCTGATTTATGGAAATAGCTTTACGAGCCTCTAACGTGCTAGAACCGACAGGGTTGATTTTCTAATCCCTGTCAGAGAAATTAAGAACGGGAAGTATTTTTACTGTATACCTATATTCATTATCGTTACGTACAGCTAGTAACAATAAAACTGAGCCAATTTGAACTTGTGTTAGTTTCCCCTAGGGCGATAAAATTCAAGATGACTAATAAGTCTACATCTTATTTTTCAATGCTCGATCTGGCATCGATACTATTGAATTTTAACAAAGGGGAAACTAATACATGCACATAGCTGGCTCAATTTCATTGTTACTAGCTGTACACGTTTCTTATTTCTCCCAACACTCTTCACATCAAAGTTCAAGTTATCATTATTTCAATTTTTCAATCCGGAAGGTAGAAACTAAATAATTTATCTGTTTAGCACGACGTCGAGCTGAGACTTATTTCATATTCGAAATGGTTGCTAATAAATAACAGCGCGAGCATTTAAGAAAGGATCTCCTTTATACATTTTGCCGAGCTTCGTTTCATGTTTATGCGTACCCTGCCCGGTGTCGCTGGACCGTTTCCCATTCTTTCTCGTGGTGCACGTAAATATCTGCAGAGAATTGGCCCGCGATAAAGAAGATTCGGCCATGAAGCAACGGACAAAGGTCAAGCAGGATGGAGTAACGATACCGGTCGATCGTACATCAGAATATACTTACACGCGAACCTTTTTGGCTGCTCGACCCCGAAAACAGAGGTCAGAGATGGACCACACGCGTGATGCTTAGCTGGAATCCTTTCGCGAGCCCTGATCTGTATAATGTCTTGGGCAACGTCGATAAGTCTTCCATCGTCATTCTCTTTTTCTACTCCGTTCAGCCATTCTTTCCTGTTATAGCTTCTCCACCACGAAGCAGTAGTAGAAAATAAAACAAATATGTTTAGATCGGTTAAGATAGAATAGGACGATATCTTATTTATTTTATAATTTATTTTACTCAGGAAGAGTAAATGTGGTTCTAAATAATTTAATTATCTCAATTTATCTCTTGAATTCTAAAGCGTGAAATCCAGAATTCTTTCTCTTCTCTTTGGTTTTCATCGCTGTCTAAACGCGAGGTCGTTAAGAGGCGTCTCATTGTCATAGAGCCAGCATAAACCATCGAGTTGGTGGCTGGTTAATACGGAGACATGTTTTATTACCTGTGGAACGCGCCTATCGGGAGATGCGATACATCGTTCCGGTCAGGCATTTGATAAATGCGCGGCGTGTCGGTACACGGTCGCGGCGAATTCGCGTAAGAAATTATTGGATTTTCGACGTGACTCCTGACAGTGCCGTAGTCCCCGACATTAGGGTTTGTCGCAGTGGAACGATCTCGCGTTTTACGCCCATGAATTTTATGGACTGGAAACGAATGGCGTTAAAATTTTTCTAATGATTCGTTTTCTTTTTGTTACAGGTAAGGGGAAAGTCACCTGTTCTGTGATACTAAGATACTTTCGCAAGTATTTTACAATCTATGAAATTTCATACCCGAGGGTGAGTCATAGTCTTGCATTAAATATGCTGTTGTTTAGAAAATCATTTTAAGGTTGAATATTAAGTGCGAATTAGAGATCCGCAAATAGGAATCAGGCCTGTAAGTATGAAGTATCCTCGTTGAGGACGCTAAATATTTGCGAGGCTTCTGTACATTTACGTTCTATGAACGTTACGTAACTTCCTGCCATGGGAATTAATTGGATAAAATATCGAAGTTTACGCAGCATCAACATTTGTCTTCCGTATAATAATCGAACTTACTAGTAGAAAAATCAATAGTAGGACAGTCTGTTAGAAACGGTGTTTGACTGGTTTGTTTGCACGATCGATCTCGACCCAACTATTGATACAGGTTGCCCTATTTAACGTCAAACTAGGAACCTCGCGTTATACTGAAATATTCAATTACGCTCCCTCGTTTAGGGGCGCGATCGACTCACCGGTTCGGTGAAATATTCGAATTGGTTTCCTCGCTTAATTCCTTATTTATGGGACTTAATTTACGATTCCTTAATTACATTTTGGTATTTGCTTTTACTTTTAGATATATATTTCAAGATTTTTTAATTCTATCGTAGCATTAATTATAATTTAAATAAAAATATTGTGGAATCGTGAAAATGATTTTCATCGAAAAACTGGGAGTGCATTTTGCAATTTTATAAAAATACTGTTTTCGCACGTCGCATAAAATTGTCGTGAACTGAAGTAGTGATACTTCAAGCTAAGAGCATTACATACGTGGCTTCCTTTATTTGCAGTCACTGCATATTCGACGACGCAGTTTGTAAACTATTGCAAGTTTGCACGAGTGACGAACTATTAAGATTACGAAGCCGTTTTATACTCCGGTTGATAAGGGTTTAATCTGCGGCTCCTGTGGTTCCTTCCTATCGCCATTATTTAGTCAGTTCGCGACGTCTTGTTTGCATTTCGCATTCTACTTCCTATCGACATGTTCCTTATGTTAACAAGTTTTGTTTGTGAAAATGATAACTAATACGAATCGGAGAGGACGTTTGATGAAAGTTCAAATACGATGAAACAGGACAGGGGAATCATTAGTT
>NW_017163422.1:599973-616704 GCF_001652005.2 Ceratina calcarata | reverse complement strand
TATAACTTTTAAAAATGCATATTTGGTCACCGTTTTTATGAACATGACTCATATAAAAATCCTTTATCATTTTTATTTTATTAATAATTAACTTATTAGCATTATCTCATGCTATACTAGCATTTTTGCACATCAAATTTTACGATAAATGCATAAAATCTGCAGTCTTACCATCATTTAGTTTCGTGAAATAAAGTTATTTCCTTTTTCTTATCTCCATTTCTTCAAATACCTTATTTTCACGCGACGTAACGGACGGATGCGACGAGTTTCACCTGGCACCGTTTCGCTGGCTGAATTTCGTGCATCCAGTGGTATGATTCGCGGGAATCGTCAACCGTGCGGCGGCATGCTCACTGATAAGCGCCATAAAACGTCTGTCAGTGGCCGTTGGAACAGGCCGGAGGGCGAAAGAGTGGCTTGTCGGGCCGTGTAATGAATTTATTGTCGGTTCGGAGAAGAATATTCGTGCCATGGGCGACACGGGTTCGGATAAGATAACCGCAGAACGATTACTTTGTTCGCCGAGACAACTTTCATTCCGACATGGTTCTTTGAAGCGAGGAGGGAAAACGGCACACGATTAGTCGCAAAGAAAACGAACCATGCGCGTTACGCGAGATTCTCTGCATTCAGCTTTTACAACAACGAGGGACGAGATAGGAATTCGTTTATCGAAGGTGCGCTTCGATGCTGCGAGGCTTTGAGACGCGCGCTTTAACCAGGAATTCGTGAAATTTGTTTTGCGATCGAGATTTCTACATTTTACTCTTGTTTTTCGGATAGTATCGTTTAAAATATAATTGGAAAATAAAGTAATTTTTGTTAATCGTAATAGCAGGCTTGACTTTTATCTGACAATGAGTAAGTATCGGAATTTTAATTCCACGGACGATAATATAAGACGCGATTTACTGTAATTTAATGCAAGTTTGCAAGGATTAATTTTTGTTTTTTTACTGAATTATTATATCTGAAGAAATGTAATTGACGCTAATTTGGAAGTCTCACTAGGAAAGCAACTTTAGTATGCTTCAAACTCGATAGGTATTTTTTAAGAAAAAAATATCCTCTCTATGTACGTAGCGGTCGGTTGAAGTTTTCAAAAGGTCTTTGGTTTTGCATGGGCTGCAATTGGAGTTAACCCACATCGTTTTACGTAACCGCTTGCCGTTTCATCCTCCTACCCCGTTCCACCATCCATCCCCTATGGCTCTTTCGTTTGCATACTTTATCTCTGTTTTTTGCTGAGTCGCTGAAAGGAAGAGCATGAACCACCTAACGCGGCAGTATAGTCATAGGTCGTGAAAAATAGAATGGTGTAGCCACGAGATCGTTCTTCGTATTCACTGATTCCAAAGATTACTTGGCTTGCAGTAATTATTAGCATGAAACGAGTAGAGTGTTTAAAATCTAATAACAATTGTTCTACCGATTTAATACCGACTTGTCTCTTACGAAGTTTACGAGTAGCGAGTATGAGAATGATACTGAAACCGCTACCGGTTTATCTCTGGACGTGTGCTATGGAAAGTTCAAGGCATTAAACTTTTCTTAGAAAACTTGTAAAATCGAGGCCCATCAGTGACTGCGATTATCTCCTTAACTACCACTCGTTTATATCATGTCAATTCAAAACATTTCTCTAAGAAATTTATTATGGTATCATATATCTATAGAATAGATAGATTGACATCCCTTAAAAATGAAATGGAATTGAAATACGTGAAAATACTAAAAAATCATTACAGTGGCATTTTAATCTGGTTTAGGAAATGTAGTTTCGACCTAAACGTGAATTCCAGAAATAGTACTTGTTCTGCATCTGTTCTTTGTGACTTGATCGGCTATGGTACAGTACTATATCCCCTGTCTACAACTTTTCGAGCTGTCCCTTCTTTCAGTAAACTGGTTTCGGACTTTGTTTCCTAATGGGATTAGCGGGATTAGCATTTGATCTCACCTTGTGAGTCTGGCAACGAAACACGCGAGCCGTGTTCGTTAGCTCGATACCTTCGCCGAGTTTCGTTCCGTGTAAATCTAGCGTTTAGTTCGAGTTCCAGTAGTTTCAAAATTATACACAAGATACACTTGAAGCAAACAAACTGAACTTGGATTCAATGTCGGGATATGCAAACGAAGTCAAATTAGCGTCGATTAAATTCCCTCTGGTTATAATAATTTTAGTAGAAAACGAGAGTTAAAACTCGTAGATAATTATAAGGGTAGTATACTTATATTTTTCATTAAATTGCAGTAAATTGCGTTATATATTATCCTTTATAGAATTAAATTTCTCATACTTGCTTGGACAAGAATCGATTGGCCCGTCACTCGAAGACAGGTACCGTGTGTCAGTCAAGAGATTCATTGAGGTTTCCCATCGTGAAGGCATGCATGAAATAAAATTCAATCGCGATAGGTATAAGAAATTTGTCCTCCGATCGCCGGATAATGAAATCTGAGATCGGATGAGAACGGGGTAGAATCTGTGAAAATCCGAATAAATTTTGTCGGATAAGATCGAGCCTCGGATTCATCCTTCATTCGAACCCGTTTTATAGGTTCCCTTTAGTTAAAACTCTCGCTGTTCGTCACTCGTACGTGTAATCGAATCGCGTTCAATGCCCGAAATTAATCTGGACGATGATCGAATTTGACTACGAACTCAAGTATCACCTCGAAGACTATGAATACTTGGAAATCGGTGATTCGACAGAATTTAATGGGTACTTAAATTAGCGTGGAGATTTTCTAAGGAAAACATGTCATCGGACGCTCGCTATTAAAATTCGTCTAGGTTCCATTCCTTAATTGGGTAAAAAATCTGCTGGCTCGGTTTGTGATTCACGATTTATTTTACTGCTTATTCTATCCAATTTACATAATAAAATAAAAAATTATTTTTATACATTGATTCGTTTTAAATGACAATTAAGAATATCTTTAATTCCATTTTGTTCGATCTACGAGACCCGAGTCGTTTTGATACGCGTTTGACATCGAAAGATAATAATCTAAGGAATTAGTGATCTTCAAACTCGACCATGATCTCGTTTCGGGAATAGAAGACATCGACTCTGGTCACGAGATAGAATCTTGAGTGATTTTCGTGTTCTGATTTCATCGTCCTCTTTGTGAAGAGACTCTCTCTCGCGTTAATAATGCCATAGCCCGGTCCTCGCTTCTCCTTCGGCTCTATCTATTTATCTTCGTGTCGTCTGTCCAGCTTCCTTTCCCTTTGTGTCTCGTGCTTCGCCGTTGTCCTTTGTCCACGACTGCACCCCTTTACCCATTCTTTTGTTAATTTAGACATCTCTCCGCTTCTCTGGATTTCTCTTTCAGATTTCATTCTCGCATTCTTCCCCCGGATTCCTACTATGTTGCTCCTCTTAGTTCGAGTTCCGTTTTAAATTTCGAAGTCGAATTTTCTTACTACAAACGGGCAATCCCGGCAATATGAACGGAACGGAATTATACTTGAAGACGCCATTCTACATTTTCCGAGTCCCGTTCTATGTTTCTCATTTCAAGTCTAAACCCGCATATTCCTGTCGTTCGAATGCATAAGCAAGAAACAGAATGCTTCTCGTCGATCGGACGATTTCGTTGTCGTCTCACGTACCGTGCCCGCATCGATATCGAGGGCAATTATTTCTTGATCTATAAATCTCGGAAGTTGTTTTATAAGGTGCGGTGGCGTGACCAACCTGCGGACGCGTCGAGATCTCGTTGTACCTGTAGCGTCCCGAGGTTTTCTCGTGCGCATAACTAGACAAGCCACCTGAACAATCCTATGATCGTGTTTCACCGAAACAATAAATCTAACGGTAAAGGGAAATTAAATTTTCGAAATGTGAATTAATTGCATTTTGCATTGCGAATAGTTTGGGAATTTTTTTCAACGCTTTGCTATTTCTTTTCCTGTTTTCAATCTTAAGAGAATTATTTTTAGGATTAGAAACTTCTGTCATCAATTATAAAAGTTTCTGTCATTAATTATTATCAACTTGAGTATTAAACCTGTGTTACATTTTTCTTTGTATTTTATTATTGAAACGTACAATGTAGAGCGTTTCAATCTCTTTAAGAGAATTCTATCTTGAATGAAAGAAAATTCACATTGTATTCTACGTCTCATTGTTCGGATGTAATTCCTCGGCCTTTAGTATTATTACAGAAAGAATAGGTACCATTCGATTGTTAACCTTTCAATACTTTCTTTTCCACAAATTTTTCAATGATGATAAGTATGGATGGGGGATACGATGAGAAAGAAACGGTTCATTCGATAATTATAATTTTACGACAGGCTAGACTCTCCAATTATTTTTCTTAGCTTTGTATGCGAATTCTTTTTGCGATTTTTTGCGTCGCATAAGCATTCTTCATTTTTCTTCCACTCAAACCTTAATTTATATTTTGTCGAAATTAAGTCTCCGGTTTCTCTCCTACTCAAGGATTCCACCGCTTTCTTAGACATCATTTTCAAGTCCAAATTCTATAGACTTTAGAACGGGCAGTGAAACAATTTCACAGTAGTGGTAAAAATTTTCTTCATTTCCGGAAACTGGGTTAAACCGAAAGTTTCCCGAGACGGAGCCCCCGAGTTGAACAATCCGGCCTGAAGCTCCTCGAGACGGGTTGCCGTGTGTAAAAAGCAATTAGACTTTTCGATGAATAATAAACACGTTCCTACCCGAGTTTGCCTCTTTCTACGCGCGGTTTAGTGCAGCGCGTGATTTCGTTTCAGCCACGAATCGCGTTCCAGTTCACATAATTAGCGAGACTGCGAATCTCATGTACGCGTACGTCGGGTGTAACGAGGAACCGAGATAAATGTGGTTACTTTATCGTTCCCGTATCGTGGAATTCTTAATCGTATTATCCCAGCGATGCAGAAAATATTTCGTCACGGCATAATTGCTAATCTCTCGGCGCCGTTCGCAATTCCATTTTCATCTCTGATGATTACCACTGGGAATTGTCCGCCGCGTTGCGATGCACCGTTTCCTTCAACGGCTGGAACAAAGGTAATCGTATTCCCGTTGATGTTTAAATGAGCAACACCATTACACGATCCGTTACCATTACTCTCCTCTCGTTTTACAATTAAGATTTGCAAATCGTTTAATAATCTGAGCAACTGAGAATCTCTCTCGACCTAAACTCATTCATTGTACTCACTCGCTCACTATCTCCTATCTCGTCTGCGTCTAGCTTCTATCTACAAGGGACACTAATTTAGCGGACGACTCTCGAGCGCTTTGATTACCGTCCGTGACGATGATCAATTCCATGAAGCTTACTAAATAACGTTTGGAGTTAGTGTCGGAAGCTCGGATACGGCAGGATTTATCTTGATTGAGTTAATATATACTTAGAAGCTTAAAAAATGCTAGTCTCATCGTTCAGTTTGACTTTTCTCTGGTTTAAGCTGTGTGTCTCTGTTCTTTCGGACGATCGATATTCGAGCAACGATCTATCGTGATCACTCGAGAGACTGGCAGTTTCCGATACAATTTGTCAGAGATGAGCAGGAGGTTGACCAGAGGGACACAAAAGACAGATGAGAAGTTACTCCGGGTAATAACCGAGCAGTGCAGCTGAATTGCCTCGGATGCGATACTCGTCGTCTAACCGGAGGCGGATCCGGTATCACGTCACGCTTGCGTAGGTATATCGTCGTTGCGGCGCGGCGTTGCGCCAGACCCGAGAGGATCGCGTGTTTCCTCCGAGATCCTTGATGGATCGGAGCTTGGAAAAATCTGTTGTTGATGTGTGTCTCTGTTCTTTCGGACGATCGATATTCGAGCAACGATCTATCGTGATCACTCGAGAGACTGGCAGTTTCCGATACAATTTGTCAGAGATGAGCAGGAGGTTGACCAGAGGGACACAAAAGACAGATGAGAAGTTACTCCGGGTAATAACCGAGCAGTGCAGCTGAATTGCCTCGGATGCGATACTCGTCGTCTAACCGGAGGCGGATCCGGTATCACGTCACGCTTGCGTAGGTATATCGTCGTTGCGGCGCGGCGTTGCGCCAGACCCGAGAGGATCGCGTGTTTCCTCCGAGATCCTTGATGGATCGGAGCTTGGAAAAATCTGTTGTTGCCTCACGCTGTGTACGAAACTAGCTTACCTTCCGAGGGGTACTCGTTTTTTAGCTGATCGTTTTCGAATCTTCATATCCGCTTTTCTGTCTGAATCAGACGATAGTAATCTGAGGAAGGAACATCGTTTATCTTCTTGAAAATTAATCCATTATCCGGAGTCTAACGAGGGCAAAGGATACGTCGTGCAATTATTGCGACTTTTTAATTAAAATTGTGACGTCGAATATTATTGTAACATTTTATGAAAGAATTCAGACGACGAATTCAGCAGACGACAAAATACTATCTTATTCTTGTTTGTCTCTGTTTTATGTTCGACAAGAATACGTGTTCGCACGGACGAACATCCGCGCTGTATTCGTCGGAAAGGAGAATGCACTCGCATAAGCGGGTCGTTCCCGGAACGGCCAGGACGGCGATCCGCGCGCTCTTTGACTTTAATTTTCAGGCGGCTGTCTTGAATGAGCCATTAGCCGCTGGCACGCGTACACGGAGCAGCCCTTCGAACACAGACAGTGTGACGCTTCTCCACGGTGCGTTTCTGGCGATCGCCGAAAATAACCGGCCGGCTCGAGCGAACGCGCGGATGTTTTACGCGCACATGGTGAAACGCGTTGCTCGCGCGTTTTAGGCAGGTGCACCTGGTCACGCGATCGGAATGCAGATTCGCGGAAGAAGTGGTTAGCTCGTCGGCCACTTAGGGCCAATTAAAATTACTCTTAATTACGGTGGTCCACGACGGGCAACCGAGGATCGGTCCTTTAATCTCGAAATTTATGAATCCGAACCAGAATACAGGAGGTCGGTGTTGTCGCACGTTGAAAGGAGTTTGATTAATCGTCCGAGTGGAGATCGCTCGCTTTGGGGATAGCTTCGAGGAAACGGCGAAGATGGGTTTAAACGGTAACCGGTGGAAACATTTCGGTTACCTGCTCGGATGATATACGATCGTGAATACGAGAGTTTCGTGGCAAGTGTGACATTCGATAGCGTAGATTCCGGGAACGAGTATCGTTAAGAAGGAATGGGACGGGCTCTGGATCTTTGGTTAAAAACGAGAGCATGGGAACAGCGTAGAAAGTTGGTGACTCGACTTCATGAAATTTATTATTCGACGTAACGTAGCAGAAGGTTCAAACGCGAAACACGTATATAGACTTACTGCTTGAATCGTAACGAGTTTCATTTGCAGTCGCACATGGGATTAGATCATGCAACGTTTGCATGGGACATTTTGTAACGATGCAATTAAACGTATCCACCATAGAGCGATTAGGTTCTCTCGTAATTACGTCCGTCTCCTTCGAGGATGCTCTTCCGTGGAGTTGGAAATGCAACGGTGGCTACAGAATGTACAGTTGAAATGTTAAAGAGGCACTTCAGCCTGTTCATCACGCCGTTGCTAATCGAGTTATCACAGAAAATACGAAAATGACTCCATTAAGCAAATGTCAACTTTTTCTCTAAACAAAATTAATCGAAAATCTTTCATGAAGATTCGATTTATTCTTTTTACGGTATAATGAGTTTACTTTTAATTTCTTGTTTAATCATTTGCCATTGCGATTCGACGTTCATAGTAGCGGGAAGATAGTCAAATCTTTTCGTCAGAGATTCTATCGTGTCCCATTTTGAAATGCAAAGTATTCCAGGCACGCTCCGGACAAAGGACTACTCTCGATACGAGGATAACGATTGACGCGATCAATGGGAAGATCGACGAGCATTCGCGGGCGTTGAATGAATATGAAGGGACGTTTCAAGCCGTTCGAACGGTCTCATCGATGTGTTCAGTTTAAATCCCGACTTTGTCCGCCTTCGATCGCGATACGACGCGTGTCCGGCTCGATACGTTCTGTTCCGACAGATCGATCGATGATTAATGATCCGTGTCGATCAAAATTTCCCGAATCGCGATGATAGATAAGAATAATAGCAGCGTTTCAGTTGTTATTGTGATAATAGCGGCAGGTGGAAGTGGAGTTAACTGTACGGTAATCCAGACGAAATTGATATAAACGGTAGTAGAGAAAAGATTCCGTAACATGTTATTACAGATTAGATGCGGAAGCATTAGAGTAATTTAAACGTGAGGTCAGTCTAATGACCCGAACAGTTGCAAATAATACAACTAGCATGAGTTTTAAATTTTTATGTTGGAAATTAGTTGAACATGAATTTTGTTAACATATCTTTAATATTTCAACTTCACGAACATTGACAAGCTACAGATATTTTATTATCAATTTTTTTGATGGGATGTCGTTCCGCAGCTTCGATTCCATCGTCCACGTGATTTTATCTGATCGGGGATCTGCTAAAAGTATCCCGTCATCGTCGGATCTCACCTCTTTGGAGGAGTAACATCCAAAGGGTGGAACCGGACACGTATATCTCTGGTATCATTCGCACGATAAATCCCCGTATTTGTCTGACGTAGTATCTGATCGGTGTACCGTACCATCGGTGTATATCCAGAGGGTGAGAAAGAGGGGTCCCCGGATGATCCCCGGGATAGACGTAAACAATGGCGAAAGGCCGAGGTTCGCCATTATTACGACGAATCAGACGAATCGTCGCGACGCGGCTTCGAGCACTGGTTTACGTACGAGCGACGGTGACTCAGCCGCGGAATGCCGCACACGCGCCCTGCCTTGATTGCCTATCAGACTCCGCGGCTCGGGCTTCTATAAATAATACGACACACGTATCCGCGCATATACCTACGTGCACGCAACCTAGAAATGGGATCAAGCTGGTAATTGATTCGTGGATTACGAACAATCCGATCGAAATTGCCAAATTTCCTGTGTATCTGCCACGGTTTCGGTAAGGACAGGCTGGTCAGGGCTTTGGTCGAACATCGTCGGCTAAGCTTTGAACCAAACGTAACTGTTGATAAATAAATGACAACTGTAAAGGTTTTAAAACAGTATATTTCGCACTTCGCATAAACTGATACAAAATGATCATCATATTATTATATGACATCGGTAGACTTATAAATAATATGGTAATTGCATTTTTATGGGAATTAAATTTACATTTCTTTGTTTTTTAATACGGTGAACAATAAGTATAATAATTGTCGTGCAATAAATTATAAAGGACTATATTTCGCGATCTATTAATTTAAGAACAATTTTTCATGGGGTTTCTCAATGTATCCAAGACGTGGACGCGGTTTAATCCCATCTCTATTCCCGGGGCAATGATAGGCGTGCGTTTCTCGAGGTGTCGAGGAGAGAGCACGCAACGCGTGTAACGCCTCGTAACGGTGTTGCGCCCGTAGCCGCGACAAAATTGCCGTTAATTAATGCAGCCGCAGGTATCCCGCCTGATGGAAAGCTGATCACGTCGCCGCGACGACGCGGTGTGTAGAACGTTTGTTAAATCTTTTCGAACGGTGTGTCGTGTCGCGTCGCCTGAATCCCCGTCTGTAATTTCTAGACGAAGCGTTTGGAGTAGCACCGAGAATATTACATTCACCGTCAACGTGACTCGTAGGCGGTAGCTATTTTCTGAGCGATGGTAGCACGTTGATTGCGTACTGCTCTCTTTTGCCCTTAGCGAGAATCGCAGTTAGCTCGTTTCTTTAGAAACATAAATTTTTCTTTCATAATTTCTCTACTAAAAATTTCAACAATTTACAAATCACCATTAAATTCACGTTTGGAAACAATCGTCCGAAACGCTGTTGCAAAAATGCATTTACAGTAGCTGCTGAAACCGCTTGTTTAAGCTCGGTATTCGCGCGCGAGCATCGTTTTTTTCTATGGCCGGGATAAGAGATTCAAATCCCCGGAGGAACAGCGTAGCACGTTGCATCATCAGGAAACCGAGGTCCATTAACCTTTAGCGTCCTAACGCCACGTGAACGACGAGGAGGACGGACGTAGAAAAACGGAGTGGCAGAGACGAGGAGCGAAGACGGGATTCGCAACAGAGCGGCGAGGATCGCGGAAAAGTGAATGCAATTAGAAACGTTTGCACCTTCATCTCGGTTCGGCCTTTGCCTCTCTTATATTATACAATGCGCGTTGATAAAATGCGCGAGCGTTTAATGGTTCCTTGCGCGCCGCTCGTGTGGAACGTGTGGGCCGTCGAAGGGTATTTTAATGACGCCGGGCATTATACGGACGTAATTTACACCGTATTGTGTCAGTTCTCCCGCGGCCGGACCCGGCCTGTGTGTCTATTTCGTAATGGTCGGACGATCGTCAGACGGACGATATTTTATTTCCGCGGAAACGGTTGAACACCTCGAACGTAGGAGTCATTTCTAAATGGAATCGTTACGATTTTTCTCGATTTTATATCGTCGGTATGCAGCCACCAATTTACGCGTCTGCGTTCGTATATAAGACGCTTTCTAAACGTCCCTGCAGTCTAAGAATTTCTATTCCATCGTCCGGTAGTATTATCTCATTTATGATTACTGTTTTACTCGTATGTCTTTCGGGCGTGTTGGAAAATGTATAGAGATTCTGCGATTACCGTTAGCCGGTCGTAGCTACGGGCCGAGCGAGACTCGTTTCATTTTTTTTTTTCGAAATGCTAATAACGCGCAATTAACGTCTCGCCTGACCGTCTGTAATTTTGTAATAGATTAAGCCAGATACTGTTTACGTCGTACGTATATGCGTTTCACGAGCTCCAGTGTCTTTCGAGCAGATAAATGTATTTCGCCGACGGACGCAAGGACCGTTTCGCCCTTTCGCGAAGATACTTTACAGCCGCTGTGTTCGCTATCAACGTGATCTCCCGGTTACAATAAAATGCTCGCCACGGAGTCAGAGTCAAACAAATGGTCTTGTAACACGGTATTTCTTCGATTCGATAAACGACGCGTCCGTGAACACGATTTCAGACGTTGCACCCACAGTTCCTGCAACGACCGGGGAACGAGCATCCGCGTCGAGATAGGCCTTTAAGGTGGCCACGTCCGGCCTGGCTGGCAATAAGGCATAACAACGGGACGGCGAGAGTAATAATAACGCGATACGGCGGTGCCAGGCCTCGACTCGCTGTATCTGCATGCAAACTGCATGGAACGCCGTGAATAATGACGTCGCCGATGCAGCTCGATCCGGCGGCGGCGGCGCGGCGTCGACGAAAATTCGTGCGTGGCTCTGTCCTTCCTGGAAATCTCGAGGAACGTTAAGATTATTGTGAAACGATATTTTCTTCGCTGCAAGACATCTGACGTCAACGATTGAACTCGAGCCATTGTGTGCTCTTCTTTTTTTTAAATGCTGTTTCCCTTAGTTGTTGTTTTTGCGAAGTAAAAGAAAGCAGATAGGAACTAAAAACTCTCTGGTCATTCGTTTTAATGCGATTTTTTATTTGTTCGGTCATATTTTTTACAATGTCCGAAGACTTAGGAATGAGGGCGGTGGATTAGGTGGTAGTAAATCTGAGATAGCGATTTCGTTTTCCTTCGTTCGCCGTTCGAGCTACGTTTAAGCGCAGAATACTGGCACAGCCAAGGAAAGAACCTTTCGTCTTCAGGATATCGCTAGCGAGATTGGAAGCTCGATTCGTCGGGTTGTAATGCCTTCGCGGGTTTCATCGAGCCAGATGATCGTAATTCGAAGTCGAGCACGCGAGGATTCAGTGTCCTCTTTCTTTAGCCGTGAACGTGGATTCGATCGAGAATCGTGAGGGAATAATAGGGCGATTTCCGGAGGATTCCTCTTGGCCCGTTCTGGATGAAAGAAGAAAGGGAAGAGTTAGCGTAAAAATGAATTCCTTGAGAAAATTCTGCTTCCTTACCGAATATCCAGAAATTCTGCTCGATAAGCTCAATTGCAGCGTATGATGATGAATCCAATCTCTCTGGATTGCGGACTTAAGAAGATCCTGGAGACGAAAGATTCTTTCGCCACACCAGGATTGCGCTTTTAAATGTACGTATGCACTTGAGTTCTATAATTTTCTGAAGTTCTAATTAAGGAATGTAAGATTGCTCTGGAAATTCCGATTATAAAGTTTGACGACAATCGAATTAAGATAGTAAAGGATAGGTTCGAAGATAAAATTTCAATTCAACGTTATGTTTCTGCGAGGGATAAGATACACCTTCCCTACTTTATATCCGTCCCAAAAATATAAAGCAACCCTCCCGGGGCGGAGCTATGGTCGTAAAGAGTATCAGACACTGAAAAGACTTCCGTCTGAAATATACCAAAAAAATCGATGATACTGTTTGAGAATATTTTACGAAAATATTCTTATGTATATCTCTGACTCTCGTATTCGCTTGGAATCGTGTATTGAGTTCACTTTTCAAGTTCGTAACAGCGAATCGTAGGGATCGACCATGCGAGAATTGATTGAGAAGAGAAAGTGGCTCAAATTCAATTTGTTGGCTGCGTGCGAGACGCGGAAACTGACACGTTCCGAGTTTCGATCTTAACGAGGGGTAACGCGCCGGGTTGCGTCGGACTCGCAGGTTCTCGCAGTAAATCATTTGCGGTTCACGCTTATCTGGCTTGTTATATCTGCTTAGCAGAAATACCTCGTGCTCGTAGTGACCTTTACTTGGAACCCGCCAACCGGACTGTCACATTGGACATGATAGAATTCGGTTTAGTAATAAGAAATTATCGTATTCGTGAAGGCTTGGCTTTTATCCTTCGCGTTACATAGCTGCGAGGAAGTAAAGGATGAACCGTAGTTTCTAAAAATATTTTTTTGGCACAGATAGAAAAATTTAGAGACAATGTTATTTTTCTTTAACAATCCATTACATCGATAGAAACATTAGACAGTTCTTAACAAAGGGTATCGACTTAAGAGCAAGCGTAGGACGATGAGGCATTGGGTCAAAAAGTCGTCCTGGAAGGCGTGAATTTCACGAACATAAATTGACGAGTTCGTAAATAAGGGAGAGACACTTGGCTAGGATATAACTCGACTATTTATACTATAGAGAATAATGTCTCACGACAATAAACTTCGACACATGATCATTCGCCGCAACGCTCGAATGACTCATGGCCAACAATAAACCATTCATCCAGGTCGACGATTTCCTTTCACAAAACTCGAAACATACCGCCGTATGACAATGCGACGACTCGCGCATACGAATAAGAATGTTACTTCTAAAAATGCATAACCTTTGTGCGAGAACGACGCAGACTGAACGGTCCATTTCGAAACGATTCCTCGACGCGACGAGCTTTGTCCGATGCAGCCCCTCTCCGGTTTCCGAGCGATACTTTATAAGCAATTTGCAGCGCGTTGATCGACTCGGATGGCCACGGTTCGATATTGATCCGCACGGTGATCCGGATACGAGCGAACCGGACGTGGGCTCGCGACTCCCGTAAATCGCTGCGGGCTCGTAAATACGCGACGTGCGCCGTATGAAAATTGCTTTTAGCCGGGTTTTGTATTTCTCTTTCGCGATACGTACACCACCCCCTACCTTTCGCCCTTTCCTCTGGAGATAGCCGGACTATTAGTGACTCCGAGTATTTATCCACCGTTTGTTTGCCTCCAGTTGGAAGTTACGTTAATACGCTGGACTAATTGGAGTTTAGTATGGAGTTGCGATTTTACCAGATTAGAGGGTGGTGGTTATAATAGGAACTCATGGAACGTTTGCTATCCATGGAATTATGCTTCTCGTAGCATCTCGATATGTATACTTTAGACTGATTTTATTTATCAGATTGAGGAAGTAGTGTTTTGCGAGCAATTTAACTTACCTAAGTAGTCTTTTCCAGATGTTGGTAGTGTCAGATCGTTCGGTTTACAACGAGGTTTTCTGCGTGCATAATGCGAACGCGCGCGTACGTAAAGGCACTTTAAAAAGTTCATTTAACCTCTTAAACGAATTCCTAAAATCTCAATTTCCGAGACTTTACTTCACACGTTGCAACTCGGGACGTTATTACTTTCGTGTCATACAAAATTCACGCAAGTTTTCTCGTACTTTTCCAAAACCGATAACAAGAATATTTCTATATACACGTATCATCTCCTTCCGTTACAGACACCGTTAATCGTGCATTTTTATCAAAATGAAAATCATAACATAGATACATACATGTATGCATTCGTGCATTGTGTACAGTTACGACTGATGGTTAATTAATGAGAGTTACGGTAATACAAGCGCCGTTTTGGCAAGTCGTGTCCCGGAGTTTCCGGTAACGTGGGGCAACAATCGAAAGGTGAAAATCGCGCGGCGTAAGATCGTGTTTCGGTTGTCCAATTAACAGCGTGTAGTCGAGCATTATCGTGAAATAAAATGGCGGGTTTCGTATAGCGTTCCTCTATGTTCAACGAGAATGGCCAGTCTCTGTTCATTAATTAGCATTTCACGATCACGTGGGTCGCCGGTCGTTGTTCCCTTTTCTACACCGGATTCGCATGTACATAAGTCTTCGGCACGAACGATCGCGTGACGGATTTCAAATTATTAATTAGCTGCCTCGAACGCGACCCGTATAATTTATTTGTACGTAAACATTGCATCGTCTCGGGAAAGTTTCATTGTTTTATGCGCATTTCTTGACGAAGTGAGACACGAAGTCAAAGTTGAACGAAAGCTGACGTTCATGGCTAGAAACCACGGTTGCTATAAAATCTAATATATTAGAAATCAGAGTCCAATTAGCTTCAATGATTATTATAATTTTATTATTTCATCTTCTTATAAATTCTTTCACAATTCCTACATTTTTAAAATGCTTTCTCGTGAGGTCAACTCTGAAATATTGTTCCATTCTTTGAGAGAATTCAATGCTAACAATAAAGACATACAGAAATTAATAAATAAAACCAATAGTTCTAGCGAGGTAAAAAATGTTATAAAAATTGCTGTGTACAAATACTAGATCGTTTTCCTTTTACGTTATCGCCGTTTCTAAAGGCACGACCCAAAAGAGAAACTGGCGAACACGGTTATTCGCTCCGCATTCGGTTGGTCGTTTCAGTTAGTTCAATAAATAGCGGAAAGCACTGGAGTAAATCTTTGTTTCTGGAGCTGCTTCTTCTTACCGCTTTCGGCTCGAACGTAGAACGCACGAACACACGTATGATGCATATCTCGAGCCAGATGCACCGGTAGATAGAATCGATGTACACGCGGCGTGAATGCATCGGGAAGTCGCACCCGATGAAAGAGTGCCTGTCGAGACAACGCCCATGTTCCCGCGACCATTAGTGTTGCAATTCTTTTTACGAAAGTCAAAGGAACAGAACAAGATCCCTTTTTAGGTCATCGTCATTCCTAAAAAGTTATTGAAAAGGCACATTAGATTTACAATTCCTCGATACAGAGATTAGAAAGATTCGTTTAACTGATAGGAAATGAAGTTGCTTGTATCCGTTTTTGCCGTGGTCAAAGAATTATTTTCTTATTCGGACACTCTTTCCAACGGTCACGACGCCGTGTTCACGGACACGCGTGGGAAGAGGCACAGCCAGACTAGAAGAATCAATGTCGGGATAACGATTGATGCTCGTGCCAGAGTGCCAAGGGGATGTATCCCCGCCGTGTTTTTCGGGGTTTCTAGGTTGACGAGTTTCTATTTTTATACACACCGGGCCAATTACGCTCTTGTCGTCAATCTGTAGCCGCGTAACCAAATAACCGGTTCGCTCCGATTGGCAAAGCACGATTAATCCTACGTTTCGACCCTCTTGAACTCGCGCGAGTTCTGCCTCGAGGGTGGACACGCGAACGTAACGCGCGTTTTCGATTAGATTTCTCCAGGCTGCTGGTTCATGATGATTCAGTTCACTCTTTATCGCTGCGATTCGATTTTCGCTCGCTATTATGACTGGAAAATTGAAGACAGTGTCGGTGCAAGAAAATTGATGGAGATTGAGTTCTGATGGGAATAGAAATGTAGGGAAAATAGTTTGATGGGGTTTCATCAAAGTTCGAGCTCACGATTTGAATATCAGTTTCAGTGAATTTTATTTGTTATTCAATTGCAATAAATCGCTCATTATTAAAATGAATAAAATTGGAATTGATTAAATCCAGTTCTAATACAATTGTTAAGTACTTTATCAATTTCTGAAATTTCTTTCTCTCTAATGAAATTTTTATTTTATTTCAGGTAAGCGCAGTTTGATCTACGCTTCAGTTATCTCTTCATTACTGAATATACCATCGTAAGTAATTTTTAAAACGACTTGTATTAAAACCCTAGCGTAATATTTCTGAACTGCCCTTGTAAGTAACGATTTCTCGTTAACCCTGTCGCGCATTCGCCATACAAAAGAATCATCCAAATATTGACTCAGCACTCGTCCCTAGTATCGGTTTATTCTGCTTCACTGATACGTGGCGTTGTCCAATGCACTTTTATTTTTTTTCCACCCTCTTCGTTCTCCCTCCATTCGTCAACGAGAACGCGTATTTGTTCCAGGCAATCGAAACCTTTCATAAACTGTTATCATACACCGTGAACAAAATTTGTCAAATGTGATGATTACGTCTACGTATCCATCCGAATCAAACAATTTTTTTAATCTATATATTGAATGCAAAAGAACATCTGGCAATAAATTCTTAAGATAATTCACTTCTATCATATCCTTGTATCACGGTTGCGTATTATTGTAATAACCCGTGCATCGTTAC
>NW_017163422.1:586378-599440 GCF_001652005.2 Ceratina calcarata | reverse complement strand
TCTCTTTAATTATAGGAAATGCGTTTTTCTAAGGTACATAAACTTTTGGGATTGACTGTATAGCCAATATATCCTTAACAAAAAAGTTCAATTTCCGCTACGTGGATCGATAAATTGGAATCTCTGGAGTTATCATTTTAAGTATAGGATTTCGCCCGAAGGAAAATCGTGTCCTAATTTTTTTAAAACTAATTCCCGTTGAATAAATCAAGTTTCCATTAGCAATCGGTGTCCGGATGCACATTGACCAATTTCGTTCGGTATCGAACATTCTTTTTTTCTCGACGGTACTTTTTCCGCCCTCCGGCAAGATTTATCGTCCGTTCTCTTCCCTTTCTTCCGATAAATGCAACGGGGAACTGAATACGCCGTAATCTTCTTACCACCGCCGTAGGACATTTTCAGTAACCCCCGTCCGCCTCTTATCGTCGGATATTATCGAGACTTTCGGTGGATGAATATATACACGTATATATAGAGAGAGAGAGCTCCCTTGCGCGCGAAATTATCGGATCGCGCAGATAATCTCGTTCATCCGACTATTTCGACGTCAAAATTGGCCCGGCAGCGGTTCGGGTCTTTCTTCAACGCTGCCAATCTGTCAGGGGGTGGGGTTAACTTTCTATGCGTGGAGAAAGAGAGCAGTTTGGGAAGCTTCGAAAGTTTAGACGAATCTGTCTCCTTAAAAAAGTTTACTTTTTATAATATCTTAATAGAAGGTGAGTTAACATATAATTTTGATGTGGAAGTCTATACAGAATTCGACAGGAACTGTTATATTAAATGATCTATTAAAATGAAACAATTCACTTCATCACACAAAAGATCTTCTAATAAAGCGAAAGAACAATCAATTATTTTACATGATTATTCTTATTATCACGCTCCATATTCCTCGGTTGCGTTACGTTGGAAAAGCGTTACATTATTGACTTTCCTCGCTTGCGTTAGCGCTAACTGTGTAAATCCATGCGAAGGAAAAAGTGAGCTCTTTGGACTTCGGAAGATACCTAATTCACCGTATCCGTTGTAAATTGCTAGTCAAACAGACTTCGTTTGCGTCGTTCTCGTTTCTACACCCTACTTATAGCTGACTCTCATGAAACACATAAAACTACTTGCGGAACAGGTTTTCCTGTATCGTCCTCAGAACGTAATAAACTCTTGCGCTTTGCAGAGTCAAGCTCCTATTGGCTCATCTTCTAAAAGCGTACGTATTTTAGCAAACTTTTAACGATCAATAATTCAATGAAACGCGGAGTCAGCGAAGTAGGAGACAGTCTTCGATCATCGTTTCCTTTTTCTTTATCTCCCGAGGTATTCGAACCGGACGACCGGAATGGAAAAATTCGCCTCTTTATTAGCATATAAATTAATCGTCGACGAGAGTCGTCTCCGGCGACAGAATTTTCTCCTCCCTGGCCTAATGCGCCGCGAATCGAGAAATAAAAGTGGCTCGGCTGACACAGAAAGGACGGCGAACGTCGCGGAATATTCGGACCTGTTCCTCGCGTCTTTTTTATGCGTTGATCGGATTAAAGGACCCTATCGAGTTGGCGACGCGGGACATCCTTTGCATCCGAATGGAACGGATAAAGCCGAGGAGGCGAAGAGTAAATTACCCGTGGACGCCGCGAGTTGCCTCCTCCGTTCGGTCAATTATTCCGGATGAAACCCTAAGGGCACTCCCGAAACTTGTTTCGGCCCCGGCTGAAAGGAGTGCCAGTATCGGCGTTGCCCTCTTTTTCTCTCTTTGCTACTCAATGAGGCTCCGATAAACCGAAGCGAACAAGGATGATGCACTTGTAATAGTAGTTGTAGTTATTTTTTGTACAACGCGACAGACCTTGGCCTTGCTACACATTTTTGATCTTCTTCCATGTTAACAGTGGTAAATGTAAAACCGGAATTAAATCGCTAAGATACAACTTTAGATTTCATTTAATGATAGTCTTAGCAATCCGAGAATTGGATAGAATTTTTGTTTGATTTTGAAAAACGAGAAAGTGGAAATTTGTGCAACCCATCATCACGCGAGCACGCCACATTATTATTCCAAAAAATAGAAGAGAATTGCTTGTTTATTGGGTCTCGGCTCAGCGTGAGATTGACTGCGCAGTGATGGCGATCGATGATTCGCGTTGGAGAGCTGTTTGTCGATGCCTCTTCCACTCCAGATACGATAACAGCGAGGTCGATGAAATGGCCAACGGGCTAATAGATGGTGCATGTACAATACGTACGTTCCTATGCGTAATGAGCGTTGAAATTATCCTACTCTATGAAAGCTCTGTCAAAACTGACCCTTCCCAACGGCCGTTCGATTTGGCTCGAAGCGTTTATCGCCATTGTTACAGCGTGAGTGGAACTCGAACGTTCATTACTTTTTCTCTTATTAATTTATTAAATCAATTGCTTTTTCAATACGTCGCGCCGTAGTCGACTTCGCACGGTATGCATACAACTCCCTGGCGCCAGTGCTTACGTCGCAGCACAGTTTGTAACCTCTGAAATGACTTGTCTCGAAATCTATCAAGCGATAAGTTTCTCAAATAGCCACACTTGGGTTCACTCGAACGGGGAACGAGCCATTGTTCTTTCCTCGCGATATCGCATTCCACTGCTCAGAGCCGTCGCTAGAGTTTCCATTGACCCAAGATATAAAGTCGATATTACTGACAATGAAAACATTCCAGTCCGGCAAGTCCCTTTTATTAGAGCCAATTTATATAGAAAAGCTTTTATAGATAGAAGAAAGGGTTTAAAGTCTTAATCCAAGATCCACCGTAATTCCTTTAAGTTAATAGAAGTTTCTAAGACCGGTTGGTCCGTGGCGAACAGTGCCTTCGTTCTCTAGTGCTAAGGACGATACTGACTGTCTCAACGGCAAGGACTCCGGTCTGCAACAATGTGGTCCGAGTGGTAGCCGATCGGCAGCAGTCGCACTTTCTATCGATCTTATCATATTTCACCGCGAACAAGCCGGCCAGTTATTGTAACATGAGCAATGAATAACGATTAATGCGAGAAGATTAGACAATACGGCGCGGCACAACGTTTCGCTGATTAAAAGCAATCTGCGTGTTCCGGTCTAATGGGACTCACGCGAAACGGGCGCAACCCGGGAGCAAAAATCGTCTAAAATCCGTCGATGCGATAAAGCGGCACGCGAATTGAAACAAATTATCGCGACACGGATTTGAATGAACGTTATTGCCGATGACAGTTCGCGTTGCGGGGTCTCGGTAAGTTTAAGCCATCGCTACGCGTTAATATCGGTGAGATATACGAGGAAATGCGGCAGCCGGGTGAACCGATTGAAATACGGCCTCGCGTAAATCGCGAATATCGAAGAGCCAACGTCGGACGCGCGCTCCGGTTCCGCGAATAGAAACGTTCGGATCCATTAGGGAGACTTGACAGCCTGTTTGGATTGAATATCCTGCTCGCACGTATTAGGTGAGTTAATAAAAGATACACACCCGACTGAGACGTGCTTCGCTTGAGATCGCAATAAATTTGAATATTCAGCGATTAAAACAGTTAATACAAAAGTAATTATTGTACTGTAATTTATGATCTAAAAACTGGAATATTATTACCTCGATACATGCCAGTATATTAAATATAGCCTATATAAAATTTTCGTAGTTTCGTCACGTATATTTTCTATGTGAAATTATCAGGTGTTCACTTTTGCGATACGGCTGATCTCGATCAAGCTCCGTGACACCAGAAATCGAGTGGAGCATAAAAGCCTGCGTCATTTCGTTGAAAGCATGGATCCATAAAAACAGCAGGCAGATAACCGTTAATATTTGCGCCGGTCCCGAGTACTCTTTAAACGGGAATTTAAAAAAGGCCAATTGTACGTTTCTTTGGGCGTTTGAATGCGATGCAATTATTGCTTCTAAGTAGTTACGTATAATAAATTGTTACCCAGGTAAATGGTCTCTGGGTGTAGTTTAATTGCTGAAACCATAAAAAGAATTCTCGAACGGTGAAAAGTTAGAAGGTAGATTTCTCTCAATTTCAACGTTGTACGAGTAGAAGACTGGTAATAATAGTAGGTAAAAATAAGAGGAGAAAATGTTGGCGTCTTAAACGTTTGATTTCCGTACGACTTCAGTTTATAATTAAAACGTGGATCATCGAATTTCTTTTAAGAAAGTTTTTCTTGAAGTTTAGATTGAAGATGGAAGCCATCCATTCTTTTACTCTGTTAACTTCAAAATTACTTTCGTAGTTAAAACCGCTTTCTGCAGGTTCAAAGCTTTTTTCAATATTAATTCCCGTTCGGACATAATAGGTGAATTAAAATGTTCACCAATTGCTGGGAACTGTTATCGTTTTTCGTTATTTCGTCGATGTTCCCAAATTCAATTCCTAGCTCGTTACGATGTATTGAATTGTACGGAATCTTAATAAAAATTTCATTATAATATACGCAAACGAAATACACGTAAATATCCCGTGGAACGTCACAAACATGCGCGTGTGCTATCGGCACAATAGGTTAATTTAGCGAATTGAAATTTCCAGGGGCTGTTGAATTGTTGTCGAACGTCGACACAGAGGGGGAGATCTCGAAATTTATCGAATGCCCGAACTAATTACAATTGAATCCTTTATAATCAACCGCCGATTCGCATTCGTCTGTAGTGAATCATCGTTTGTGTCCTTTGGGGTGCATGAAAATACAATGCATTTCGTTGGCCTAAAAATCAGGTTTCAAATTATTCTGTTGGACGTGAGTGAAATAGTCCGTTCAGGATCAGACAACGGTCGGTGAGTCTTGCGGTTAGGTCGCCGACCTAACTGGTCGAAAAGGGACACGAAACTTTCTATATTTTGTACCAGTAATCTTCGCTCGCCACGTGTTATTTTTTTCGAGATAATAAAAGCGAGTGCGTTACATTTTTCCCCTTCTTATAGAAGGAAGGAAAAGGAGTCTTTGGTTCTGTTGCAGCAGAGCTCTTCTGATATTAAAATCTCTTTGAATCCCTGCTGGTTGTATGCGAGGATTCAACCCTGTTCCCTTTTATTCTCGCATATTTTTAATATCGTTTTGACGCGTAACAGGATTCTTATGAAACGTGGAATATCTACGTGTTCTTCTAGAGTATATTTTAAACTGAATGCTGCACATATACGAATGAATTCTCATTCGATGTTACTTTCTATGAAGAATGGAGATATAGAAAATACTGAAATGGTACTTCGTATAGAATTCAGATAATTAGAAATGCGAAGTTGTCGATTATACTAGATTTATTTCGATTTTGTCTCTTGCTGATTTATCGATTAAAAAGAAATCTGGATGTTGATATACATTCTACGACGTAGCCAAATCGGAATAGAGAACTCGGATACGTTCGTGTAACACGAGTACTATATAGAAGTGATGTCTCATCCGAAGGTGTTAAGTTCACGAGCTTGCTGTTCCTTCGTGGAACGCATAGTACGAACGACCGCGATGCGGTCACTAGCTGTCAGGTCGTAAAGACGGTTTAGCGCGCGATGGCCGATTTTGTGGTCAACGTTTCGATTTGTTACGCTGTTAATGGCCACCGTTAAATCGTACGCAATACAGCGTCGTGATTAACGCCGCAGTCCAGGATACGTTTACATTGTGGCGAATTTACAACTGATTCCTTTCATGAACTCGAATTACAAAATAGTCGACAGTTTAATTGACCGAATGATTGATCTTTTTGTAGAACAATTATGAAATAAAAACAACGAGATTTGTTTCCATTCATTTATTAATCAAAATTAAATCAGATATTTCTTTTATCTCAACATTTATTAGTGCATTTCGTTATCGTTTCATGCCAATCGTGCTACGCACTATTATCGCCGAGAAGAATGCACATTTCGGGTGGAAGAAAAATCCGGAAACTCGTTGGAATTCCTAATTAAGATAAATGGCTTCGTCGAATCGTTTTCACTTGGGCCCGTCCGTGCGATCCCGCTCTCGCCATTAATTTATAACCCCCGGTCGCTGGAATTTGTCTCTATCAGATAGAATCCCGGTTTTCTCGACCATTTTTCTCGACCGGGAAAAAGGTATTTTCTGCAAGAGGTCGCGGCATCCTTTCTCACGGCACGGGCCGAGTAAAATATTGCCGAAGATGCGGCAAATAACTATCGCCTTGCTCGCGAAATTACATAAAATAATGCCTTTCTCCCTATATATATGTTATTTTTCCGTTTACGAGTTTCTAGAAATATCAATCTTGGGTATTAAATCTTTTATAATTTATAAACCATCACCCTTTAACGAATATTGCGTTCATTGCTGTTGCACAAAATACGTTATTGCAATTCCTAGCGATTCTCAGTTCAGTAGCAGTTTTTATAGAATTCTAGTTTACTGTTTGCGACGAAACGAATTCCATGCATCCATCCTCTCGTTCCCCAGACAGTCGTGATTGTCGCGCGGCAATTTCTAAGCAAGAGAGTTGGTGATTCCCGCTGCAACCGGTGCACGTGAATAGATCCTGATCATCTCGATCAAAGGCCTCGCGTTCGCCCCAGCGTATTCGACATTCCACGAGTAATACCCCGCTCGTACAGCTTTGACTATTGTGCGTGGCAAAATCAATCTCTCGTGAGATTTCAGCGCCGACGAATCGTTCGGGGCGAAAGGACTGAATAGATAGTCGATGTTATTTATTCTGCTTCGATCTCTTCACGAAGTTTGTAGTTAGTTTCGTAAAGCAAGACACTTGTTCTTAATGCTTTGACGAAAAGTGTGCAGAATTATTGGAAAATAGAGAGAAGAACCAAGTTATACGTCTGTCACGCGTTTTACAGAGAATCGGATTCTGTTCAAATGTACTGGCATTTCGATTTATTCTTTTCACGAATGTCCATTAGTTCCAGTGTTACGTTGAACAGGCAGAAGCGACCGTATCGTGAACCAATGCGTCGCGTACGATTCAGAATTCAGCCGCGTCGTCGATGAGGGATTATTCACGGCCTTCTAGCAAGCTTGATCCGTTCGTATTAATCCTGTGGATCGAGTGTGTGCGCCGCGCTTGGTTAATAACTCGTTCCGTGACGCGGTGAGATTGGTTTTGCGATTTCGGGATAAGAGGAGAAGGAGATCGCGTTTGTTTCGTGTTCGACACGGGCCTCCAGGCTGCTCGTGAATCGTAATTGCTAATTAGACACAGCTCGCGGCTTCCTTTATGCCCCAAACAGGAAATCCTCTTCCGTGAGAGACTCGTCTCGGAAGACGGGACAGTCAAAGTTCATTAATATCGAAATCAGGGCAAAATTTTTTTTAATTGGATTAGTTTTTTATAGTGATTCTAATAATCAATGTATAAACTTGAAGTTTCATGCGTCTAATACTGTCTCGTTGTCAGTCTCATTTCATTGAATTCGAGTTGCATCGGCTATTCTGTTCGATCGAAGAGAATTCCTGACACTCGCAGAACTCTAGAACCATTCGATTCTCTAGGAAGACACGAGGGGTATTGCGGTACGTACGAAACAGGCGTTTGTCTGCGTGGAACGTGCATCCGGCCGGTCTCGCGGCGGGATCATTACGCGTCATTAGAGAGTTACACGGTCGAATGGGCGACGTTACAAATTACAGAGAGACCGGCAACCTGCTGAATCCGTGTGGACGCTGTTCTCGCACGCGAGATGGATGCGTCCGTCCGGTTTGTGTATAGCGTCGCGTCGGTGCATCGTTGCTCGGGATTATTCGCATCCACGACGTGGCGATCGGTCGTCTACAAATCGCCGGAACGAGATTTTCACTCGCGCGAAGCTTTCCGTGATTCGCAATGTAATTCTCGCGACGCGTGCAACGGGTGAACTGAGGTATGGCTGGTCTTGGATTACACCGGATCACGGACGCTGATAGTTACGTAGAGATCCGGCTTGCTGGGAAACTTCGTTTCCTTTCGCTCGTTAGTTTCGTTCATTTGAACTTACGGTCAGTCTCTGAGTAAATTTTGAAGAAACGCCTCGATTTTTCTCTTTTTACGCAAAGAAATACAATCGGAGGCAATAATGATATTAAAGTTGTCTCAGAAACTATAACAAGCAGCAATTGAAATGTCAATTTCTAATTACTGACGCTCGACGAGAGTTCGATGGAGACACTTCGCATTCTTTTATTATCTCTGTCGAATCGATCGAGCCTTTGCTTTTGCATTCAGTTGACGCGACCACTCGACCACTTGGGTTTCTGTCTTTTATCGCGAACACCTGACAAGATTTAAAGGATCGCGTCGAGACCACCGGGTGATCGTTCCCGCAATTTAGTCCCGACTTTCTTTTGACGGTGTTTATAAATGAGAAATCGTCGATCGAAATCTTTGACTGTCGTACCGGTAGGCGAAACACCGGTGACAAGTAGAATACACTTAATCGATCCTATCAGCGAATGCTAATTTCATTGAAATTCAGCCGACCGTTCCTTTGTCCCGCGTGTTAAGTGCGAAGTTATGTAAATGTGTATTTCGCAAAAGCTGCCTTTGTTCTTTGCGCTTGTCACGCTTCAGGAATTAAATTCACGCTTCTTTTCACGTCTCGCATCCGTAGTCTGATCATAATTCTGATCCTTTGAACTTAGACGCACGTAACGCTCTTTATTCCAGGGGAAAAGATTGCATTTTTTATATTTGGTATCAGTTTTACGGAAGTACTTATTTAATAAAGATCGTACTTTACGTCTCGAACAGGGAAAGAGAAATCGCGATAGCCGAGAGAACTTCCCTCGACGATTTACAGAAGATCGGAGTTAATTAACGCGTTTCTTTACGGTCGTACGCCGTGTCTCGCATTTTGAGCACCGCGAAAGTAACACACGCATCGTCGACGGTATTTTACGCGCGGTACGTTTAAGAATTTTTAAACCCACGCCGGAGTACGACGCCGGCACGAGAGGAACATCCTGTTGGAAACCCGGTTGGTAATCGAGTTTTTTGGGACCGCCCTCCTTCCACCGAATCAGCTTAATCTCGTTTTAGCGTTTCATGTCGCTCACTGACAAAATTACGGACGAGTAAATTAGGTTGTTTATTGGCTTTTGATGAAAGCGACAATCGCAGCCGTCTTCCCCTGGACGTTTCTCTCGTCGATTCGCGAAATAAATTGAAACACGTCGTCGGTCCCACGTCGTCGATGGAATAATTTAATTAATCGCGTTAACATCGATATCGTTACGGACGAAAGTTATGGGAAGGTGATACGTTTTAACAGCAATTTAATTGACCGCCTTAATCGGTTGAAGCACCGCTCTTCTTCGGCGGTAATTCCCGATTCTTTTTCCACGATCATACAACTAATTTATGGTTTTCAACGTTAACCAGTTTTCATCCCGATCCGAAAGTAGCCCGTTCTGCGGTAACCAGTTGCATTACGATTTTATATAACAATCAGCGATCCTGTTGCTCGTGCGCGCGTATCTTTTTCCTCGACGCGAAGACACTTTTAATTAAAATTCCGCTCGATGGTGGGAACGCTCGAGACCCGAAGGAACGCGAGATAAAGATTTCAACGAAAACGGAGCGCCTCTTTCTTCGGGTCTTCCCGTTAAAACGGGCGAAATATCATTCCGCCAGATATTTCCGGCGTTTCCGTTGTTCTCTTCCGGTAAATCCGCGCCGGGTACCGGAAATGGAGATGCCTCGTGAAAGCGTGCCTCGATTTCAAGCGGCATCGCCGCGTGTCGCTCGCTTTCACGATTTCTGTCTGCCGTTTCATATCGCGGTGACGGGATTTATGTTCGATCTGATATTCGATTCGGGTACGTGGTCGAATTTTCGAGGAAAGCGGTACTTTAGACGTGTTAAATTTCATGGTGAAACGCTCGATGATACACCCGTACGTGCTTTCCATTTGCTGCAGCGAAATAATTTTTAACTCTCGTTCGATCCTTGCGCTTGAATTTCTCATTTTTGCGCAAAACCGACGTAAGACTAGAACTGAAACTTGAGAACAAGAAGACCGTGGCAGGGTCAATGAGCACGCTTTCCAGTAGACAATTTTCCAAATTTTGCTGACGTTTCACGCAATCCTATTACACCGAGTATGCAACACACGTCGTGCTCTCCACTTGAGAAACCAAACCGTAATCCTATAATCCTTGTTTAAACCGTGCAGTCTCGCGAGCTTACGGTACGTCAATCGTTATGGAGAGGCCGAGAAGTTGAGCTCCTCCACGGCGATTAATATCGCGTTCTCTCATCCGTAAACTAACACTAATCATGCAAATAACAAAACTTAGAGATTAGAACAAACGAAATTCTTTCATAATTCTAATAGCGATACTAGTGATATCATAGATTTGGTTTCTTCTTAAAAAGAAAGTCTCGAAAGCAGCACTGTGAACACGTTGCTCTATTTTTCGGAGTATTCTGCGATGGTTGACGAACGAAGTGAAGACCGTTCGGTTCTCACATCGATAAATATTCAAATATGTACATATGGTCAGAGGACCGCGTGGGAGTTCACCCACGCGTGGCCGCTGGACTCTCTCACGCATCTATAATGTCTTACCAGTGTATCTGAACGTACACCTCGTGTTTTATATATCGAAGACATTGTTTACGATAGATTTCGGATTCGTCCAATAGCGAAGACACGCAGCACTCGTTACGGTCTTAGAAAATACTGATAATCGTAGGAGAAACACTACGGTATCTCCTCCCACATATGCTCCGTACCATCGACGACTCGTAAGCCTTGCCCTGAATAAATATTGTGGAACCTTCTTCAATGAATTCTTATGTATAATAATTTAAAGGAAAAACAGAGCATATATGCACAATTGCATTGTTACTGAAGCGTATGCTCGGTCGTATCATATTCTCGTATCGTATCACACTTGCATACATATGCACTATCCTTGTGCATATTATTCCTCGTACACTACGTAACTAATTACATAATAATAATAATAATAATAATAATAATATGTATTGTAATAAAGGAGGCGTTCGAGTATGAATATAATTTATTTAATGATTTAGTACAATTTTTCAGTCGACAGAGTATCAATGTGTACAATGATACTCGCTCCTTGAAAATCATGCGATACAAATGTATTGCGTATACGCACCTCTATGTAACTCCCACACATGGAGTAAGATACGTTTTCACGTCACTCCGTGAAAATTTCGCGGGAAGTAGAGCGTTCTATAATTACTGTGGTCGCGGCAACGTTAACGTTAGCGGTCAACGGATTCTTCCGTGTTCCCGAAAATCTATTTCAGATTCGCCGTTGGCCACCATCGTCGGTGGAATGTAATTACGGGCTGAATCATGTGACCTGGCAAACGCGACCGTACATACAAACCCGTACGAGTCCCGCGAGGATTTCAAGCTGGATAGGAGCGCGCGATGTGAGTCATTGCGTCGTTGACAGGGTCCTACGTGCGCCGCGAAATGGCGACGTGCAAAGAACGTCTAAACGTTTCCCTCTTATTAATAGACGTTCTCCGAGTTTATTAATAGTCGCCGTCTCATCTGATTGATCTCGCGCCGTTACTTTTAGCGCGAGTTACGCGATATTAAACGCATCGCGTAATAACGAGGTATCCGACGTGTCGCGTCGTTTCACCGAGACGCGGTCGTAGAATTAATAGACTCGTTTATCCTCTTCGGTCCTTTTGTTTCATTCATGTTTGCAGAGGTTTGAATTTTGAGAATTATAAATTCTGAAAGCGTGATGGAAATTCTGGTTCATCAAATATTCAACAATACCTCGTTATACAATGCCTTTCGTCTCGATCGGAACAAATTTCCTGTAACATTATATGTTTTTACATGAATATTGCGTAATACATTTTAAAATGAAAAAGCGTGTTATTCCTGCGGTTTCGCGTGGCAATCAGAAAAATATCGTGGCGTCGGCCTCGGACTTCGCGCGATGAAATGAATCTGCGGGCTGATTAATCGCGCGTACCGCGAAACCCGCGTCAGCGAATTCCGCATAGACAAGGTACAAGTGTTTACAGCCGCGATGCGATCGACGGTGATCCTTTTTCACAGCGAACGAGCTTTGATCTCGCGCTCAGGTAACGCAGACCGGTGCGATGGTTCATTTCGAAAGGGAGCAGCAGGGGAATCTTGTTAATCCGTTTGTGCCCGGCGCGGCGTGTTTCGATCTCCAGCTGAAATCGCGATGTCTCTGTGTCGCAACGTTCTCCCCTGTGTGCGTGTGGACGTATTTACTCGAAGCCGGTGGACAAATTGGTCGATATTGTTGGTAGAGTAATTCCTAGTAGTTCCAATAAGAGATGTCGTTTATCTCCAGAGATTAATGTCTGCTGTCTTTGAAGTATTCCAATCAGATCTTCATTAATTATATGTTATTTTTATCTCAACTATAGTTCAGTCTGTCTGTTTTATATATTTCCTAAAATACATGCCTACGAACAAATAAATTTGGCTACCGATTCGTCAGCTGATACGATCGTTTAAAACTCAGAACTCAATTTTTTACTTGTACCAAAAAATTGAGTTCAAACATGAATGCTGATTTCATGTACAAACTTTGTTGTATCCATTACGCGTTTGCGAAATGCTGGAACAAACGCTCGGACAATATGCAGTTGCCGACCTCTCGTAGATCATTCACGGCGACGTCGGTTGCGTAATTCTGTGACACCGACGCGGAAAGCGATGGATCGTCGACACCAGAACCAGTTCCTGCACATTTTTCCGCGTGTCGATCTTTACGTGTCGGTTGCGCCACCGTTGTCGCGCTATACGCATGCAGATACACGCGTGTTTGCACCGATAGAGCCGTAACAAGCAATTTTCGCGAGTGGATCCAGCGTGGAATCGCGTTAAGTGGGAATCGTCGGCCGCTTCTCTTTGTCCCAGGCTTTCGTGTGTAATTCGTGCACAGTTCGCGAGACGATAAACCAACTTTCATTTGTTGCCTCCATTGTGTCTGTCGTGATTCGTTGGTCTCTGAAAATGGAATGGAAACAGGACATCCTGTTGGAAGCTTGGCGAATTAGTTATTCCGCTGAAGGTTTTATGAAAGGGAAAATAATGAATGCGAATATTTTGTAGAATGTGGAATTT
>NW_017163422.1:565628-586013 GCF_001652005.2 Ceratina calcarata | reverse complement strand
GGAAAATAATGAATGCGAATATTTTGTAGAATGTGAAATGTGCATAAAAAATGTCTTTTATTAGCTAATTATTTAAAGATACAAGACAGTGAAGTATATATAGTGCATGCATAGTTTACAAGAATAGAAGTAATTATTTTGAAAATTTCGTTCGAGCGGTGAATCGAGGTGGAATAAAATCGAATGTCACGAAAAGAGTCGCGCAGAAGAGGATCCTTGAGTGGCGTATCCGGCGGAAGTAGTTATCGTTCATGGCGAGCCGTATGTTTTCCCAAGCGTTTCACTCTTCTTCGCGATATTATACTGTTTCTCGTCTCGCAGCTCTTTCCAGACCCTCCTTTCTCTTCCGGGTGGTTCAATTTCGCTGGGAATTGTTCATCTACCCAGACTTGCAAATTTATTAAACGCATAAACATCCCGATTGTAGTATTTCGAGAAACAACGCCGTACTGTTTAGTCTTCTCGAAATTAAGAATCACATCGACGTTTTTTAAAATTAAGACAGTGACGGATAGTCGCCAGGAAGAGCGAGAGTAGAAAACTTAATCAAGCCGTTCTACGATGCTCGAGGACGCCGTTTCAAGCGTAGATTCATAGAGAGAAGAAGAAGACATCCACTCGTATCTTCCGAGCCACTTGTTCGGGACCCTTTGGTTCGCCGTCGACTGCGGAGACTTTTGACCCAGAACGAACGAGTAGTGGCCGCGGAACGTCTCGAGTAGGTACGAGGAAGCGGTAAATATAACGCCGTTTCAGCGGCGCATGAACGGCCAGAAATAGTGGCGGTGCAGGTGCCGAAAGCCGTGGGAAGCCGGTCTCGTTTCTTCTCGAGGGATGGACGCGTCTTTCTTGCCGTTTCATGCTCCTTTCTCGCAGATTCTACGTTCGTCTTGCTCCTCTTCTCCCGTGGGTCGTCGTTGCGTCGATCGGTCTGCGTGGCAACCTCTTTCGGATGAAAGGAAATCTCGGCCGATTCATCTTCTGCCGGGGAATTGAAATTCCTCGGGATCGCGAACTCTCTCGTCTCCACGTTTCGTGACGCGACGCCTGGCCAGAGCGTTTCAATGCCGGGTTTGATTATGCTTGATTTATGTCAGAACGTGGCGCGAAAGTGAGATTGCAAATTGTTTTAACGGTCGCGTTTCGGACAGGCCGAGTGGCATTATACGAATGAACGTTTGTTGCGAAATTGGATTGCATAGGTCAGCGTCGATGGCGAACCTCACCGCGCTCAACTTAATTGATTAAAATATTTGAAATGTTCGAAGTAAAATAACGTTTGAAGCTCGAACACCAAAACGAGTTGCCGTTCCGGTTTATAATAAAGCGATGGCGTTCGTTCGATTTTCATCCGGTCTCCGATTTCACAGTTGCGTTTGCAAAAATTTTACGCAGACGTCTGCTGGTTAATCATTCCTTAGTGAACGTAGGTATTAAAAGACGTATGAAGTCGGTCGATTAGAGGAAGCAGAAAAACGTAAAGGGTATGTTTACGCGTGATCGCGGGTGGGTCTCTATTCGCTCGCCTTTTTTCTCGGCTCGCGGCTGCTCACTTCCGCTCGCAAATCCTCGGACGGACGCATTTGGAACTCTTGGCAGCCGCTCAGACGTCTGCGATGAAATATCTAACACGGCTGACTTTGATCTTCCGTCGCGGGCTCGAAACGACCTGGAAGTCCTGGATACGTGCGTAAAAGTCGCGAGACAACGCTTGTACACATTCTTGTGAAACTAGGAAAACTGTGAAACGTACCTTTAGTACCGATTCCTTCATATTCCAAATCTTAGGTATAGATTTTAGTAAATCTATAGGAGGTATACTGCACAAAATTTTACATAGAAAAGACAAAAAAGAAAAAACTTAGTTATTTGCATATTTTAGAAAAAAATCATAAAGGATTTTAAAAAACAGAACATACTGAAAATGAATAATGATTATAAGAAATGCCAAGCAAGCCATTTTGACCCCCCTTGGTAGATCTCCATTAAGACCCTCGCGAGTGGTCTTCCCGTTCCAACGTCTAAATTATCCGTGACACAGGTGCCATTTATCCAAAAATTATAATTACAGTTCCATTTTCTACCGTAAGTATTTTAATGTAATGCGAGGAACAGGCGTCGGTCTTTGCGTCGTATCGCTCGTTCCGCGTCACGCATACTAAACCGAAGCAATTACCAAAATTCCTGACGAGAAGACGGGCAAACAGTCGACAGCAGCTGTTCGCATACGGAATCGCGGTCGAAATCTCGCTTGACCCGCTTCTTTTTCCTCGCTTTTTCCTTCTCCCTCTTCTTTTCCTTGTCGCTTCCCATGTTACCCGCGCCTTCCTTTTATTGCATTCTCGCGAGTGCGAAGATAGGGTGAATCACGCCCTGCCGTGAAATTCTAAAAGCACGCGTTTCCCGAAAATCTATTACCAACCACTTAGAATCACGCAGCGCGGTATTCGGCCCCTTTAAAACCGGTGCCAGTGAACTCAAAGCGAATCCCGGCACGCTTTTATGGCATACACGCTCGTTAGCGAGTCCGAGTGAAACCCGTTGTTTGATGATTTTTGCCTCGGGCGTTGCAGCCGGATTAAGATTACTTTCTGCTCTATTAAAACCAATTTAGGACGTTCGATCGCGACGTAATACGTCAGTTTGTTCGTGGAATATTAAGAAAGAAATTAGTAAATATTGTTTCGTCTTCAATAATTTAATTGTCCGAAAATTCTGATAAATTAAAGATACTTTGTACGAGAAAATCTCTTTGATCGTCAGATTGAACGTCTCACCACCTGCGGACATTTTCGCGTCGTTTCAATTACACGGCGACTCTCCGCGGAGTCAGGAAACCACTTTGACGCGAGTCGGATAATACAGCTCGGTTTCATGGTCGAATTAACGTTCGGCCATCCTCAAAAGGCGGACGACGCCGTAAAGTGTAAAGCAACGGAGCTCCAGCTACCGTACGGCAATAAACGTGTTACACGTTTATTGTGCCGGGAGTCGCCGCGTCGGTGTCATTGTCATTAAGGCTTGCGACGGCTGTGAGGGACGGAATAATATTAATTCGACTGGCAGGGCTTTACGCGGATTGCGTTTGCATTTCGTTTCGAGTTGTTCGTTTGTGTACGGGCATCGTGTTAACGGTTCCTGTTCCTGCGGACTCATCGTAAAGTAGCACGGCTATTGGTACAAGCTAAACGAAAATGGCACTAGGAGATAGTAAAGATATACGACCGTTGCCACGGTAGATTTTAGTGGCTTCTTGAAGACGGGCTTGGCTAGAAGTAAGTTAATGTAGTTACATCGTGGTTAATACCACGTCAGTATAAGAAATTTGTGGTTTAATGGTTTTCCTTCTTTTTTCTTTATATTTGGGATACTGCATTGTTTGAAAATAAAAATCGAATGAATTAACAGGACTTTAAAAATTATTTTTGCTCTTATATACTTATGTATGGTACAGTTAGTATAAGAAAGTTGATGAGTGTTATTTAATAAAATTGTTGTTCTCTTGTTTCAGGTAAGACAGGTGACCTGTAGCTGTACGTTTGCCTTTGCTGAGATTGGTAACGTTGTCAGTGCAACTTCAATAAGAATAATTTAGTTACATAGTAAAATCCGGTTAGAGTTTATCGACTAATGAAGGATGTTAAAACTGTTAGTTTAATTCTCGATGATTCTGTCGGTAGAAATGGAACGAGATTTTTTGGTAAGGGAGAAGAGATGAATCGTAGTGTCGTGGCACGTAACTCGAAACGGAGAAGCGTCGAAGAAAGTGGCGGAACGAAAATTTCATTCCGGTCTCCGTGAAACCTAATTTGTCGGCCGCTGTTACTTTTCGCGTGTATCCGTGACGTAAAAAAATTCACCGGGAACGTGTCTGGCCTGCTGGGTCGAAAATCGTGCCGCGGATAGAACGGCCACCAGGAAGGCAAGTTATTTCGCACTCAAACGTTCCTTTGGTTGTAACTTAAACCATGGTGGCTGGCTTCTTTGACGAGGCCACCGAAAAAGTAAGTGGAACGACCTCGGAAAAAAATGCGTGCCAGATGACGGTAACGCATTACTAGGTGCATAGAAAAATATGCTTGTCGTGTTTTCTGAAGCTTTATTTTAAAATCAATGAATAAAAAATGATCATATTTTTAAATAATCACGACAAGTCTGTGCTGAAATCAGAATACGATATCTATCAATCTTTGATTACGAACAATTCAATTTCTGGGAAGGCGTATTTAATCAGTATGGTAACGCTGAGGGAGGCAGCGATTCAATTAACAAAGAGAAGAGATAAAACACCTTTTCCTGTTCATTTTGCATTACATAATCTGCGACAGCGAAGCAGTGCGGCACGTCGCGACCGGTAACGGTACACCCCCGGTACACGTTTCTCGAGCAAAGTCGGTGTCAGATGCTGGTGCATTAGCAGCTTCGGATCCCAGTCTTTGCGTTGTAACACAATATCTCCATCTCTAAAACAACCACAACTTCCCACTTGCGTTACCGTCGAGCTTCTGCCAGCCAAGGAATGGCTTGGAATCATCGTTGTTGACAATTCGCTGACAAAAGTATAACGTCGTGAAACTGTCTCGTGATAAATAATGAGGGTGGAGGCTGAAATCTAGGCTGCTCAAACCTAAGCGAATTAACATTCTATACATGTAGTAAATTATAACTAGAGAGTCTCAGAAAGCTTCAACCTTTGGCGCATTTATGAACACTTTTATTTGAGGCCTGACAAGTTTATTTATATCGCGTTGCGGTTAGCAAGTTCAGCGAAATTTCTAATTTCTGTTTAGAATTTTGAAACGGCATGCCTGTCAACTAACCGCAGTCTAGATTTTTGTAACCGCGGCTATTTATTCACGCGGAACTAAAAGGAACAGTGTATCGTCTGCTTGCGTAACTGATGTAAATATTCAAAGCTCGATGATTGCGTCATAGGCAGAAGCGAGGAATCACGGAAACGTCATAATTTATGCAACGATTCGAGGGCGAAATCCCCCTTTATTTATTTCTCTTAGGAAGTTGTTTCAAATGTTAAGATTCAGGAACTGTGTTATCGTAATTAAAGTCTGGCTTCAGAACATCCAAGTTGGATTAACTCTTGTTGTTTTGCAAACAACGTCATGTTGTTAGTCTCCTTTTATAATATTTTTTAATCCTGTAGGAACTCGTTGTCCTCAGAGATGTATCGCCGTTTATTCAAAATATTTTCCATTGAATTTAATCTAAAATTTTCATCCCCTTTGACAGCGCACGCGGCGCGAAGATTTCATTTTTCTTGAAACGTCAGCTTTTACCTTGCAAGATTGAGTTCCTCTTTTCAAAGGCGAAAAGTTGACAAACTTCGCGCACGTACCTTTCTTCTCGGTTAGGCAGCTTATTAAATCGAAACCGAATGTCACCGGCGGCGTTGCGTGTCCCGACATCTTCTCACAGGGATGGTCGTTCGGTCTGGATAGAAGATTCTCGCTGCTAATGCACGTTTTGTGCGAATTGAACGTCGTCGCCTAGGTTTCCTCCTCTGGATCTCGAAACTCCTCCCGTCGCGAGAATGGGGAAATACGAATGCTTTGCGAGTGGAGTGCGCGATAAAACTCGGCATGTTAAAAACGTCTCGCAGCTCCTACTCTCCTTCACAAAGGAAGTCGGTTGCTTCTATGCATTCCTTTTCTCGTTTTCTTTTCCTCCCTTCTTCTTTGCAAGGGGAAGTTTCTGACTTCGTACCACGAATACTCTTCCGATTTGATCTTCTGGAAAGACGTTTCTGTTAGAAAACCTTCTACCATTTGCCGATTTCTAAATACACAATGGTTACAAAAATCGTCTCTTATCGTAGATCACGATTTGACATGATCTCTGATTTTAAACATTTCGAATTACTTGAAAATTTCCACGTACGATTTTACCACTGAAATTAATTAATTCGCTGTTATATTAATTACCTCGACCGACCATTTCAATCAGAATACCTGACAGTGGTAATTTTTAACGCATCTCGCAGATAGGGTTTAACGAAGCGCGAGTTCATAAGGTTTCGAACTTCCTGTCGATTTTAATTAAAACGATTCAACCGTGGATTCACATCTGATCGCAGTGAGGATATTAAAAGAGGTGGAACGGTATCGTCTGATGAAAATGCTCCAGGCATTCTGTCAGTCGTGCTCCTATAAAAGGATGGGCGAATATTCCGTTTCTCCTTTTTTCAACCATTTCTTTTCCCCTCCTAACGTCAATTTTCCGCGATCGTTCGCAGCTACGAGTACTTTGTGTGTTCGTAGGCAAACGTTCCGTTAAAACAAATGAAAAACATTTTCTCATATGTTTGTATAAGTAATGTTTACAACTTCTCGTTTGCTCTTCCTGCGAAATTATTACATGGTAAACGTACCTCCAGCAGGTCATATTTTTTTAATGCTATTATTAGCTGAACGATAATAGATTATTTCAATTCTTCTTCCTAGATAAAGTAAATGGGAAATAAAATTTGTAGCGTGTAAATTGAACTATCTTCTGTTCATATTCAGTACACGGTTTCTTTTACTCTCTCGTTGTACGAGACTTGTACGTTCGATTTTACTCTGTCAGCGAGCTGGGAGTTATGATCCCGACTTCAGAAAATGCTGACGGACGTGCGTGATCGAAGTTATTGACTGGTTCGCCAACATGATTCGCTATTTATTTATTTTGCACGAACCTTGGAGCATATCGTATGCGAAACTAACATCTGCCAGCACGCAATGCAAATACCTCCGGGCGATATTTTCGCGTCATACAAGTGTAGGTATCTACCTACCTCTACCCACGGGTCGATGGCTAAGAAAATGAAAAAGCTGTCTGTTATTCGAGATTCATGAAATGAATATTCATCGGGAACGAACATTGAAAAATATTGTAACTTTTATCTCATAATAAGTAAATACGCAATCCTGTATTTGTCGGAGTTTAAACATTGTAGATAACATGTTTATTAGTAGAGATAGTGTCTATATAGATAAGATATTTTTATATCGAGCTTGCACAATAATCCTTTCTATTCATCAAATAATAGGAACATGACGTGTTCGTCTAATACACATGTTTAACACGTGTTTTATGCTACGTGGCAGTGATGGGATCTAAAACGTTTCCAATCTTCATTTGAAACGACATTTATTTGACAAAATATTTGTCAGTATTTTTTTCTTATTTAGATCGCGATTACGTTCAAAAGTATATCGAAGAAATGTTCATTATTTTCGAGCATGAAACGGATTCGTCGCGTTCATAATTAATGTAACCAACGACAGAACGTGCTTATCTACACAGACGATGTATCACTCAAAGAAACAAGCTCGGTGCTCTTCGTGCTCTTGAAATCAATCGAACGAATGTTCGCTGCGATCTAATTACAGACATCCTGTTTGCACGGTCCGCTTCTTAATTGATCGATGGCGAACCTAACAGTGTACAAGCAATCGTAGACGTTTTCAGAACGAGTCGGTATTTTAATTGAGATAAATACGTGTTAACCGAGCGCCCGGATCGCCGCTTCCAAAGGGAGAGACGTGGTAATTACAAACGACTGGTTCGGGTTTGAGACCCCGCGATAATGTACAGGCTTTATCAAGGGAATCGATCCGCGGATGATTATTATTAATTAGCCAGAACGTTGTAATTGCACGTTTCTGTCGAGTGGAAATCCACTGTCAGAGTATCCTCTTTCGCTCGTTACGTTCAAATATATTTACCCTCGTCGCGGGGACATTAATCAAGGGAATAACTCGTCTAAGGAAGCTTGAAACAGAGAAACGAATCGTAGTCGTTGTTAAGTTCGTCCGCTGGTTCTTGTTTGAGACGAACAGCGGAGAGTTATTATTCGACGTAGAGAAATGCGATTTAACTTTTGTCAGATGATATCGCGATGATTTATGCCGTGTCCAAATATCATGACGCATGCTTCGCTTCCGGCCATTTCAATTTCCCTGTGAATCCTATAGATGAGTAAAAATGAAGTTTGGCAATTGTGAGAGATGTTTGCGTCAGGCTCGTGAAAGCGATTGATCATGTCTCGCGGATGAATGGAAACTACGAATCTCTCGCAACGTAGAGTAGAATAATTACCAGCGCCGAGAACAATTTTAGGCGGATCAGGGATGAGACGAAGAAACTGGCTCCGGTTGATCGATTCGAGCTTAAATACGAGATACCTAAAACCGCGTGGTTAATCATGGCATTAGAAAGTTGTTTCTAGCGTCGAATTCGAGTTTACTCGTGAAGCAATCGTCTTCCTCGCGCGGGGAATCGTCGGTTACAGCACGAAAACACGAAACCACCCGGAGATCATAATGAATCACGTTTCGTTCTTACGATGAACGAGTCAATTGCCGGCGAGCAAAATGAAGCGATATCGTTGCGTAATACCGATGTCGAGACCGGATCGGAACGAGAGACGGTCACGGGGTTCTGTACGATATCGTACGCGTTTATCGGCCGGATCACGCGATCGCTTTTGTGGCCCGATGCATCCGGCTTGGGAACGAAACGCATCGATTCAGCGATCGCGCGTAAGGTATTCGCGACGATCGCGTTTATCCATCGAGCTTATTAATTAACGTCGTACGGCCGGACGGTGCGAGTTGAGTTACGGCACGTTCGCACGAGAGCCTCGCGATATTCGTACGGGCCACAGAAATATAAATACGAGGGACGTGTTGTGCAACAACTGTTTATACTCTTTCGGATATCGGCATTAAAATAGGAACGATCCTGCGTCGATACGCGCGTCGTTTCGTTCATTTAAAACGAGGCTGTGTACCCGTGCTAGACGACGCACCGCGTCGTTTTTGAACGTTGCGCAAGTGCAACGAATTACTTACGTAGCCGCGGTTTCGCAATAAAAGAAGTGCGCGAGACGATTCTGTGGACGGTTCGCTGGCTCTGAATAACCGCGACGTTGTACGTACTTACGTACCTACGTACACACGTAATGACGTCGATACGTTACGCGACCACAGAGGGGTGAACATCCCGCAAAGCGTATTCTCAGAATAATCGTTTGACCCGTCTACCGGAGATATCCGTTTTCCAATAATTTAAGCTTCGCACCGTGTAATTTGCGATCGACCCCTGGAGATTTTATTTTCGCAACGTAATTATAGCTCCGAGTAGCGATTCAGTAAGTCGCATGCTCGTGGAAATTTCAACAATTATGCCTCTTAAATCACTAAATTACAGGCTCGTAATTACGTACCAGATTCTCGTTTTAAAAGCCGCGCAGAATCGTGTAACGATTTAAGTATTTAAATCTATATATTATTTACTTTCAGGTATCTACCAAATATAAATCAGAGACATTCGCCTGACATACGTATCTGTCATCGTGCTTATTGTTCTTTCGCTCGCAAAGTCGCTTACTTCTACTCGTGTTGCGCGCTCGAATCGATGGCCATGCGTTCGACCGCCAGATCGAGCTAGTACGGCTTCCGAAGTCCGCGCGTGCGTGCGACTCATCATGTGTACCGTGAATTAAATATATTTCATACCAATTAGTGGCAATTAGTGTTTGAAGAAAGTGCATGCATTCGTTTTCGGTGTATAATACTTTGAGGTTATCGAACTCAGTGAAGGCAAGCGTAAGACACAGCCCCGTGTCCGTGCGTTATTGGCTTCCGAGAGGCAATCGTGCTAACGATAATTCTGTTTGCACAGGGCTTCCAGCGTCCGCGGACCGGATTCGCCTCTGAGCTCGGATCTGGCGCTTGATAAGCCTCGTCCCATACCATCGCCCAGGTAAGCTACTTTGTGGTTGCAACCCTTTTCTCTTGCTCTTGGAGAGTGCAAGAGAATACCTCGACCCGAATTCCCCAGGCGTAATGCCACCGGTTAATCGGAAAACTTCGGTGGCAAGTAAAGTCCAAGGACTTTATTTCTCACGGCCAGGATAGTCCATCCTTCCGAAGAACGTTGACCTACATTGCCGCTAGCATTCTCCCCTGTCGTTTCGCTTTCATAAATTCAAAACGCGATATTGCGTTTACGCTCGGTTGGGAATCAATGAGTTGATCGGGTAGATAGGTCGATTTTCGGAACAATACTGTTCAGGAATAACGTACGATTCATTGATTCCAAATGAGTTCAATATTATCATACCCGTAGTACCTCCCATACGAATTCACGTAGTTATTATCGTACCGTCATTATATTTCCACGAATCGGAAAATCATTTAGCACATATTCGCTATGCGTCCAACTGCATAATTGCGTTGATTCAATTAGTCGAAACCTGATTGGTTATCCACTGGTTTTATTTTCTTGCTCGCGTACGAGGTGTTAATAAACCGTAGTTCCCGAAGCGTGCACAGGAAGTTCTATTTTTATCCCGGTGCACTCGTACGTTTCACCCCCTGTCCGTCGAGATTCATCCCCCTGACGGAGGCTTGACGTTCGATAAGCCTGGCAACACAATAAACCATTCGCCGTGCACACAGAAACACCTATTTTATTTCCTCATCGACACGTAGTTGGTATTGGCTTCGACCACGACGGAACCGAATTCCTACAGACTCTTACCACTCGACGAGAGGAACAGAGGTAGAGATTTTCACCCTATCGGCTGAGCCACTTATCGTCGAGCATCCACGTAGCTTTCCTTTGTTTTTCGCCTTTCTCCTTGTTTTTTCCCCTTGCACACCTGTGCGCGCTTCACTTCGTCCCTCTCAGAATGGAGGAGTAGGAAACGAAAACAAAAGCGAGCTTTCGTGATTGAAACAAAGACAACGATAGAGTCGTAATTAAAGAATAATTTGTTTAAAACATGTTAATGTCTTCTCCTTTGATTTGGCAGTTTGTAAGTTATTGCGTAACAAACACGGATTCTAAGCATTGTTTTGAATTAAGCACAGGTACATGTATGCGTGCGGTTAATCTACCGAATTGCTGAGGTCAGCTCGCGAATTTCGGACAGCAGTAATTGTAACAGTTTGCAACGCTGTAGGACGACGTGTGTGTAAGCTTCGAAATTCTCCCCCAAATACTTGTACGATCGTTTCACGTGGTCGCGTTCTTTGCATGTTTGCGTTATTTGTGTTCAATTCCGACGACCGTTTTGTTAAATAGTGGGCTGAAAGATCGTAAATATATACTTTGATATTTTATTGATTTAAAAAAGCTTTTTAGCTTGAAACTTTGAATTCTTGCTTTCAATTTATTTATTTACCAAATAATCTTCCATTTGAATTCGTTATTTCTTTATTTTAAATTCAATGAAATATTGCACTAGAAATTCAATTCATAAAGCACATATACTCTTTTCCTGTTAATACATAAAATAATCCATTAATTCGCAAAAGAGGAACTGATTACGCTCAGTCGTCCACGAAATTACGATTTAATCGACTTTATTTCTCAATCCCTCTGCTATTCAATTTGTCGTGAATGTCTCGTTTCCACGTTACCATGTTTTTATTGAAAATCACTTCGTCAACGTATGCTTAAATTAATCTAAAATTTCATATCGAAATTGTTTTTCTTTTCCCTCAATTTACTGACTGATCATTTTATTGTAGTTCATATAAATTTTACTGATGTGAGAAGCGAAAATGATCGCTTAATAAATAAACTGTCGTCCATTTAATGAAAAATTTTATCTGCATAAAATATAAAAGGTACTTATAATATTCAATTACGTGTAGAATATTAACCAGGAAATACGTATTATTATTTTTAAAACGTGAAGAAAGATCATGTCTAGATTTCATTTTATAAATTCAAGTAAAATTCTGTAGTTCATTCAGGATTAATGAATTTCATTGCTTTCTATTATCAATAATTAATACATTTAATAGTATGATTCTGGAATTTCATCTTTGTTAATCATAATCATAAAACGTTTCGGAGCGACACGTATTTCGGTAAGTCTGATTAGAACGTGAAAATCAATGCTCCATTAGTTGAATTATAATTTCATCAAAGCTGAAACTGGCGAGATTACTACCGTCGATACGTAAATCCGTTCGTCGCACAATTGGACAACACACGTATAAATATAGCGAGAAGCGAACGAGAATAATCAGCGAAATGGCTTTGTCAGCGTTTAAGTTGCTCGGTTAAGTCGGTCAGTTTTCCGGTTGCTCAACAACGTCTCGTTGCATTAAAATGCACGAGTAAAACTCGCGTAATGCGTTAGCCATGATGTCAGATTGTTTTATTCCGATCGTATCCTTGTGAATTGGAGTGGAAGGAAATTAGACATTGTCCGCGAATGTAACTTTTACATCGGGAATAAAACTGAATTTTAAATAGAGTCCCTCGTGAAACTGCTGAGATATCTATATTACGATTGTATTTTAATAAAACGAAGTAACGTACTCCTCGTATGATTCCTTCTTTACACTTTTCTTCGATTTCGATTGATCGTGGGTGGGTGGGTACGTATAAGTTACGTAACGTACGGGGCAGTGCCAACTTGACCTGGATCGAAAAAGTACACGAACCGGTACACTCTACCTAATTAAAAATACGGTCGTACTTAGGCTAATTCCTCGACGGATTAACTCGTTACCGAAGTTTCAGAAAAGTAGCTTTAATGAATTCGACAACTTCGAATCACGTGATCTTACATACGTACAGAACTACGAAACCTCAATTTCGCCTCAGTGGAAAGACTGAACAAATAAAATGGACGGTGAAATGAACAGTCGAATTAAAGAACAACAGACGCGCTCGTGGAGAAACAAATAGCAGAAACGACGCACTGCTATTTGCTATTGTAAAACGTTTTTGTTCCGATGCTCATACATTGTATTATAAAAGGCAGAGAGAGCGTATGTAGTGAGAGTTTTTAGTCTTGATGCGGGAAAATTCAACTAGCGGTAATGCAATTTCCCCCCAGCCGTTTTTATCTCATCGGTCAGGCGACCGTCGGCTTTAATTCGTTTTGCCCACATCAAAAAGCCTCGGTGGGGTGCATGGAACTTTTTATTAATCTAATCGGTCTTGGCGCGTTCTCATGTCGTTCCTCTCTTTATCGTACCCAAAATATAAATTAAAAAAAAAGTATCAAGAGACATTTTAAAGGAATCATTTACTAATTCTTTGAAAACGTTTTTTCTGTCGACTTGAAATTACTACAAATGATTTTTCGATATAACTGGTGTTAGCAATAAATAAGCATTTTGCTATTCGATTTCCAGTTAAATATCGCAAATGAAATTTCTGCTTCGTAGCAAATAGCTCGTAAATTTTCATTTCCTAAATGAATTTCAATGATGAGGTTGCTGGGTACAAATTTACTCCTTTCAACCCTTACCCAGAGTACGTCTACTGAAATCTAGCTCGAGACTCCATCTAGATTTTTAACCCCTCTAACCATCCCGCCACCCTCTGACCGTCGCATCTTTACCGACTGTTGCAGACAAATCCACCCCTTGTACGGGGAGAAAGCTGGGCTTCTGGGATACTGCGATCCGCTCGGTAACACAGAGAATTTCCCACCAGCCCCTAACATCGTTGTCGAGGGTGGACGAATCGAATTTGTTCGCCCCTCGCAGGATGGCACCACGACATCCCGTAGGAACACCATGTCCCGTGGCTCGCAGACGTTCAACGACGAGTCCGAGAAGTCCGATCCAGCGAAGGTGAGTCGATTCCACTTTTCGTTTTCCACAGGTCATTCAACTTCCACGCTGCCATGTCGCGAATTATTTGCTTACGTACAAACCGGTGTTTGCACGGTTCGGTAAGACGGGAATGGTCGCGATGTACGGCTCGGTACGACTGCTCGTACCTTACAAAGGCCACCTTCGAATTTACTTCTTTCGCGGGTAAATAAAATGAAGATGACGGCTCGGGGTGTGCCTTGTCGCGTCGGTTGGATAAATAGAGACGGCCCGAGGTTCCGCATTCGAAACGTGTTCTGCTACTGGTGCTCGAAATAAGCGCAGTATCAGCTGTTTAAATGCGGCTCGCTCGATGGACAAATATTTTAAGAGCTTTAACGAAGGAATAATGGTTCTTTCGGGGATGACTATCGTTCCTGGATAATTTTTTATAGACGTTCATTCGCTTATATGCATCTTATATGCATATCAATACATACAGAGATTTAGTAAACGAAATCGTTTATTTATTTAATTAGGAAATGGACAGTCAATAAAGTGTGTGCTGGATGTGTTTCACCAGACAAATTATTCGAAGAGAGTTTCGTACGGTTTCAGAGTTGCTATTAAATTGCCCGGAAATTATATTGAATTACCGTTTAATTAACGTTTAAGGTACGTTTACTCGTACCTCGCAAAAGGGCTTGAATTTCGTATAAATCTTTAATTGACGTCGCGCCGTCGTTTCTTAATGCAATTCCGTGATGTTTGCTGTTTGACAAATCGCATTTCTTCGACCCATAGTGAATTCGGTTACCCCCGTTTTTCATGGGGGTGGAACGCGCGCTGATTTTTGTTGAACCCTCTTAAACCCTTCATGTTGTATTCATTAGACGTACGTAACCATAATGGAATAAGTCGTAACGTGTGAATCACTTCGGCCGTCAAGGTCTACCGCGGTTAGACTTTGTTGAAATCAAGACAGCTCGTTAGTTTCCGGATAAAATATCGTGTTGTACTTTTCTTCAACCATTGCTATCAACGTTTCCCTTCGTTGAGGACCGACGGCGTACGATAATTATATTACTGTCTGCTTTTTACCTTCCAAAGGACGTGCTCATTAGAATTTAGAATTTTGTTCCCTCCGATTTCTATTCATCGCAGTCTTCATTCGTTTTCATAAAAAATGTTAGAATTCTGTGAAGGAAAATATTGTATAAAATATACAAAAGGAATTCATTGATCTCAATTATTGTTTTTGTTTTTCCGAATATCATCCATTTAGAGAAAATAAATCGCACTTCTTTGATCATTAGAATAATTAAAGACGAAATTGATTGAAAGAGATTTAACATCGGTGCGATTCTTGAATGATTTAGAAATTTCGTTAATTGCCTATTTTACAACGTTTTCGTTCCACGACACGGGCGAACAGCTGATTCGCAAGGTAGTCACGTTCAGCCAAATGATCTTGGAAACGCCGCCAGGACGATCGAGAGTCGACTGGAAATTTTCTCCCCGTTCGGTTGAAACGTTACCCGGACGAGGGAAAAGTGCGCGCAGATTCCTGCCGAACCCTTTAACCCTTCATGTTGTATTCATTAGACGTAATTGATTTTCTCGATAGGGCGTAGCAGGATTTCCATATTAAATTGGAGCGAACGGCTCCTACGCTCGGCGACGAATGCTCGCTAGCTTTCGCGTCGATTCGCGACGATTATTCGAAAATTAACAACGTTTCCGCGGCGTGTCTTGCCTTCCTCGCCGGTAATTCTAACGACTCAACCCTTTGTCCGCGTCTGTTCATTCGTTTCACGGTATTTAAGACCAATTGTGGCCAGGGTGAAGTCGTATTCATCGCTGAATCCGTGTCGAATAGACGCGATCGCTTGATCAATAAATTAACAAACTTTACACGTAATCGTATCTGTCAATTACGTTTGATGGAACAGTAACGTAATTTACCAATCAATTTTCACAGCTCGTAGTAACGCTATAAGGATGAGATTCAATCATGTCGAAGCGATTATTATACTTTCACAAATTAGTTACCTCTTCGTTCCGTCGATTCGCGTTAATCAACGCGGAAAAACAGCTTTAGATACGGTTTAAGCGTGTGATGAAATCCCCTTTCTAACGTGTTCGTTCGACCTTTAGGAATATCCCCGGTGACACGTTTCCTGACGTAGTATTAAACTCCTTCGTCGTGTCGTCAAGCCGCATTTGCATCCGATTAATCAGCCATCTTCCTGCGCCTTGCCCGCTGGACCGGACGCGAGCCGCGTGGCTCGCGTTAATATCGAGTTACGCCGAATTTTTAAGGGAAATTAGGGGAGCTACGGACATTTAGGCGCGATGCCCGCAACGAAGAACGCGCAATTTCGTTTGACGCTAATAGCGGGGCGACTCTTAATTACGATTTTATTCGGCATCGTCAGCCGGCGGTCAAAAAATTTCATTTCGGGGTTGTTTAGAAGCTCCCAACGTTGATATCAAGTTCTCTCTATGAGCGTATTAAGGGAGACCCTTTTTTTTTTAGTCATTCGAGTTATTAGTACAGCGCGTGGTTTCATTTCATTCGACGGTTTATTTATATTGGAATTTAAATATAAAACGCGCGTTAAATGAATCTCATTTATTTTATATTTCGAGTAGACGTTAGCTTCTTCATCGAATTCAACCGGGGAATTAAAACACACAATTATACACGATGCTTTATTTGCGCTAAGAGTTGCGCAGTATAAAATCCCTGGAAAATTTGTAACGAAAATGAGTAAATTACAGTATCGAATTAAGAGAATTTTTACGTAGTAGCCAGGAGGGGAATTATTCAACGGCTTTTTTCACGGACGAGAGAATTAATTTTAATTGTGAACACCCAGCAAGGGCCAGCTTAAATAAAAGACCATAGGAACAGCAGAGTGTAACTTAAATTCATGCTCCCGCTTTTATGTTATTCTTATATCATTCTGCTACTTGCGCCAAGTTTCACAAACGCGAATAATATCCTTTCGTTAGTTCAATGTATTGTTTTTGTACTACTGAGGAATTTCATTTCTGATTCAATTAAAATCAGCAGTCTATCACGTACTGTGCTTTAAGAAATAAACAGGTCCTCCTTTTCAGTTTTGTTCGTATATCGTTCTCCAATTTAGACCAAGTTTCACATTGGCGCGAATAGTTGATTCAATAAATTCTCTTTATATTTCACACGCAGTTTGTGTTAAATTATACATTTTAATTTTTGATACAATTAGAATCTGCAGTCTAATTATCACGTACTGTGCGTCGGTATACAAATAGGTTTTTTCTTCCTGTTTTCAACGTCAGTTACAAAGGCAAACGTTTCGCAAGCCGAGAAATAGTTCGGCTAATTCGCACGTGTGAGTTCTGCCGGGGTACACTTAATGAAAGTGTTAGCTGACGACTGCAAGCAAGTTTAAACGACATCGTAAAAAGGATGAATAATTGTATCGAGGGCTCCCGAGCAAACTCAGTTAATGTCTATTGACATCCGGCGACTCCGTGGCACGCGCACGCACACGGAACGCGAACGCACACGCCGGCACGTAAGCGTATGCGTTACGCCGTTACGAATAATAATTAATCGTGGCAGGAGAGTTGATTAAGGCTCTATTCATCGAGTGGGAACGTTATAAATCACGCGGACAGTGTCTAGATTGTTCCTACGTTAGAGGAACGACTCGACGCGACGCACTGTTGCGTAAGTGAAATTTCCACGCACCTTTTATCGTTGCCGTTGTTTCTACTTTTCGGAGTCGATTCTAAAAGGAAACTCGATTTTGAAAAAGAATTTTCACAATTATATTTATATCAATCCAGTTTCTATAACTGATATAAAAAATCAAACTGTATAAATAAATTTGTAGATATTTGTGCATAGTTTTGTGAAAAGTCATATTCAATGCACACGTCGCGTTTATTTGAAGTTTATCTATGATTGTAAAAACAGGAAAATAAAATGATTTACTTCTATTGGCTCGGCAAATTGTTGATTCAAATTAATAAAACGGTCTGCGATAAATACTCGTATTGAATGTTCTTCTCTGGAATATTTTTGTATATGAAAAACGAGATATTATATATTGATAGAAGAATTTAATTTCCCAAATGTAGCGTTAACGTTCGCAGCGGAGATTACAATTTTGCCAGGACCATTTTCAGAAAATTAAATAAACCGAACCGATCGGAGCGAGAGAAACGTAAATATCGAAAGGGAACATACGAGTCTGTTCAATAACGATAAAATCTTTTCCACGGATCGTTACAAATTGATATTCCTATCTGACACTCGTATCTGGGCTCGAGTTTATCGGTTCATACAGTAACGACCGATCGAGCTTTGCGCCACGAGAAACAAGTTTAAAAAAAAAAAAAGGTAAATTCCTCCTCCGGTCTATGCTAATTTTCGGCTGAAATATTTTACAACGTCTAATTCAATTAGTTCCGTTCCTTTGAGTAACCAGAATTAACATATTCTGTGGACGCTTTAGTGGATCCATATAAATGCTCCCGGCTATACAGGTTTTTGCATAACAGCCTTAAAAGCATCCTGAAAGAATAACACATTTTCGAAGAACACAGAACTTGATGAATTTATTGTTCATTGTACTGTAAATTGGCTTCATTAAATTGTTAGTTGAAGTGAACAGAACTTTTAATTAATATTTAGAACCAAATGGTTTGACTTTTCCTCTCGAAGAACATTTATTTCGTTCAGTTATACGTTCGTCAGGAAGTCAGTCGAAACTCTATCGAGACGAAACGGAATGAACAAGGATAGGTGGTTGGCTGTGATTCGGTGGGATCGATCCGTTCGGTGGTCCGAGTCGAAAGAGTCTGCGATAAAATTGGCGTAACCGAGTGCAGAAGTTTTTCTCGAACGCTCCGAACCGGCAAGAACGAAGAAACAGACGTAACTGATCGCACCGCGGAACTTCTCGCGGCCTGTTCTTTGTTCCTCGGTAAGAGGAGTTAGCAAGAAAAATGTGTAAAAGTAAAATGTTCTTGACGCCGCTGCTTGAAAGCAAAATAAAGCCGTAACGTGACTTAGGTACCTGCTCTCCCGCGCGAGAGGATCCGCATCGGTTCAGCGAAGTAAAAAGGAAAGTAACGAGTGATCAAAGCCGCGCGCGATCCTTAAAAGCGCGCCAGCTGTTGAACAAAGCGGACCGTTTCCTCTCGTGAGAAGAAATATTTTCATTTTCTTGTCACGATCCATCTTGTCGAGGTGATCGCTTCGTTTACTGACAGCATTTGTCTCAGGGCTTGGAAGAAAACCGTTGAAATTTCAATTCACTCACAAAATAACTGTAACTGCAGTATAACTGATATGACAATAATATTTAACCTAAGGGAGTACGAGAACAAAGGCAGAAAAATTTTTCATGTGCAGTTCCGTTTTAGGGAATTTAACTCTCGACTGAATGCGGCCGGTACACAATCGACAGAATGGAATAAAAATTTTTCGCTCGAGGTTCTGTTTCTGAGAGAATCGAGTTTGAAAATTTGCAGAGTACGTGTTCACTCGGCTAATATTCAAACTGCATATACCGAAATTGAATTTTCTGAAAACAACGAGCTTCAAACGAAAAATTTTATTTCATTTCCTGCCAATTCTAATATCATTATGGAATTATACTGCTCATCGTAAGTTTTCATTGTATTCATTTTAATTAAATCAACGTTATATGGTTTTATAATTCGTTGCAAGCCGAATAAAATATTTATAACGTTAATTTTAAAAAATGCTGTTTAGATAAAAATATTTTTTATCCTTTAAAATTAATAACATGATTTTCATTTTTGATGTTCTGATCATGATCGTAATGTTGAATGCAGTTTTTATATTTGTAGAAGATACAATTTTTTTTATAAATCCACAGAAGAGTAATTCGAATTATCTGTTTTAAATCGCGATTGATATATTTTATGAATGAAGCAACTTCTGATATATCTAAACTTAATTTCGTTTCACTAGTGTGACATTCTTTCGGGGCAAATTGTCCCCAAAGAGGCCTCGGTATCCGGGCTTCGATAGCATCCTAGCATTCCTGATAAGACCGTCTATATCCGGGTGACGTTGACTTTAGTTCAGGTTATCTGCAGGATCATTAATCGAAGGGATTTTGTTCGGACGCATCCGTCGTTATCGCGTGAGATTTTAAAAAGCTCGAAAAAAGGGAGGACAAAAAGGGATTTAGATAAGAATATACCATAGAAGCTTTACTACATTTTTAGATAGTTCTTGCTGTTGACATAGCAATTTTTAACGCGCAGTTACGTACAAGCGTTGTGTCAACATTTTATATTTAAATTTCACGCGTACATAGTTTCCACAAAATAGCGCGATGAAATACGGACTCTCTCGTTTCGAGATCCCGTACGGATCGAATAGACTGGGTGAACAATACGACGCGAAGTGGACTTGAAAACGGAGAGCAATGCGCCCCCGGAAATTTCGTCGAATTTTCTTCGTGACGGACGTTCACATATTGTGTCCTCCGTATAGGAGAAAGCGGGTTGAATGACGGGAGCAATAATCGCTGTCGATGCGATTGCATCCACGTGTCAAACTCCTATGGCCAAGTGCAGCTGCCCGCCTCAATGTCCGAAGACCTTGACACGAGAGGGATATTGTAGGTGGTAGTGAATTATCGACGTCGCTGTTTAAGGATGTATTGGCTATACAGTCAATCCCAAAAGTTTATGTACCTTAGAAAAATGTATTTCTTATAATTAAAAAGAAATCAGACGTCGGAAGAACAATGCTAATAATAAATAGCTACGTGCT
>NW_017163422.1:559058-565555 GCF_001652005.2 Ceratina calcarata | reverse complement strand
GAAAAATCTCTGAAAAATCGAAAATTTTTTTTTCGCGGAATTTCGACAAATACTTCGAATATAAGTTGTAGGTGATACTATTACCTATGAAAAATTTGAAATCACTATAATGTTAGCTTTTTAATATTAATAGGAATCTATAATAACAAATTCAACATTTTAATGGTCAGTTCTTACTGTTAGTATTTGTGATAATTATTCTATGACCTTATGAGAATTTTCGTTTTCTTATATTGTATCCTTGTGTATTTTGTCAAATGTGAACATGAAAGAAGCCAAGTGGCATTGAACTATTTTTAGAGCCGGTAATATCTATGCGGAACGATCAAGGTTCACGAGAGCCTATTCCATTCACCGTCGTACTCATTCACGTCGAAGAAATTTGCAGGACGACGTCGGAGGCCCCCGGGGCACTCTCTCGCTCTCTCGTACACCGGTCCCGTATGAATGGCAAACGAATTTATGAATGAGAAGGTTGCACGAGGTGGATACGTGTACTCGTTAATTAGAAGCCCCTCAAGGTTCGGAACACGGGCCGACCGAGGAGAAAGTTTCAAAGCGACCTATTGTTATTGCAATTAGCGTGGTCGAGCTACTCCTTGGTCCCTTGGTTTTCTTTAATACCGTCTAACGATGTATTTCCGCGACGACATTGTGCCGCGAAGACGTCGTCGACCTCCATTGTGTTCCGTTAAGTACCGCAAGGTTAATTAACAGACGAAACGAAAAACAATCGCGAATTGTTTCTCGGCTAATTCAAAGGATTGAGGAGAGGAATCGCTTTTAAATGTCCGACGTGAAACCGTCTTGTGAACTTCGTACAAATTAGTATGAAGACTCCAATTGGAAAATTATTCGCAAAAATCTATCGCGTTTCTGAATGCAATAGTCTAAGCAGACTTTAAAGGTTCAATTGAATGTGTAGGTATACACCGCCAGTTTTTGTCTTTTATGCAAAACTATACGGCGTGAAGAATCAGGAAATTCTCGGTGGAACGAAAAAGTTGTCTGAAATTTCACGGCTTGCGTCGGAAACACCCTTCCAGGTTGTACTTCTCGATCGTTTCTCTTTGATGTTCCATTGGCTTTGATCTTATCGCGGATTAAACGAAGAATTATCGACTTCCCCGATAGTTTCCCTCTCGTTAATTAGGGATTTGCAATAAGTCAGGGAACAAATTCTTGTCGATTATATGCGTGCCTGCGTAGCGCATTAATTAACAGGTCATAATGGAATTCGTTGCGGAAGGCTTGCCGTTCGTCTTTGATGAAATTTAATTAATCGAAGAATCGTATCACGACTGCTAATTGGCAATGATTTCGTCACTTCTGCACTGACAATGAGTACAAATATGTTTCTATCGACTCTTCAGGTTTCTACAAACTGAAACTTTCCCTTATACAAATGTAGAACGAATTTTTTTTTAAATTCCCTCTTGAAGGAGTCGACGAGAAGAATTGCTAGAAAACTAGTTGGAGTTCGACGTCTCACTTAACCGCTTGACAACGCAGAGATATCGATGCAACCTGTTCGAAATCATTTAAGATGGACTTTGATTAGTGGCACCGATTAAATTTCCTAGCCAGGTTTATCTGAAGTAACGATCGAACGTTCACGCGTAGAGAGAGCGCGTGGGAGAAATATTTTTGTGGGTGTACCCGTTTCATTACTGGTTGACACGTTAACCTGCCACGCACGTGAGTGCCACCCGAAGCCGAGGAATGTTATCTCGAAACCGACGACACTTGCGCCGGTAGTCCGGTTATCTTCGTCCCATTATCATCCGGTCGGTAGCTATTTTGCAAACGAAAGGCGCAGCTGATAATCTCGGCCGACGATAATCAGCGTGCGTGTTACGTTTAACGAAGTGCGTTGCTCCGTTTTGGATCGGAGTTCAGATTAAATTAAATTAAGACGAATACACGCCACTCTCGTTTTTACCTCTTATTTATGACAATCGTTTTTTTAAATTTTTATTCAAGTCTGGAATCCTTATGGAAAATGTCGATTCGTTTGCACTCCGGCTCAATCTCCGGTCGCTCATTTCGAATGCACGACGCGGCGGTTAACACTATAATTTGGCTATTTATTAACGAAATTACGTTTGCCGTGCAACGCGACGGGCATTTCACCCTCGGGAGGGTGGCTCCGCGCTGTATGCCTATCGTTTACGGCAAACAACCGATTTGGTCGGCCGCGGTGTCCTTTGAAGTCCGTGACTACATTCCCATCATGCCCATCTCTGGCATATTTCACCTGGAAAACGATACGAGGCACGATTTTCCTATACGCGTTTCACGCACGCCCGTATCTCCTCTAATTGCTAGACGCGTCGTAATTAAATTTAGGACGTTGTGTCGTGAATACGCTTAACCACTGTTGACCGTATAACTCTTACGTTTGTGCTACGAATTATAGAATCATGTACATATTATATTAGATTATGTATACACTCGTATATTTTCGTATTAGTAGAAAATTATTTTATAGCTTGAAGCGAATGAGCAATTGGTATAAATTGTCGAATGATTCTTATTAAGAGTCATAATTTATTTACGGTTACAGGCAATAGTTAATAGATTCTCGAGCTGTTATTAATTACGCTTATCAATCATGGAACAGTTACTAATACATAATGAATCACGCGGACCGAACGACGGACAAAAAATGTGCTCCTCGTTCCATTAGCGTCAGCGTGCAAGTGTAAATACGACATTAACATTTTACAATGAGTGCAGGAAACTTCAAAGAACCCTTATCTCGCGGTGGGAAGAGTAATTTCCGTTTGCAAATCAAAGTAACAAATCATCGAGCAGCTTCTCGCGTTCATAGAGCCGTCCAAGTGATTTCAACTGGTTGCCAGCAGTTATTCATTGTGCCGGTAGCAGGGAAAACTCGGTAGCTTCCACGATAGTCGCTTTGAAGTCCATGGACGTTGGTAATGAATCCACGTCGTGCGTGGCTAGGTATCAGTGGCGTACACGTGTACAGGGGCTGCGCGATTCGATTGATTAGCCTAATTACTCGCCGCTCTATCGCCGTTCCTGTCGCTAGCAGCGCCGCGGGGAACGCGGACGAATACATTTGGCTCACACCCCTGCGGAGTTTCACGTTCGAATTTGCATCGAATCGCATGAAATGGACGCTTAAACATCGACCGACGCTGCGCCGCCGCCGACGCCGGCGGCGCTCGTTGAAGACGCGATCGTTCCAGAACCGATACCTTTAATCGCGCACGTAAACGACCAGCTATTTTCCAAAATAGTAGTACCAAGGCGGCTAATTAAGTTAAATAGAGATTTGTATCTCGGGCAGACTCTGTCTCGTTAAAAATGTTTCATTAAAGGCTGTTAGCGAACTTAATTGAAGCTTTATCCTTTTATCTTTCAGACGTGAAATTGTGTTCCTTTTAATTGCTTCTAAGAGTTGTTATGGCCGCCGATGTTACCAGTAAAAGCAGATCTGAATATTTTAATTCATCATTAAGGGGGTGTTTCTTAATTATAATATGTATAATTCTTCTTGACTTGGACCGTTGATACCAGCGGAGAAAGATACGTTTCCGATGCGTTCTCTAATAGACAATTAACTTGGCCGATGCTCCGCACTGTGACTCAATGCCAAGCCCGAGGGCTTCGGTACGTACGTGGCCGATTGTACGAGAGCAATTGCCTCGGGTCGCACAGGTGGTCGGCTAATAATAGCACGTGCATGCGTGTACGGATACGCATATGGGCGTAATCTAGTATGGCAGTCATTTTTTATCGTGTACGTTTTCAGCTCTAGCTTGTAGTTAGAAAGCTAATAACCTGATCTTTCGTTAACCGTGTTTTATGACAAATTAAAGTTTTAAGATCGTATGATACAGTTAAGAAGCTTATACCATTATTATTAATAGGAGAATACAAGTAATTGCTGTATACAATTTATTATATTAAGAATATAAATTTAAATGAAAGTTAAATAAAATTGAAGAGTAGGAAGCAATTTCATGTACGGAGGATACTTTTTGTTATAATGACAAAGCGTAAATTATTCTCGCGAACCGTTTATGTCCTGATGATAGTTATTTGTGACACTTTGATAGCCACTGATTAATCGGTTGTTTTAAGTGGCCGGAAGAAAGTGGAACGGCCGGTTAATTGCTCGCGGAGTAAGCAGAGATAATATTAGAGTTCCATCGTGGTTTATTGCTCCGTTTGCATATTTTTGAGCTTGGCTAGAAATTCGAGCCGAGCTGGCTTAATTTATATAGACATTAAATGGCGGCAATTTCGAGAGCAAACAGCGATAGTTTGAATTTATTTTTATTGACATTTCGTTATGAACTCTTCTGCTGTTCTAGTATTTTTATTTATTCAATGCAGAGAGAGGTCAGATTTAGAAATTTCGAGAGCAGAAATTAGGGTAGATTGAGTCATGATCCGAGAGTTCTAGTCCCGATTCCTAAGACCGATCTATTTCTAAACCCGGGTCTAGATTTCTCTATCTGAAGCGTTCGCAGAAGACTATGTTCGTAAGTAGGCTTGCTGTGACATCTGCGAACGACTTCTGTCAATGACTAGGCTTCGAAACACGCGACACGATATCGTCGCGTTCACATTTAGCTCTGTGAATCTTCTCACCAAGCTCGGAATTGAAAAGCTGAAACAATATTTTTCCTCGTTCGTCTCATTATTATTCATGAACAATTCGCCGACAATTTAAAGTTGGCGAGGTATTATTCCTGACGGGGAACCGTCGTAGAAACGGGCGGGCATACCGCGGTTCTCGGGGATACATTCCATCCGAGTTACATTTGAATATACCAATAATAGTTGGCCAACTTCGAAACGGTTTTCGGCAGCGAACTCGGCCGCGTTGTTTCCATCGGCTAACCCTTTCTGTGGATTCACTACGCGCGCAAAGAAGAGAAGGAAGAGGGTGGCTCGGAAGTTGCCCGATTCTCGTGCGGTCATACTACTAATATCGATGCCGGAAAAGAGGGTCTGAAACCTCAAAGGGTCGACTAATTACAGCTGCTCCTGTTGGCCAACCGGTTCGAAGAGAATTTCGAAATGCTCGCACGAAAATATCCTGGACCCCGGAACGACGCTGTCTAATTACAAATCACCGCGCTTCAACTAATTTCGTATCTACGTACAACTCGATTTCGTTAGGTGAATATTTGACGCGTGAAAACTCGTAACTCGTTTTCGAAAAAATCGGCAAAGCGATTCGTGTTCTTTATTTTATACTGGAAAGTGGATTCTGTCTCGTATCGTTGCTCGGGGACCGTTTAATGATCGACGCGCGCGGAGTATGTAAAAATATCTGATGAAGGGATCAGGTTGAAAAGGTTGCCGGGGTTAATGGTAGCGATCAATATGCACGGCCAGGTTTTATGAACCAGCACGGTAATATAATTATTATACCATCTCTCGTGAATCGTTGCATTCATTTTTTCACGCTCAGACGTTTCAGAAAATGGCTACAAAAAATAAATTACGCTTAACGTATTCATCATATTTATGCGAGTTCGCAAATGTTCGAATCGAAGTCCTTAGCGTGGGTAAAGGATCGGTGCACGTAGCATTTAACACCTATTTTTCCCGGTATGTTCTCGACTCACTGGCGCGCCGCCGGTTGATGGTAATCGAGCGGCTCGTTTCGCGAAACACGATTCCGTGTCCGATGAAACACGCGTTTATTTATTCCGAGGAAGTATTGTACGAGATTAGTTAGCGTATGCTCGCACTATGTTTGCTTTCGCTCATGCTGCCGTGGATCAGCAGTATTTAAACGATCGGTACTGCCGCTCGCCTAATTGATTTCGTAACAACACTTTCGCCTTCCAAGATTTACATAGCATTTAAACTTTTGCTAATAACTACGTCCATGTATAACATTTATTTGTGTAACTCTTTAACTTGTTCATACACTGCGTATTTTTTTTTTTTTTATAAAATAAAAGTAAAAATTGGAAGTATGAAAGGGGGTGAGTGATGAATGGAATCGGCAGTGCAGCTTTCAACCGAATTTCAGGCAATTTCTCATTGTTACATTAGTCCGCGTTGACATAGAAAGCTACGCAACAGCGCAGCGTCAGACACACGGTGGCTCCGTGCCAATAGCATCTAGAGACCGAACGGTGGGTGCCAGGAACGTTAAATAGGAACGGCCCTCCGTAATCATTGTTAATTAACATTTATGGAGACACGTATAGGCTCTCTAGACGCTTTCGGTATGCGTGCACGGGTCTACGTCATCCTGATCTATCATAAAGGTGCGAGAGAACAAAAGAGGTTCCATTATATTCGTGATTGACGTCGTAGGGACCCTTCAAACGTGTTCGCATTATTGGGCTCTATAACGACTGGAGCGTGAACAGTAATTTTTACAAAATTAGGCACATCCTCGTATCTTTAGAAGTCGTTCAATAAACATTTCGGGCGAAGTATGTATTTAACACTAGATTGCCCAAGGAAGTAATTTTGACTGCTTTTGGGCAAATGTA
>NW_017163422.1:557450-559037 GCF_001652005.2 Ceratina calcarata | reverse complement strand
TAACATTTACTAATAACTTGTTATATGACTGTAAATAATATAAAAAATATTAAAAATTAATTTTAGACAAATTTCTTTATACATTATTCTTTCACAATGCAGTCATTTTGACTGCTTTTGGGCAATATATACTAAGTTTCAGTCTTTCTAGTGTTAAATTTAATATGGATTCTCGAATCTTGTATTATACTTCACACCACTATTTCCCAGTATCCATTACCCAAATTGAATTGAACTTGTGAATACTTGGAGCGACACGTACTCATCCGATCGCCTTTGAAGATTCACTTATTAACATCGAGTAATGGGATCTACTTCGCTTAACAAATTCGCGAAAACAATGCGATCCCCTTTGATCATCGAGGCAACACATTTAGAATGCAGATAATCTTCGATGAAAGTGTATCGGCAACAAGCTATAGCTGCCCGTACAACAATAGCGGGGCCGTTCGCGCCTCGTTTTGCCCTCGAAATCGGAGATCAAAGATCGGCTTCGCCGCGACCCTCGCCTCGTTCATGTTTTTCGGAACCCCCCGGCCCTCTTTGCTCGCAACAAGCCACGGCGTGCTTTCAACCGGGCCACCGAATTTCCATAAATCAACCACCCTTCCGAGCGTTCGTTCCAGCTCTCTGGAATTCTCTGATCTTAACCGTTGAATCATTCTCCGTTTCTAGCTTTTAATGATACGTATGATCGCTGAGTCGAAGTTCGTTCAATTATTTTAGCAGCCTGAAAAACAGGCTGTGGAAATGTTCCAGACGATAATATAAATGCAGTTAGAGGAGGCGGATACGTACATACATAACTCGTAAAAGGTGTTCAAGCAGATCGTGCTCGGTAACGACGTAGTCAGACATTGTTAGAAACTCCTGTTAGATAGTTACGATGTCTGAGTACTATTGATTTCACTGTCTCTTCGTATCACGATTTGTATAAATATTAGCAATGATTATAATTCTTGGAATTTTACTCGACTAAGTAAAAGTATAAAGAAAATGTTCGTTTAATAAGCTGTATACGCTATAGGAAATTGCGAATCTTCAGTGCATCGATCGACTTGCAATCAGTTCAAGTGGTTTCCTCGTGGCATCGTTTCAAGACGATTCACCGCTTTCGCGAGACGAGAGCCGACGAGAGTTGGTTCTCTCTTCGGAAGGCAGGTAACGCTAGCCTTAAAACGTGAGCGCGAAAATTTCCAGTTCATTGCTTTGACAAACGCGTAGCCTGTCAATGACTCGTTGCTTAAAGGCTCTCGAGCAGACAGGAAGCATCGATCCTGTTTCTCGGTCGTACCCCACACCAGGAATCCTTCTACGTACCTGTACACCTTTCTCACCGTCTCGCACGCGCACACAACCGCTCTCTCCTCGTATCTCCCTGTCGTTCGCTTTTTCTGTTCGATGTCTGGCTGTGCGCGTTTACGGTGGAAACCGGCTTTACATCCCGACACCCTCTGCCAGAATTCATTAGCCCGCCCCCTCGATGCCGGCGATCCGTTCTAAAAAAGACTCCAAAGAGATTTTAATTGGCTACTTCCACGTCCAGGCGTCGTCGATTTCTCGAAATGAATTCCTCAAACATTTCCT
>NW_017163422.1:497542-555713 GCF_001652005.2 Ceratina calcarata | reverse complement strand
TTCACTTAATATTGTCCCCAGTCGTAATATACTTATCACGCGACGGTATGTAGCTTTTTCCTTTAAAATAAATTTCGGATCAGACGACGTGTCAATGAAAATATTGTCGAGGGTGAGCCATCTGGTTCGGTACCGAGAAAACACGGAAGACGGTGTCGTGATAGAAATTGCAGTCGCAGCATCGATGCATCGGCATCGCCGGTTCGCAATGAGACGCGAGGGGGTGTTTTATACGCCGTGCGACCGGCGCCGGTTGTCGGCGAGACGAGAACCGTTATCAGGCGGCGTTCCCACCCTCGCTCGTTCCCACCCACGCCGCGATCCGTCTCTCCTTTCTCCGTTTCCCTCTCGCGATCCACTTTGCTCTCGCACCTCATCCTTTACTCGCCTTCTTATCTTGCCTCGATCCGACACCGCATCCCCGCTTCCTTTTTCCCCTCCTTCTTCTTTGTTTCTGCCTTTTTCCTTTTGCTTCCAGTTCGCCGATTTTTATGCTTTACTTTCCGCAGCAGTGGGCCGGGTTTCATCGAACGGGTAGAAACGATTGGAAGGGACTCGCTGAGATAAGATTCGTCATCTTGTGCGAAGTAATTGCGGAGTCCTCTGGAAAATAATCGGGAGGCAAATGTTTTGTAAATTTACTAAAAATGCGGTAAAATAATTTATTACAGTACTACCAGTTAATTAATAATAAGAATATCTTGCATTCCTTAATCATAGTAAACGAGCCAATTCTCAGAACGTGTCACTATCAGTCTCGCGTATCAAATTCGCGTAATTAAAATTTTGTCCGCGTCGCCTTTCAGTGTTAGTTTAAAGCGCACAGTATCGTTGCAACGTCACACCCCGGAGTTACGCGCTTCTTCTCTGACCTTTTTCTGCGTAATCTCTCGCTTTTCTCCTTTTCCTTCTCGCTTCTCGTTCGTTATCTCCAACGTTTCTGCGTTTTCGGTCTGAGCACGCCTCGCCGTTGTCGAAGGCTCTCTCGGAGACTGCGAGAGCAACCCCCTTTGCCTTCTGTCAGGGACCAGTCACGCGCGTCCACCGAGATAAGACTCGCCATCATCGGCGTCGACAAGGTCGAACAATACGGCGAACACCCTAACGCGAGCACCCATCGGACGAACGGAGATCCCTTCGCAGATAAGACCGCCGCGTGATGTGTCGCTCTAATAGTTCTTCGCTGCTTTTGTCTTCTTTTCCTTACCCCTACTGGCATCGTGTTCCAAAGAAAGAATCCTAATTTTTCTCCCAGCAATTCGTACGAATCTGCTGAAAAGTCTCCCTTGGAAGTTTTAAAGAGTTCTCGAGGGTTTTGATTCCTCAGCGACGTTAGATTAGAAAATCTTTAAAAGGTTCTTACTCTTCTCGATTTTTTAAAAAGTATTTACCTTGAATATTAAGTTTTTATATAATGATAGGATTGCGCTCGTTTTTATTCTTGTTATAGGAACAACGTATTTACAGAGTATTCCCGTTCCATCAAACGTCCTAAGCACAGCTCGTTCATTAAAAATTGCTAGTGTAATCGTTGCCCGCGAGATAAGTAAAAAGAAAAGGGAAAAACGCGAGTAACGTAGATCCTTGCCAAATTGAGATTATACTCGATAAAAAGAAGAAACGGCAGAGAGCACGGTCCAAGGGAGAAATCGTTCCTCTCCACGGTGTGTAATCCGTCGGATTCCATTAAGGGCGCCACTCATATTCGACGCCGACCTCCTCTTTTTCCTGCGGGGTATCGAAAAATACTGTAATTTATCAAGCTGTGGTTACAGCACTGCCCCTGAGCTCCTGCGCGGGGCTTTAACCCTGTCTGGGTCTGGACTCTCCCTCCGTTCGCTCGTCGGTCCGTCTTCCTTCGTCTTTTCAGAATCCCTCCCTCGTGGTAGTTGTTAATGCATACGTCCACTTCGGAGTTCGCCACGAAAGTCAACGCCCACCGTTAAGGCTGTGCTTAACAATTCCGAGAAGACCCACGTCGAGGGTATACAACCGATGAAAAGGCGACTCGCGATTGTTCAGAAAAATGGGAACAATACCGAGGAGGAATTTATTTTTATGCGTGAACGAGAGCCACACGCGTGTCACGAAAATTTTTCAAATACATGTTCAACTGAACGTATGCAATATTTTAATCAATTCGGCAGGAATGCTAAGACAAAGATTCGTGTCATTTATAATAACTCATGGTCGGACATAATGAAAGGTCTGGCAGAAATTATTTCTTTCTGTTTTATTTTACTCTTCGTACGCTAATTTACGTTTGCCAAAGATGGTGCAACGAACTGTGAGTGGCATTAATATACTAATTGAAGGTATCAATGCATATGTTTGAAATTCTCAATCTCTCTGGAAATTAAATATTTATAATATCGTTGTTGGTCGAATGATAATAATAATACGGTTACGTTTATTGGTAAATTAATTGAAAATAATTTACAAGATTCAATTTAATAAATTGAAATTAGCATAATATAATACGATATTCGCGACGGTGGAACATTAAAATAACAAATGTTCATGCACGATCGTTACAACTGCCGTCATTAAAAGGAGAGCCAAAATATATAGCGAAATTATGCTGGGTTTATTGTTTTCATGCTCGTCAGGATAATTTTTGCTCGGACCGAAATCAAGTCCAATTTTTCACAGTCTGATGTCAGCCGAGCGTTTAAGTTATTTTAACAATTTTTCAACTAAATCTTGCTCATCAGTGATCTCACGTCCGCGATACACGACCCGGTAATTTTCGAGCACGCAAGTAGCGCATTTGCTATGTAAATGCGTAATTAGCAGAATTTCGATTAATCGAGATGATACCCTCTAATCGAAGAATAATCCGCGATTAATCTACCGCGTACCACAAACACCAAGAACTCTAGAATGGTCGTTGAAAACAATTCGGTACTCGGTATAGATGCAGATACATGCGCTTATTCATTTGTAGCAAATCCTTGAATACATCGTCATTGAATATTATTATAAAATAAGGATAAACGTTGCAGAAACTCCTGACTACTAATTGCCCATTTCGAACACTGACGAATATTTCAAATCAGTGACCATCAAATACAATTATAATTGATAGATTATAAAAGTGTGTGTTAGTATAATTTATACTAAGGATTTGTGAATCGGGATGTATATGCGGGTATGCAGGCAAAGATGATACAATGCGACACAGGTGGATATGCAGCTGAACGATTCTTTGCCAATGATAACTCGGGATATCTGATCGGCGAATTCATTAACGGAAAGCGCGGAGCGGTGCGTCTGACGACTGCGAAAGGAAGAGAGCAAGAAGAGGATCGTACGTATCGAAATTTATCACCTGCATAAACGCCGTCGTAACATCGTTAAATCATTTGAGATATTCGTAACTATCGCCAATTCATTTCGTGCGCGTTGGACGTTTCCGAACGTCAGCCTGGACTCCGTTGCCTTTTATTTATTGAAGTAATTAAACGATCCAATTACATGTATGCAAAACACGCGTTTTATCGCATTCGCTACAAGCCGCCGGTAGCAATGTACATTTTAATTACGCCGCGAGCTGGATTAATAAATAATTTTCCATCGAACGTTCGGTAATAATTTGATAATACAGGATGAAACGTCTGGTGCATTGAATTGAACGTAGATTAGGCGATTGTCATGGTACTTGAATTCGGTTAAGGTGGAGAACGGTCTAAACGCACTATAATAAATTATAGTTCAATTTCATTTGTCCTCGTGTGCACAGCAATTTTTCCAAACGATTGACGTACCAGACATCGTCTCTTGCCCGCCGCTAGCGATATATTCATCCTCGCGTTGATTAGCATAATTCCTGGCGCACATTCGAGCGAATCGAGGCGTGCTTCGAACGCTTTTTCCGCGCAACTTGAGGCCCTATCGGTAAGCAGACACACTGCGTGCTACCGAGCGTTACCACCCCGAGTGAGAGAGAGAGAGAGAGGGAGAGAATTCATTAACAAGACACCAGCACGAGTATTGGTGACGGTGGTTGCACCGAAACACGCGGGGGTGGCAACAAAACCGAGCAACGCTGCCACGTGAGAGGGTGGTAGACAATCGAAACCGAGATCGATAACTCATCCCACGCATTCGTCGACCGTGCGTCTCTCCTCCTTTCCGCTCCATGCGTTTTCGACCCTCCGCGAGTGTCAATCACTCGACGTTCACGACGATACTGAATGAACGGTACGTCAACGAATCCTGTTTAATGACGTACGCTTTCTGGCTTCGTTCGGAGATAACGTTCCTTTTACAAACTCGCTCGAATGTGTTCGTAAGTGAAATGCAGGATTGATTCCATTGCATCAGTGTCGTTCCTCGGAAATGAAAATTCACGTTTCCACGGCAAGAAACGAAGTTTCGAGTAAATAACTGTGAACACGAATGAACACCTGAAGATTTAATTTTAGGTAAATGGATATAAGAAAAATACACTGATTATTATGGCAGTACTTTATTAACGTACAAATGCGATGTTACAAGTTTTTGATAACCAATACGAATTCTACGAACCGTTTTAAACGATCATTCAGGCAGACAGAGGCAACAATAAAATAATTCGATTTTCTGTCCGCGCTCGCAGACCCTCGGTTGGAAATCCACGCGTCGATTCGCCTGGGCGGTAGCCGCGCGTTTACACAACTCCACGGTTCCACCCTTGAGTGGCTCGGCTCACGCGACCGAAACAAGACGTCACACCCAGCGAGTACTGTCTGTCAAGAAGATAGAACGGCCAGGGTAACACGGGGTGAGCGTTCAACGCGCCGTAAACGAGCGGATTCCGTGATACACCCAGCCGTATTCGTAAACAGTTTTTCCACGTACGAAATGAGAATGAAATATTATTGGCATTTTCCGGGAACATATCAAAGCGTTTGGATCGTTTCTCATAAGCTCGAGGGAAAACTAGACTTCTGTTTATAAATGATCGTTCTAATTTGCTGAACAAAATCGTCAGCCAAATCTCTAATATTTTTCTGTCGTGAACGCTTTTGAAAATCACATTGAAGGGAATGTAATCTTGTTTAATCGTGTCAGTAAACTGAAGAGAATTTGTTGAGTAAATCCAGCTTTTACAGTGCAGAAACTCACTTTCGACTCTCATACGACTTTAAACGACTTCAAAGCTGGCAATGGCAAGTTAGTTAAAGTGACATTTTGATGATACGTTTCGCTTCATCCTTTGTGTTCTTCTTTCCCTCCACTTCTGTCTCTCGTCACCTGCTGCGCTTCTCTATGAAAGCCTTTGACGTTGATTCCCTGCGTGGCGATCGTTAGACGATTTTACGACGCTGTAAAACGTTCACGATGGTTACCGACTGACCTTCCCTGAACGGGATACGTTCATCCGCTCGATAAGCTGCGCTTGGTGCTCGCGTCGTTTATAACATAACGCTCATTCGGTCTATCTTAGAAGAGAGGGATACTCCCTTGAGACGGGAAGAGGCTGAGCTGACTGGGCGATTTTCAGTTCCGGATTTCGATTCTCTTTAGAACCGACGAAGCGATTTCGCGTCGAGAGGATTGCATTTGATTCTGTGCGCGCGGTAGTTCTTAATTAGGGACGTTCTTTATTCGATGATTCGACGGTGAATGAACTTTCTGATAGAGAAATCGCGGTTGATTTTACGTATTCAAATAAGTAGAGAATAAAAGCGAGGTATTATTTGTTATTAATCATTGGAAATTTCTATTCAACATTTTCATCATTACGAAAACGAGAGTCATCGTTCGTTCAATTAATAAATCTATTGTCTCATTTACATTTGTTAGAAATGTAAATTATAATCTTTTTTATCGAGTTCGTGACCATTTGGACGACGGCATTGCGACAAATCCATGGCGCTCGAAACCCGTTCTCGTTGCGTCGCGTCTATCCCGAAATTTTCACGTACAGGTACGTCGTGTCATGCCTCGTCACTGACGTCCTCTTTTATTTTTACTGTCTGACGTTAATGAGAATTGGCAGGGCGATAGGAGAGGTATACGCAGCAGAGCGTTAGGTAACTAACGAGACTGGTCACAATGCACAAAGGGTATTATTTCCCCGATAGGTTTGAATGGATCCGCCGAATCCCATTCAGGCTCTACCTCTTTTTTCCCAACCGTTCGCGTGACCGTTCTTTCTTCCTTTGTGTCTCTCCTCTCCGCGTTCTCCCTCGTTTTCAACTATTTTCTCTTTATTTATGCCTCGATTTATCTGGTTAGCCAGGTATCTCTTCGGTTAGATTATACGGCGTCTGCTACTTGTGCCCCTTCCGTTCCCTTCACTTTTACTTCAGTTCAATTTCTGCTCTTTGATCTCTTCATTCGTCGTGGTAGACGCGTACGGGTGGACGCGACAATTTATGAAGCAGTTCTCCGAGACAAAAGATATTAACGAATTTATGAGAGACTTTTAATTAAAATGAAAAGTAATTATATAGATTAATAATTTAATTAAATTCGTAAATTGTGAGGATTATTCGAAATTCCAATAGTTCCAGCAAACCATTTCTTTTCGTTTTCGTCGATCGTCCAATCCTCGGACGTTCTATCTATATAGAGTTTACCCACGCCCCGTGCACAATACTTTAATTATCAGAAACGCTCCTATATCTCCATTCGATCAAAGCGGAGGATTCACAAAAGAAAGAGCTAAAGCGCGGAAAATAAAACAGATTGAATCCGCCGAGTCTCCACCCACTCAGACTCGTCTATACGCTTTTCATTTTCTCGTTTTTCCCAGGCGTTCCCGTTTGCTTTTTATGCCCCTGTCTTCCCGGGTTTGTCCACCGCTGGTCGTCTATCCCGCCGATAGACAAACAAATAGACGGATTGCCCAATCAACACCTTTCTCCCTTTTCAACCCTTCCCATCATTTGTCTTTTTTTTTTTGTTTTTACATCGTTTCGTCGTCATCATCGCCAACGGGGGGGACACGTGGCGCGGCGGTATTTCATTCGAGCAATTTAAACTGGTTATTCGCCGGACACGGGCACCTGGTGTCGCGATTTCGGTACGCCAAAAGCCAGCTGCGCTCGACGCACAGATTATGGCCGCGTTTTTCCATCGAAGTTCTTAATGATATTGCCCGGGGACGATGATACAGTGGAAGCTATTAAACCCGCACCGGCTCGGCCTCCGCGTCACGGAAATCGAACGCGGCCGCGCGCTCGCAGTCGCCCGATGCGATTTTTTACTGAGCGGATTTCACCTCGCACACGCGCGACGTCGAAATTCCGCAACTGAAAATCTGTATAGATTCGTACGCGTATATACGGGTTGGACGATGCACGCCGATTAACATGAATCATCTGTTTTTTTCAAGCTTCGAGGTGATTTTGCATATCGATTTTCTCTTATTTATAACGATGGAAAAAGTGCCGGAATTGTTTTCAGTGAAAATAGACTAGGAAGATGTTGGCTGAATTCCAATTCGAATTTTTGCAACAAGCGTCGCAGTTAATTTTGTTATCTTCCGATAAAATCAGTGAATATTGATAAAATGAAGTAAAGGCAGGGTGGGAAAATTTTTAAGCTTGTTTATAATTGTAATTTCGGTTTTAATAAACTGTGGTAGACGCTGTAATCGGTAATGGAACCGCAGTGTCTCCATTGTCTGACCAGCACGGGATTTTTCTACTTTTAATTGTGAACTCGTCAAACACCTTTCCTTGATCTTCGCTGCCAAGCTCTCCTTCAGAATAGGTAAACAGTCATCCTTCCCGGTGGGATTCAACAAAGCGACTCTTCTCCCTTGCGGTGCCAGCTTGTAATTACGTAAACTGCACGGATAACAAGACCGCTGTAAAAAGAAGTTACTTTTTCCTCTCTGGCAAAGAGCTTCGTTAAAACGCGTACCACGAGAAGCTTGAAAGAAGACTTGGTGGAGGGTAGATGATGATTCGTGGTTCAGAGAGAAACATCCTGGTTGGCATCCTGTCGCCCTTTTTCCTCGAGTTCCCAGTTTGCATTCTCCCTTTTCCTTATTTTCGACCTTCCGCTTCACGCTACGACCGATGCATGGTAACTCCTTGTTGGCTTTGAAAAATACATTAGATGATTTATTCGAACATTATATTTAGTAAGCTGTAACGATTAAATACAATTTTGTATCTTAGCAAAGTTCTACGTTACACGATATATCATCGATTATCCGGCCTAAGTTATTTGAAATCGAAAGTGAAATCTTAGAAATTATTGGGCTTTCCCATAATCAGGCAACGTACGACGGGCCCGCAAAGTCAACGACACGCGTCGTTAAAATTACATTACGTTATTTATTGCCGTTGCACGTAGAACTGAGAATTCAATTGCAACTAATTTTCTGCTACTGCGACGTTCGAATTAATAACATTTTATTAAAGCGAAATTGTTATTGATGAAAGAACCATTAAGCAATTTCGTAAATTCGATCTATTTTCGTCCGTCGCGCTCAGATCACGGATATAATTGCTCGTTGGATATAGCACTTTTCATCAATCGTTAGATATAGCAATTACTGCCATAATAATTGTGAAGAAACACGGTAGTTTCTCCTTTCGTTGCACGTGTTTTTGCTTGATTTCCTATAACGATTGGAAATATAGAAATTCTCAGGTAAACGAATATTGCAAAATAGAATTATAAGACTGTCGTTTTTACGACAGTAGTCAGATTAATCGGTATTCTCTAATAACAAATGACTATAGTGAAAGTGCAACGAATCAGCAATTCAATTTCAGTTGAGAAATCCTGAAGCATCAAAATATTATTTCAAATATGTCGGAGACGGGGATTTAAAAGATTCCACCCTTAAAAAACTGAATGTTCTAAAGGCGATCGAAATAACAACGTCGATGTCCTTCGATAAGGCTGAAAAACAAAACCATCGAATTTTAACCACGGCGAGCGTGGGTTTGAGCTGTAATCCCTTAGGCGCAAAATGGGTCTGGAAAAGGGATTCGCGTCCTTCGAAAAGCCGGTGTTGTGAAATCGCCGAGGGTCGCAATAGGCCAAACCCTCGTTTCTGTTCGTAGCAGGATGCGTAAATAATGACGGTCATACAGACCGCGAGCATTCTTGTATTGAATCATGATTTACTACGTAGGGAAAAATTTCCAAGCCGAACGCGATACATGAAATTCCACGAAGGCAGACGAAAAATATGATCTATTAATATATCGTTATAAGAGGCTTTAGAACCAACAACGGTCTATCATTCTTCACGTAACGAAGTAATATATTTCCAGTTTTTAGATATACGTTTATTGAACAAATGTTGAATTTTATAACATCCTGGGAGTTCGCGGTAATTTTAAATCGAATTACCAGCTGATGTCTGATCATACAGAAATGATATCACTGACGTTTAAACGTATAATATACTGCGTTTCCCAATCAAACGAGTATTAAATTGGCCGTCGTTATAAATTGAACGGCATAAAATCATCGGATCCTGTATTGGCTTTATGAGTTCCGATACACTCTCTATACCATTCGTTCACGTTGCTGTAATCGTTCTTAAAAGTCTTGATGCTTAAATTATGACCTGAAACGGTTCGCTAAAATTGGTCTATAAAACTCCAACAGAAGCAACTGCATCGTCTCGCTCGCCCGGAACTTCTGTTCCGCTGTTAAAAATAATCTCCCTCGGAGCGACTGTTCTCGTCCCGAGAATGTCCGCAATTAATGCTGTTTTACGAGGAAAACTTGAGGTCCCGGAGCGAAAGAGGGATCAGCTTCGGAAGACGGCCACGCGGATGAGAGGATTTCGTTAAGTACTTCCCACAAGATGGGACGTTTATCCTTTTTACTCCCGTGTCCAGGAGCATCACGCGAATTCTATTCCGTTGCTCGGCCTCGCCCCTCGCCATCAAGAGCGATTTCACCGCGTGTTCTGCTCGCTTCCCCGCTCATTCTTTCGGTACTTTTAGCAGTGCTCGCTAATCTGTTTTCGATGACATTGCAAAGAATGGGACTGAAAGAAAAAAATGTGGGAGCGCTCAGATTTGAATGGAACGTGGCTGTCAGGCTTAGCTTTGAGACTTATTAATATTTTACAATTAGTATCGATGACGTTTCGCTTTAATATTCATTTCGGGTGAAGTTGCCAAGAAACAATTTAAATCTTGATCATCGTTTCGACTGTCTCAACGAATCCCGCAAGATAGGGAATTAGTTGGTATACGACGAGGGGGTTAATTCCGAGAGCGAAACGAAAATGTTATTTGTCCCGGCATTAGGATTCAGCTACGTCGGCTCGTTCCTCTGACCTAATGACGTAATAATTCTCATCAGACCGTCACCGCAGGCCAGTTCCAGTACCGCGAAATAAGGCAATTAATTGCGCACTGTGATGCACGTCCCGCCAATTAATTAGCCATTTAATTTAGATCCTATCGGCGGAAGAGGTCACCGGCATTGCACAGACCGAGTTCCTCTTGCCTCCGGTGCTTCTTTATTCTTTCCTTTAAACCAGAAAGGAATTTCTCCGTTAGAGAATCGTATAAAGTTAAAGAGGATTTCCTCTTTTTACTCTTTTAGCCGTCGCGATCTCCCATTTTCTTTAGGGCCTGTTATCGGTATCTGATAAAATGGTACATGTATTTTAAATGAAATTCGTGTATGACTCAGGACGAACGATGGGAAATTGTACCTTGAAGACGTCTACTTTTGTTTTATTTCTCCCTTCAACAAATTCGATTCAGTGGAAATCGCCTTTACTCAATAAAATTACAAAATATTAACGTTTGAAAATCTTGTTCGAATTTCAAGCGTCGTCTCGTTACGATATAGCCAAATTGCATTGCTGTTGGCGGTTATCGCCTTTGGTTCCTCTCGACTCAGCCACTCGAGGATAAGACCGCCGGTAGGCAGAGAATTCCTCGGTCTTCGTTTCCACGGGTGTTCGTTGCCCTCTGTCGCCGCGGCCACTCGCTCGGCAGTACGTTAATTACCGGGACTGGCAGGCGCTCTCCGAAAGTCGCCCGTTTGTGGCGCCTTCTTCGAGGCTACTCATTTTTAAGCGACGAGTTTAATTATGCCCGCGGGCTCAGTTCCGCTCGCCTCGAACCGCTTAGAAAAGTCGCCGGGTTTCTTTCTCGAGCATCGTCACGCAATACACGCGTATTCACGCGTGTCGAAACGATCCTTTATGATCCTCGCGGGCCGTTTTACTCCTCGGCGCCAAGGTGCTTATTATTCGCTGACCGCTCGCGTCGCGTCGTTAGGCTGAATATCAGGCTTACCGCTCCTCGCAAGGTTCAGTACTCAGACGCGTTTTTATCGAAGCGATTCCCTCGATTATCTACAGTCTACAGTCGACTGTATGAAAAAACATTTTTCTGTACATGTACTATCTATTCCGTGAATACATAAGTTGCAACTACAGGCTTAGAACTTTATTATTATAGTTATCAGAATTGTTGGTTCGTCCACTGATGAAAATGAAAATTTGTGACATGTCAATGAATGATTAAAGAAAAAAGTGTTCAATGATCCAACGTTTGTAATGGTCATGCCATTCATTAGGATACGCAACTTTAGGATTGTATTTCACTAAGTAATCTAATTTCAGTGTTGCAAAGTGAGAAACGATGTCGGTCGTATTCAGCCGCCTAGCTTAATCTGTCCAAATCCTGACAGTTAGGACTCGTAAAGGATCGTTCCAGGTTCCGAAGTACGTATGCGGGCGAATCGATAGATGCGGTCAAAGTCGGCCATGCGCGAACGATTGAAATTCGTCATGGCCTAATGATCGCGGAACGGTTGGCGTATTTATTTGCCCAAGGAAAATCGCGAACGGTATAGCTGTTCCTCGTGACTCGGTGAACGATTTCCCTAATAGCTCTGCGCGGAGCGTGCTACCCACTGCTCGGGGATGTATTTTGTCGGAAAATTTACTGGAAGCCGCGAGTGATTTCTTCGCGTGGCGGACACTTTCACGGCTCGTTGGTTACGAGATCGATTAGGATGCTGGCCGGTGGCTTCGGCTTGATCGATACCAGCTGCGGCTAATTCCGAGAGAAATGAAAATCCATTAACGACACCAACGTCTACCTTCCTTTAATTTCTAAACTTTTCACATTCTCGGGCCAACTCTCTAAGTATTGCATGATGATAAGTTGATTAGAAATTCTTTTTATGTATTAAGTCTCATTTGTTAAATAAAAGACGTCTGAACTCGCCATAAATTAAATATGAGTAATGGAATGATCATTGAAGATAATTCTGCTGATACAGTCTAAAACAACGTGTCATAAATCAAACTTTTCGATCGAGAAGTAACGATTGATGATCGAAAAATATTTGTCGTCGGCAATTACTTTGTCAGTGAACTGACGATAGTCATGATATTTAGTGATTAGATGCCTGTAGCGTTGAATAAATATTTCTTCATTATAATTAGAGGACATAACAAATATTCGTCGTTAGAAGCGAGTCACTTAGAAAGTACATGATACACGCTTCATCGTGACAAATATAATCTTTAGTACACTAATCGAGTACTTCGTCATCGAAGAGCGCTGTCAATGTCAGAAGTCGTCGTTAGAAGACATAATTCATGGTAATCTCCGCGAGACTGAGTACACGCGTGAATCTGGCATCTCCTTGACAAAATAAACATCGTTAGCCGAACGAGTACATCTCCGTCGTCGTTTCGAGGCAAGAAGCGAGGATCGATCGAAAAACTGCCGTGATTAATAACCGAAGGCTGACCGCTGCGAACGATCGGCGATCGAAGCCAGATAACAGGCACGATCGACCGGCGCGGCGGAGGCAGACTAGGAAGAGGAGGCTTCATTACTCGATTTTCCGCGCCGTTGGACCAGGATGAATCTCGCGAGTCAAGAAATCTCCGTTCGACGCGACGGCCGTAAATCGAGAGAACGCTCCGAGACGCTCCGGGGCCTGGGAGAGAGAGAGGGAGTCTGGCTACTAGAACGGGTTAATATCTCGCGAGTCGTTACTCGAGCCGAGAACAAGCGGATTCCGCGACTACGCCGAGAGGCTGCCTGTTAGTTAGACGAGAAGCAATTATCGTAAATAAGACGCGTGGCCATCGGGCACGTGGGTGGTACGTCTGTGCGTCCCCCGGTTTCTTATGGAGTGGAAACGGCCACGGCCACGGCCGTTTCGCGGTGCTGGCTGAAAGAGGAATTATGTGAACGAAGCCAATTCCATTCGGGACGTTTATTTTACCGAGGCCGTGTGCGATTTCATCGGTCCGCTCGGTCGGTCAGATTATTCGGTAGGACGGCGGAAATGTTTTAGCTTTGATTCGTTGGGGTCTACGTCGTTTGGCAGATGTTTGGATAGGTTGGAAGTCGAAGGGAAATTAAAAGGAAAGATGTATGGAGGGCTCGGCTCTTTACTGAATAAGCTTCTGGGATTGTACGCTTTGTACGATACATATTTGTAGAGGATGCTCGAGTTCTCACAGTCGTATATGTTCGTCGATAAAACATCATTTTAAGTTTCTCTAAATGTAATTCGTACGATTAGCTTTGAGTTATTTGCTGTTCTGATTGAGCTCCGTCCGGGAGGACGATTAACGACGACTAATTAAAAATCGCAATCACACAGAGCAGCGGGTTGTGTCTTCCGGTAAGACACGATTATCGCGAATGGGAAGGGGTGCGTGGCACTCGGTGCGTGGCTGGCGTTGTTCCCGTTGATTCATTGTTTCTTCGTCCCTTCGCCTCGAATGGAGGCGAAAAAGGAACAGAAAAGGGGATGATGCACCGGAAGCCAACCCCATTTCGTTTATCTTTCCGCGGTTACAAATCTGCGTCGATCAGCAGCTTTGGAACACGTTCCAGTACGTACATCTCTGGATTACGTTGTCCCTTCATCAAAAACCATTGTTCCGAACCTTCGTATAAAATATGAATCGAGAGAGGGACGGAGATTAAGAACAGAATTTTTACTCAGAATTCGTCTTCCAGTCACTGAACGCACGGACAGATTTAAAACGTGCTTACATAATCAGGACTAATAGAATTATAAATTGGACGCAGTTAACTCGTATCGTTCGCAATTAATCACGAATGATTACAATGCTTATTCACATTAATTCGCGTTTATCCTATTAACTAAACCATCGTGGCTTATACGGTTTGCTAGGGTATCGCCCAGTCGAATCTCTCACAGCAAATCCGACCGCTTACGCACAGTCCCCTTATCAAGAAAAATTATAGCGGTCGTGATTATAGAAACGAAACGTCGGCCACGCGAATAGCGCAAACTGATTCGCCTTTTCTCTTCGCGTAAGAGTCAACGGGCACGCAATCATACATCGTCGCGAATAGGGTGGGAAGACGAAAGGGGCGGCCGTGACGATGAAGCAAGGGGTCAATCTTTTGTTTGCTGCGATCTTTTGTTTCACTGTCTTGCAATTACCCGGTTACGAATTGACGGGAAACCCTTTTCGCATTCGCGTTTCCTTATACACTGCAGAATTAAACAGTTTTTTTTTCGTAAATTCGAAAAATGCTTCACATAAAAGTTAGTCGCATACAACTTTCTTCTATCTTGAACACTTCATGAGTATTCATGAATTCTTTCGTTCATCGTCAATTATCCCTTAACAAGTGGAGTTAGAAGGAAATTGCACAGAACTTTTTTTATATTTGATAATTACGTACGAATAACAATTGAGTCGTTAAAGGTCTGCTAAATCCTATATTTAAAACCGGGTTATGACGATGAGAAATTAACGGAGGACAATGGAGGGTGACAACGTTCGCGAAATTTTAAGAGCAGAAAATTCGCTTTTCGATGCGTACGGCCCCACCGAAAAAACGTACACATATAGTGAGAAGGGTCTCGAAAAGTCTCCCCCGCGCGCTCCACGGTATGTCCACTCTTTCGACGGGTTTCCAAGTGACCGTTGCCAGGCAAGGGAGGCAAAAGAGGCTTCACTTCGGCAACCCTCCTGCCGCTTCGTAACCCCTCTTCGCTCGAGGAGTAGATCGAACCGGCGCGGCGCGGCGTGCGGCGTCGCGGACTGACGGTCGGTCGTTTTCGAAAACGAGGAAAACAGCCGGACATGCTCGAAGAATGGAGCCTGATCGCTCCTCTCGGATAGAGGAAAAGGGATCCTGACGAAGGGACGGGCCGACTTCGAGAGCGTAATTTGTCGATGACCGACTTCGACCGTTTCCATCCCTTCGTCGGCTTTTTTCCATGTTACGTTTTTTCTACCTCCTTTTTCTTGCGGGGGGTGTTTCCTTTGTGATGCGGGTGCCACGCACTCCAGACTCGCTCATCGATCGTCAAAGCTTTTTGCGTACACTGCTGACCAAAGTAGAGAATTTATATAACTCTATAGACAACAGATTCTTAAACTTTCCATAGATCGATGTAGAAATAGTATACTGCGTTTCAAAGTTTCAAATCGTTCTTCAGGATTCGTTTTTTTTTCCTTTTTCCGGTATCGGGTGTTAATTATTGGTGACCGTTGTCAAGGTGAATTAACTAGAAAAGAAGTGCCGTTGACTCGTCGCTGGTAACCAGGCGAGGAGCGCAGATAGAGGTTTGGAAAAAGTTTCCAAACCAACTACGGACGACGGGGTCCTTCTATTTACCCGCGCAGTGCCCGGTAATTGAGAAAAAGAATTAAGGTGGAACAAGAGCAGGATCGGCAGGCACATCGAGCAGTTCATTTAGCTACTTCGCCGAGGGTGGTAACGTGACGAACAAAGAACGGGAGAGAAAAAAGTGGCGGGGGCGGTTGCAGGGGGGTGAGCTGATTTTATTCCCTTGCACTCGAAGCTTTAAAGAGTTTCGAAGGTGCTTCGAGAGGCCATTGAGAATACTTAAGAAGCTTTCCGGCCTTAGTAACTAATTAAAATTCCTCCTTTCGAATCTTTCGAACTCCGGCCGGATCAATCTGTTCGGTTCTAACATTTCAATGAAACGAGTCGAGGATGAACGTTCGAAAAAAGGGAGCAGGGAATATTCTTAATCGAGAAGTTTCACACTTGGACGGTCTTCGATAAGGTCGTTTGGTCGATGGAAATGGGAAAACCGAGAATAGACCGAGCTGTGGATGATGGACGTTTAACCCGCGTTGACCCTGGCGACAGTGGTCGTGATTATCTCAATTAATGAAGCTAATTCCGCGCTGGCATTCGTCGTTGACCTCGTCAGTAGCGAACCGTGCGTTGCACTTTGCCTCCTTTATTGAATCTTCTTCACGATCCTGACATATTCGACTAATTGATTTATTTACCGACGTATTCAGCTGTAATGTACAGAGGGAACGAATTTATAGGAGCGCAAACAATGTACTCGGTGCCATCGCAAAAAATAAAAATCCGCTTTCTATGTGCCTCGAGATTAATTGACGTCCCACGCAAATGAATTTCTCTCGGAACAAGCGTTTACCTCGTGTACCTTACCCGGAGAAACGAGCTAATTCGTTTCCTCCATTAAGCCGAACGAGATAAAAAAAGGGAGAAACATCGACTGTTTAATTAATTACAATTGGTCCCAGTGACCGTGGACGATACTTTTGAAACTCGTTCCCGGGAGAAACGCATCGCTACACTTCACTGGGTTACATATGCAACGACACGCTTCTCGGCGAGTCATGTGCCGGGCGGGACATCCAGGAACATGGGATACTACGGAGCGTGCACGTTAAAACGAGAATCACCCGCGTAAAGAGTAATCGTATAAACCTTTTTCTCTCCGCGGGCGTTAAAACGGCTCTTCCACGAAATTGTACTTGATTCGGTTCGAGCAGTTTGCGGTGAACGCAGTCTGCGGTCACGTTGAATCACCTCAGCCGCGTTCGCGAAACCTCGAAATGAACCGGAATTCGCAGCTGCCCACGACCATCTCAACCCTTCCGACCCTTCTGATTGGTATTGAAAGTCTCTTGGCATGTTATAAGATTCAACAAATTTTTCTCGAGGGAAATATTATCATAATTGATTCAGAATCCTCCGATCTAAACTTCCTCGATTCTTTCTGCGATTCTTTGGAAACTTACTAATAAGGAAACTTTGTGAAATGTCTCTCATTTTTTTTTACTAATCATGATCAGATTTAAAATTGAACAATTTCTTTCTTATGTTCATTTTTTGCTATAATCGAAAACTCTGGTCGTACAGCGATCTTAAGTAGTTGGAAAGAGTTTTGGCCTCGTCCTGCGTGTCGCCTTTCTAACTATTCCTTTCTCTGCCCGTTTCGTTTGTTCTTCTTTTGTACCTGCAATTAACCGGTTTGTTTTGTAAACCGAGGCCTGCCACTTGCTACGCCGCGGTTAAAAAAGGCCACAGTGAATGCCAAGCTCATTTGCATGCCATTGTTTCAATATTTGCCCAGCTCTTGACTGTTCGACCGTTCAGAAAAATCGAGGAACGCAAAGTCTTGAGAAAAAGAAAATTCGTTAAACAAGGCCATAAAAGGTTATTGTTTCTTAGATTTCCCTTTAAGACGTATTTTTTTTTACTTACAATTGTCTTCTGTTTTTCTGAAGATATTTCGGGCTTGTATAAAATCATTCCTTTTTTTAAATAAAAACTCTTCTTAGGCTTTAAGAGACACTCGAGACTCGAATATAAATAATCTCTTCCGTCGAGATTTCTTTCTGTTTATTATAATGAATGCTTCGGAGTCGAATAGTGAGATAACAATTTAGCGGCAAATGTCAGAACGGGTATTTCGAGATTTCCAATGGATCGTCATGTTCTTTTACCGTCCGCGTTGGTGGCGCATTTGCCAGCCGCTCTAAATTGGCTGATTATGCTTTGGAGGTACGTTCGTTCGTCCTCCTCCCGTTGCAGGATAAGCTTGATGATTTCCGTCGAATTATGTAAACGAGCGGTCTGAGCCGGCTGCCCAGCCCAGATCCACGGTAATTGAGGCCGGGGAGATGTGTATTTGCGGAAAAACGAGCGGCCCGATGGAAAAATTCCAAGTATGCCTTTGTATCCAGACACGCCTCCGCCTTCGGGATCGTTTTAATCGAAAGAATGTACCAGATACAGGAAGAGTTCGTTAGATCTTCGGCTTTCCACATGAAATACTCTTTCCGGATTAATTGTGAACGAGGTAAAATTATACTTCCGTCGTTCGTATCGTTTAAGAATGTATTGGCTATAAAGTCAATCCCAAAAGTTTAAGTATTTCAGAAAAACACATTTCCTATAATTAAAAATAGTGCATTTTTCTTCTAATTTCGATATTTAATGAGTTAAGTATGATTATATGGCATTTTATGGGTTCTGATAAAATTCGACCCTTCCACCGTCAAAAAAGCGAACTTTTGACAAAAAATTTTGTTTTTCCTCAAATACTCCTAAACCGTTAAACCTACGGGAAAAGTTAAGTATTACAATTTACTCGATTATAAAATAAGTATAATCACGATTCATTGTTATGAGTTTACGACTTCTGTCGTCGAATTTTAATACAAGAAATGTTTGCGATAAAAAATGAAGTTTGACCATTAAAATTCCATCCTCTGAATGGAACGTTCTCCCTGCGTCTGTTATCTGACTGGGTGTACCATCAAAAATACATAAATATCAATCACGCGGCCGGACGCGAGATGTTAAACTGTATCAAACTGTGACCGAGTTCGGCGATAAAACGGGTTCCAAACGGGTTCGTTGTTTGCGAATCGTTCGCTGGGGAAAATTGTATTTCGCCGTGGAGAATGTACGGCCCTTAACGATAATTACGACGCGACGATCTTGACCGCATCGGCCAGACGCGAGTGTATCGTCCGTGGAGAAAAATAATAATTCGGTGTACGCGCGAGCCGGCACCGTTAACGACGAAAAAAGCTTGATGGCGACACGACCGAAGTAACGAGCTGAGCACCGTGTGATTTTTCAACGGTGAAATACGAGGATTCTCGTTCGACAACAAATGAGACGGTCGTTAAACGTTATAATTCATCGAGACTTAATTCAGTATCGTAAGTAGTTTCTTTAATATTAGATTTTCCAATTTCTGATTTATCCATTGCCGTCGTTTCTTAAAATCATTTAATTTCTTCGGATCTTCATAAGAACACGTTAAATGGACAGAACCGTTACTAAAAGCTGTGTGTAAAGTTCGAACGTTTCCCCGTAAATCACCGCTAATTCCCGCGAAAGTATCGTCACCTATAATTTTCTCCGTGTTCCTCCTTGGTTTCTTATCGCGCGACAAGCCCGAGATGCGAACGAGAAACGGCAGCGTGCACGGATAACTTTTTCGATCGCCATGGGGCCGTGTAAATTTCTCAATTCACGCATTCCCGCGCGCTATAGTCATTAATCTGGTTATGGATACCGCCAAAGCCAAGGTCTTTGCCAGCGGACAGACTGTTCGAGATTCAATCTCTCCTTTCTCTCTTCTTCATTCAGGCTTCTCGCGTTCAAGTACGACAAGCTCGCCTTACTCTTTCTACCACTCTAGTCAATGGTATATAAGAAGATTTAAAGGCAAGACGTGACACTCTTTTTATCCACGCCTTCTTTCTCGCTTTCTCGTTTCCCTTTTTCCCCCGGCGTCCCTGTCGCCCATGTTCGGACGCATATCCTCGTACCGTGTCACCAATAATTCATAATTGCAAATAATCGATTAAATCTTTAATCGAACACTGATTAGCAACTAACTTTTTATTCTTAACTGAATTTTATAATAATAATTTATAGTAATAATTTAATCGTTAATTGATGTGATTAAAAGACCCACAACCTTGGTTATATATTGCATAGGTGGTTATATATTATATGTAGACATTTTTGTCTATCAGAAAATCTAAAAAATATTTCTTACATGTTCGTATATCGTATCACGTACAAGTACAATGATACAGAGCTTGTCCGTTTATAATGAAACGCAACGTTGATGAGATACGAGGGTACATCGAGTTGATACGCGACCTTCGAGTTCGTCGCAAGGATTCCTGAAGATCCGAGCCACGCGGAGAGGTAACCGTCTGTTTTATGAGTCCGAATGTCTTCGTGAATCGGACCGGATTCCCCCGTGTTTCAGCATCTGTTCTACACGGCATGGAGCAACATAGAGAACGACCGTTCGAATATTTCTTTCCGCGGAACGCCCGGTAAATTGCTCACATTTAAACGGTTAAGTACCCTAAGCGTCGCGTAAATGCGACCATAAATAAGTACTGGATTATTGCGGACGAGGGGCTACGCCGCGGAGGTAATGGCGTGATTACCGTTAACATTTGCATGTATGTTAGTAGCTCATTGTCGATTAAAACGTGGTAGCCCGGGACCGCGATCGAGCGGTCAACTTGATAACTGGTTATCCATATTCGTCTTTTTTTCCCCTCGCGATTCTCTTTAGCCATCTTCGCTCGATTACGATCAATCTGCCTGTCTTTGTCGAGAATGCGAATTTGTCTCGAACCAGGAAAAGGAGGAGTTTAATTTTTTGATGAACAAAATACGAGGATGTTAGTAAGTCTGACGAGTATTGATTAACGTGATATAAATTAGAGAAATCATGGTGGTAGAGTGTTGAATTCCGACAGAAACTATTAATTATTTAACGCCGAGGGTGGGCGCCGAATACGGAATTCCGTATAGGTATTCATGCGTGTTTAATTATTTAGTCATACCAGAACCTCCGTGCTAAACGTGGAAATGGTCGCTGTCTGTAGCGAACAACGTCTTGCTGAATTCGTGGATTGAAACTATCCACGAATTTCCATATATTCATGATTGCATTCATTCTCCGTTCAAATACCGTAGACTTTACCACAGTAGAACTTTGTTATCAAATTAAAGTAATAATGTAAAATATGTCTAAAGAATTAGAATTCCTAATTCGATTGAATATATATTTTCAAGCAACTTTAAAAAAATACGAACTCGAGTACGCCGTCAGATTTCCATGAAAAGTTTAAAGTGCACACTGAGAGGAACTGATTCTTCGTTAAATTTGAATTCTATATTCAGACGAAGGATTCGATTTCCATAAATTTTAGTCTTCGCTTTAATGAATGCATTTTGCATCTACGTTGGGTAGATTAAAATGCGCGTCACACACGATGATCATTCTGACCGGATTCGATTTCCGATCGACGGATTCCGAGGAGCCGTGTAATGAAACGTGACTCGTTAGCCGGAAACGAGTCCGTTCATCCAGATGTTGCCGAACATTCGTGGGTGACGCGAGTTAGGTGAATCAGCTCTCGTACGTCGTTCGCGCCGCGCGTCGAGTTCGTCTGCCCACGAGTTTTAGCTTTCTCTTTACCTTTCCCTAGTTAGCGTTCCGTAATCCTATTTGCATACCGTGCTCGCATCGTCGACGGAGACTGTCCCGCCGAAATTCTTCCAGAGTTAATTAATATATATTTGAGGAAAAAGTTATATTCGTTTCCGAGTCTCGATTGACCGACTGTTTTTAATGACTGAATCTGTCTGATCGTAGCCAGCAATATTTTGCATTCCAACGTGCGTTCGTTTGACACTGTGCAGCTTAATTAACATAATCACCGATACAGAAACGTGTTTAAAGTGTTTCATAAGCGAAGGTGTATATCTAGGTTTAAGTTGGTCCCTCTCTTCGCTTGCCATGTCTCGCCTGTCTACAAAGCATTTGTAAGAGGATTCGCATACGTCTCGATTGCATATTTGTACTGTCTCTGTCAGGCATTCATTCCTTTTACACCGTACAGCTTGCCCGTGTATGCGCAATCACTCGATTCAACCACACACGATTTAACTCTCCCTCCTTCGTCCTCTCCTTCGAGCTTTTGTTTCCGCGCGCGCGCCTTTAAAGAGGGACGCGCACGGCTTTTTCGTTTCTCACGTTCGAGCCAATACTTTTATTCGAGTCGTTGTACTAGGAAGCTCCGGCGACTCGTGACTCCGCTCGTTCCCGACGAGTTAGCACCTATCTATTAAATCACCACGAATCACATTCGTCCACTCGACTCTTTCTCCCACACAATTATGCTTACTTATCGCTTTACCCGTTTCACGATTCGCTTTTCAACTCCTCTATCTCCTTTATCTACTTCGCGCGACTCGTATGCCTCCGAGCGCAAATTTCTCCGAGAGAGAAAGACCATCGAAACGTCTATACATTCATTTTCCTTTCAATACAAGAAATCCCACGATTGCATAGTCAGGAGGTACGTGCGAGCCACTCTTCCGTCTCGCGCCATTCACGCGTCTCGCGCGCTAGAAGAGGCCATCAGCTTCTCGTTTGCCGCGCGATTCTCTCCATCTCCGTTGACCTCCAAGTGGCTGTACTCGTCTCCGTTCATCTTTTCTATACACACGCGCGAGTACATACGTACAGAGGGAAATAAAAAGAGAGAGAGAGAGAGAGAGAGAGAGATTGATGCAGAGAAGGGTGGAACGTAAAGGGAAAGGATAGAAGGCCAGGGCACAACCGCAGACTGAAGGAATGCCTAATGAGCCAGACATCTCGCGTGGGAGCAATCATTTCCATGGGGACCGTTTGTAGATCGTCGCAGGAAAACGAGCCACAAGGCGAAATCGTAATTCAACTGAACGGGAGCAGGCGGAACTCGAGACGTGCGGGCCTCCAGACGCGGAATTTGAATTTAAAGCGGGCCGAATGGCCGGCGATCAGCACGGCGAGCGACGCGGAGCGCGGCTCGGCCACCGAATTAACCTACGCCCGCACCGGGCTAAATCCTGCGTACGTGATTATATTTGCCCGGACGCCTGCTGGCCGGACGATAAAGTCCGCGGAAACGAGGGATTTGCCTTTTTAAGCTCGCGCCCCGGGATTAAACGTTGCTCATTTATTCGGGTTCGTTTTCGGAATCGCTCGACCCCCTCGGCACCGTTCGTCCCGCGAGCGAGTCGTTAGTTTTCGTCGTTATCTTTACTCGTAACGTCCCGTGACGGTAGATCTCGTCGGTTCTTGCTCGAACGTTTTACCATCGGGTGATTCGATTTAACGCGGTTGGATTCGCGATATAAACACAGTGTAGGTGGACGTTGAAAGCTCGAAGGATCTGAAAGACGAGAATAGAATGCTTCTGAAGGTACACAAATATTACATAGTACTTCGAGCAGAAGGTTTCTACGATAAAAAGTATCCAATTGACCAGCAATTTATTATAAACACAGACAATTTCTACGGTTTAAGTGTTTCGATTTCATCGTGCTCTTCTTGACTTAACAATGTTTTCAACAGTCTTAAAAAATGATCTCTGGAGCCGGAAGCTTTTTCCTCGTGGCCACGTTAAGGCTGCAATCACGAATAGTTGTGGCCCGATAGCAGAGGGTCAGAAAATGAGCCAGTACACCGATTCTCTGATATACGTGTGTATTTACTCGACCGATACCGACCGGTAACGCAGTTTCGACCGAAGAGAGGGTTTAGTATAGTATCCCATCGCGTTTCAACCGGAGAGAAACGTTCTTGGTACGAGCGATTATCTTAATGTCTGCATCATGGTGGTGGGAACCCCGAAGGCGCTGACGAGAACCAGGGGAAAACGTGCACGGCGAAAAAGTTTACTGGCGGCAATAAAATTCGTTCCCGTTCATCTCGCGGTGACGACCAAAAACTGAACTTCTTTTCGGACTTTTTCCTTTTTTTTTTAAAAATGACTTCAACGAACCGATGTTCCTTCGCCCAAAAAATACTCAATAAACGTGAGTCCTTCAGAGAAGATGTACCTGTTTTTTAAATCCAATTTCTTCGTATAGTTAACGCGTTGGCCAATGGCAGAGGAATTGTTTAAAATTCGGAAGTTAATCTAATTTCTGTCGATTCTCCCTCTAATTCAGTTTCCGGGATAGACAGGAGATGAGAACAGATAGTCGATACGAATTCAATTTATTTTCAGATACCGGTACCATTGATAAGAAAGACGAGAAAAAAGATTGAAATCAATCGCGGTATTGGTCGCGGAACCCCCGCCGCGGTGTTATCCGATTATCGTGTGCCTTCCGAAATTGAAAGTTAAAGGACGGAGTCAAATTTATTCAAGAGTCGTTGCGAGGCTTGATAGACAAATCAGAGAATCGATTTCCTTTATTCGACGTAACGTATGACTCATAAAACGACGGCATATGTAACACCGATCAATTACGATTCAGATACACACGGTTTGGCACAGTATTGCCGGTACTTTGAGGCATGGATATTTTTCAAGATCCACGAGCCGGACGATTGAAAATATTTCATTCCATTCAAGCGTACGCGAGGCCAAAGATCGGGCTGTCAGTAATTCCCGCGAATAATGGCTTCATATCTTTCAACCCGTTCAAAGTTGCCTTTCGTTATTGTCGGCTCTTCTCGTCAGCGATCATTTTTTATGTTTTTTTCATAAAACATCGTCCCACCCGATGCTTCCCGGTGTAATTCATACGATGATCATATAAAATGCTCGAATGCCCGATCGTTTTGCATTCGCAATCGCGCTCCTCGTGAGAACCTGATGAATCACGGAAAGTAATGTCGCGTAATCGTTGGAACATGTGTACTGCGCGCCGCGCCGTCGCGTCAGGTTAAATAAGGTTGGAGAAGTACGTCGTCCTAAGTTAGTGCATTGTCACTCCGCTCGCGGCAACTATAGGATGAAGTTGTGGGAGATTTTAATACGAGCTTGCACAAACACTCGTTCTACTAATAAACGTCGAACTGCAGTCCTCGAACTACGCTCGAGTGAGTATCTTACACCCATTGAAGACGTTTCAGTAAAGAAAACGAGCTTAACTTCGTCTGTCGTAGCAGAACTCTAAAAACAGCTAGATACGAGCGTGCTCGAATAACTTTCGGCAAAAAGACGAATTTCTAGCAGAGAGCCGTCGTGGAACGTTTTGTGGGATAAGTTCGGTCCGAAACGTCCGTCGGACCGTGACGACGCTCCGGATCAGTACCCTCTCGTCAGAGTCCCGCGAAATTCTCTGGCTCTTCGAGATCCATAATGGACGCCGAAGCAACAACGGATCTTTGCTGCTTCTGCTGCTGCTCCTCTGACTCCGTCTCTTTCCTCCCCGACCGATCGGCCGTAATTTACGCGTTGCGTGGAACAAATAGTCGTCGGAAGGACGAGGATCCGACACAGAACGCATTCATGGTCCGAGTAACGCTCACGGCCGAGACATTATCGTTCGCCACTATCTTCTTTTCATCCTTCTCCGTTCCTCCCTCTTCGCTCGTAACCAGCCTTCCTTCGAATTCGACCCTTTATCTTCGTCTTCCCGATCCTGTCATACTCTTTTCTCCCTTTCATTGCGGCGACTCCACCTCCGGCCCATGGACGCGTTCACCTATCCCACGTTCCCCTTCCTTTTTTTTTTTTTGCTAATTCTCCTTTTTTTATTTTTTATAATACTTATGCGTATCGTACGTTCCACCGTGTCGTCGCTTTCTTCCTTTTCACGCGGTGAATGGAAGGAGTCAGGAGGTCTGTTATTTTTAAGTTCCGCCTGTTTTCAACCGATCATCTTCCACGTTTCCTCGAGGAACGTCCTCGCGTTTTATTATAGCCGAGATGCAAAAACGCATGGTACTCGGGACGATGTTATCCAGATACCGACGCTTGTTTTTCGGTATATTTATTTTAGGGATCGCGCTCGAAATAACCAGGTTTTTTTGTGTACGTTCAGCTAATTTTTTTCTTTCACGCGAGAACGAGACAAGGGATCGAACGGAAAATTGTTTTCGAACTTTCCATTTCGTACGTTTCTCTTATTTTATTTTTCCTTCAATTTTTACCTTTCGGCCTGGCCGTTCCATTTCATTCCCCGTGTTCTTTTCCCCGGCTCGTTTTCCTCGTCCCGGCCACGTTCCTCGCGACGCTATGTGCCGGCAGTTTCAAGAATGCCGCGTAATTTTCTGTTCGATCGGGCCCGGAGGCAAAAAACGAGCTACCTAACCTTTTCTTTTGAATTAGGTGGAAGATATGGCTGGGAACGCCTCTCGGGAGAATGTCCCTCGATCCTAAAAAAAAGCAGAAATTACATTTTCGTTGTTTTGCGCAAGCATATCTTAAAGATTATTTTCCAAAATCATTCTTCGTTTGAAAATAATTTTTATAAGATTCTAATGTTTTGTTATCATTTTCTGTTACAGGTGAGTGAAAGTCTACTTCCATTCTATTAACTTCAACATTCAGGTATTTAAAATTCAATTCAGTGCTTAACGTATCACGGCTTGTAATATTTACTCCATTCTATTTTATTGATTTTTCTAAATGATCATCGTCAATTAGATGTTAAAAAGTTAATGAATATTCGAAACGCGATCATTTGCGAGGAACTCACCGTTCCCGGCTACTGATTTAGTTGTTAATGATATTGACTGACACTGTCGCCGACTAATCCTATGGTTTCGATGATTCATCGTTCGTTGTCGAGGTGCAGCGGAGCGTTGACTCGTGAGATTCTCATTCATTACGGTGACCGGATAACGTTCCGTTGATCCAGTTAGCTCGCGGATAATCACATATAATGAATTCATACACGGCACTTTTAATAAAGTCAATTAAGGATCGATACGTTGTCGATACTATCGAAATTATAAAAAAAAAAGGATTAGATAATAGACATTATTTAATGGGAACATTTACTGAGTAGCCATTCTTGTGGAAAGTCGGTTTGCTTTACCTCGCCATCAACGAAGAACGTAAAAGCTACCTTTTTATGATAGCGAGTAGTGCTGATGAATAGTTTCAAATTTATAGCCATTCTCTTTTTTACGAGTTCCACTGGTTTTATTATGGGTATTCGTAAAAATTCTATAATCAGTTATCAGTGTCCTACTATAATATTGAATTATGCTACTGTGAATCGTACAGGAGACTCATTCGAATGAAATATTCGCCAAAGGGAGATACCAAATTTAACTGAATTATTAATCATACGTTTTTGTTCAGATTAATTTGGTACGTCGGTTCTAATATTCGGATCTCGATATAATGTGCAAGGATTAGTATCTACGGAGATTAACCTTTGATCTAATTATCGTGAGTTCCATCTCAATTGTAGGAGGAAATTTAATTTGATCTTCCTTCTGTATTTGATCTGTCGCTGATAGAGGACAGGTTATTGCACGGCGTCAGAGTGCAATTATATGTAATTTCTAGCTGACTAATGTGATTAACCGGATCACGATACCCGTTCCAATGTCGGGTAATAGATCAGCGTGATGTACTATTACTACGGTACGCTGCAGGTATTCTAGTCTCTAGTGCTCCTAGTCGTAGTTGAATTCGAGGGACAGGGAGTAGCTGGAGCTAGGCTCTCGGAATCCTATCACTTTCAGTTGTACATACAAGTATACCGAAATCAAAGAAAAATATTACAATTATTTGTAGAATTCAATTCGCAGAAGATCGTCAAACATTTCCTTTTCGCAAAAAATTAAATTCTTTGAGTAGATTAATTTGCATTTTATGAAAATCCATTGGTTTGCAATTTTTCTATGAATTCTCCTGTACATGCATAAACATTCGCAGTCCAGCAATTTGCCTTGAGAGGGTAAATCTGCGTCAGAATGGCAATCGATCAATTCATTATCTCGAGAGGTATCGCGAAACTTGTTTAAAAAATAGTCACGAAGTTCGTATAGTGTTTGTTGTTTGGCTGCGCGCACAAAAGGTACGGTTCCATATATCTGCGACAATAACTCTGCGGAAAGTCGTGTTAGCTGTCAATGCAATTACCGTCCGATTGTTCGCGATCAGACACAGCCGACGGATTTATCCAGCGTGATAAATATCGCAGCCGCGCGTGCAGGATCGCGCGTTTCGCGTCGTCCAGCTGCGAGACTCGCCCTGCGACCGAGGCCTCCTACAAGGACGCTCGCTCATTGTGAACCGCGGTTATCCTGGCTTCTCTCAATTAATCGACCGGCTGATTGGGACCGCGATACCATCTGCTTGTCGCCGTCGCATTGTAGAACATGGAAAGAGCGGTGAATACGTCGTGATTAACGGGACGTCGCGACGCTTTCAAGGGTTGTTCGTGCTGATCGAAAATTCCGTTCGATGAAGTCGTACCAGTATATTCTCAAAACGTGCCAATTATTTTACGCAAACATTCACTTAGGCTTTTGTCGACGAACAATTTATTATTGAATGTCGTAAAACGTATAACTAAACGAGTCTTTTTATCGTGACACGATACGAAGGTACGTTACAAGTGGGTACCCGTCTCGCTACACAAACAGCCGACTCGACATTATTATAATATATGCGCACAGGTTTAGGTGCACGCTCCAGGCGCTAAGTAGCCGTGTCATGAATTTGCGAATTCATGACGGCGAAGACGTATAGAGGATCAGTCGCAAGTTTCCCTAAAGATATCCGAGTCTGGGGGTGGATCAGATGTGCTGGCGCATTAATCGCGTTATCTGCTTATCCGGTTCCCGTACGGTTCAACGACAACGTTAATTCACTTTACACCGTCCTTCCTCGCCGTCGTCGTTCCTCTGGCTTAGATACGCCGACAAACTGGCGCGCCAGAAGTCGAACGCTCTCGCGAGGCAACGCACGGGACCAGCTCTATTGCCGAGTCGCGCGTGTATAATGGTTCACCGCTGATAAGCTGATTTATGTCTAACCTGGGCTCGTATCAATCTGATTTTCCGTACGGTCTATGCTCAGTTTACCTTGCAAGTTATATTTTACGGTTTATCGATAACGAATTTACCTCGGTAAATAGAAGTTAGTTTGCATACCAATTAAATCTCTCGAGACGTTTTTTGTACTAATTTGCAATTATGTACGTTTTTGTATATCTTTATCTGAGATCGAGACAGGTCCATAAGTTATTCATTATAAAGACGTTATAACTGAGATACGTTTAAGAGCATTATGCAATTATGTAAAAAGTTGAAACTGTCTAATATGCCTTGGATAATTATAGTCATTTTTATGTTATTATCCATCGAGACTTGCAATTTACTTATATCGAATTAATTGTAATCGTTTTTGTGCATTTTTCTAATTCCATCCGACTTTTGTAACAAATCACAGTTTTCTGTTTTATTATACCTCGTCTGAAAGTTCTAAAGCCTGGTTACTGTATACAGTAGCTACTGCGTAGGAGGAACAGTCGCGATAAGGAGAATTTTACTCGGTCGATCTCCGCGGACTCTTGCTATCTTTATAGCGGGAACAATAATTGCAGCTGTAAAAGAATTTTGCGAAACACCGCGGAAACTCGCCGCCGTTCGCTTTCTAATTCTCCCGGCTCTCGCTAACCACTCGGTCCGGTCGTTTGCGCGGGATCGTAAATAATAGGAAATTTCTTCTTGCAATTCCACTGCAGGCTTTATTGTCTCGCGATATTCTTTCAATTTCCCCCGTGCCCGACGTGCAATAAAAACGCCGAAACTTTCACGGATTACAAATCACCACGCTGTGGTTCTTTTCCTTACCCGGGAGAAATATCTTCTATTACTGCAAATGACGAACATCAATTTGAACCATATTCCATGCCTGGCGAAATTATTGGACGCAGGCTTTTTGAATTAGTCACGAGAAACGTAAGAGAAATCTTTTTGTTCTCATTTTTTTTCGAAATTTCGGCGACCAAAGAGTATCGAGCGTTCACCAAAGCCTGTCCGTGCGAGAAACAAAGAAATTATATGTCTTCGATTTGTGCATTGCGAAGCGAGTCACGATCCTCGGGCTCGGTGGTTGGACGCCGTTTGTCGCCAGGGTTACGGAAACAAAATAATTAGGGAGGAAAGGAGGGAGCAGAGCCGCCCCTGTAGCTGACAGGATGCGAAACGGCGAAAAGGAAAAGGGGACCGTCCAGCGTGGCGTGGCGATTTCCCGAGAGTTGTGTAATCGTGTAAACTGTCGTTCGGCCGGCACGGGACGGCGGCGCGGAGTAACTTCGTTTAAACGTTACGTACGTTTATCGCCAATTAAATTTTCAGTCCTTCGTCAATTTAAGCTGTTCGACCGACGGTACTTCTGAATTCTTTTTTAAATTGCCCTTGATATAATGAACTCGAGTTTCTCCTGGTAATTTCATTTTCCCTTCCTTCTAACACCGTCATTTGCATTATACTTGTTAATTACCACTGACTGACGAGTGAAATTTAATTAAAGAAGGAAAATCCACGATTCAGAAAAAAGCGTAAGATCTTTCAACGGGAGCGAGACGCCTTTTTCTCATAATCACTGTGAATAACAGTCTCTCTCTTTGCTGATCGCTACAATTGGCCGTGTAACTTTTATCTTCAACTGGTGCAGCTTTTGATTTCCATCTTTCCACGCGATACCTCTCGCGTTCTCCGTGCTCCGTTTCACGCATCGCGCATTCCCAGGTGATAAATCGTCTGTCCGGATCAGGGTTACCTTAAAAGGTCGATATCGATCGCTTGTGCTCGATAGAGTCGTTCGAAAGGGAAAGAGAATGCGCGAAACCCTTGTTCAATGATTGATGAGATTCCTCGACTATCCCAATCATTTTTTTGTCTCATAGTGAATTATTATGCCACCCCTGAACGGTCGTTAATATCCTCGAGACGGATCATAAAAATTCCCGTTGCAGTCATTTGATTTCGATACAATCCGTACCGCGAACACTACAGATTGCGCTCTAATTATTCCAGTTTTCCAGCGGTATTAATGGTAACTGGTGATTCATGGAATTCATTATTCATGCCATACCTTCTCGTTTCCATATAATATAAGGAGGTTCCGTACGATTCAGAACTATCATTACGTCGTTGGTTCATTCAAATTATTTAGCTCCTCGAACGCGCGCATAAATTAATGCCGAACCGTTGCCTTGTTAAAAAAGAAATATGGAATCCTATACGAAGTGGGAAAAAAAAATATAAATCGCGGGAGGATTTTTCCAGGGACAGGAAATATTTGTTCGGTAGTCATGCGAACTCGGGACAGAACCGGGGGCACTTTATAATTGCAACTTGTTGCCCGGTTGCACGCTAGCAACGCGTTGTGTATACCGGTTCACGATGCACGTAATTTATGGTCGCGCACGGTATAGAGGCGGTAGGTATAGGGACGGGGCGGGGTTGTAGCAATTGCAATTTTAACGACCATGCACGACGGCATAAATATCGAAGGACGCGGAACAAATAATTGATCAAGAACGTGGTCACGTTTCCTGCGAAGCGATGTGTCTAGAAATGAAACGCGTGGGGCACCTAAAGATACTCGTGCGTTCAAGTACGTGCATGTACTCGTCCATTCGTCATGCGACACTGAAAATGCTCACTTTTGTGCCTTTGTTCTTTCTCTCTTCCTTTTTTCCCAATAAATTACGGGATAATTTGTTTTATGAATAACGAGAGAGACCGGTGAGCCACATTGTGCTCGCTGAAGTGGACAGAGCGTGACACGCGGTATGAATGTGCAATTAAAGCTCAGTGTAATGTTTTTGGAACAACATTATTACAAGCATTATTTGGCGGAAAATGTACAAGCTGCAATGGAAGTATCAGGTGAAATGTTTAACAGTAAACGAATTATGTTCTTGTAACCTGTGTTTCGATACTGTTGGCGAACGTGTCGAAAGCGTGAGAAGCGCGATTAAACGCGAACCATTAATGGCAGCGCGGAGAGTCAGCCGTAAACAGTCCCCGCTAGGGAATAACCGTTGTTTTTTACCATTCTCATGCTAATGCCATAAACTATCCGAGGAAACAAGCAGCCGGGTCTCGTACTAAAACAATTTTAATCAAGCCGTAGTCGCGCGCGAGTCCCCGGTCGCCTCTTTGTTCCCTGGGATAGACAAAGCAGTTTCTCGTCGGCGCTTTTAATTATTTCGCGATTGCGCGAGTAGACGCTTGTTTGTTATATTAATCGACAGCCGGGGGCTTGCGACAGGTTCAACAGAATCTGTTCGCCAACGAGCGAAGATGAAATAATGAATGTATTAGATTTTTGCAATTCTCTTCTGACTGGGCTTTGAATATACTTGTTGACGCTTGCGAGGAATAAATTATACTTCGTTACGAGAGGTAGGAAGTGCAGAAATATACGTACGAATGTGTTAACAAGTCGGATGGAAAATGAGATACAAAGAGAAGGGCGGATCGAAGAGCGAGGGAATGGTTTAAGGATGTCGATGAAGAGAGGAAGGTTCTAAAGCCTAAGGACAGAGCAAAGTTCTGGGTCGAGGGCTCGAATGAATGAAACCACCGAGAAGGAACCTCTTTCGTCTTGTAACACGGGACAAAGAACCGACGTCGGCGACGGTAACGTCGAAAATACCCGAAGGGAAGTTTACTTTGATTAAAACTGTTCCAGTAATGTCGGTAGCCTTTTCATGCGTAGCTCGCGCGCACACGGAATTCATTCGGCTTATGTTCAAAACTCGCTCTTATCGATTCGTGTGCTTCCGTGCATATGAAGGGATAAGAAAAATATGTGCTTCGACAGGCACAGTTGAAATGAAATTAGTTTAATTTTCTATCGAAGTTCTCTCTTCCCGTCATAGTAAAATTCGTCACTAAAAGTTTCTCTCCTCCGACAATATAGATCATTGAACAGTCAATCCGGCGTATATTTTCCCACAGAGGACTTACACGTTCGAGGACAGTAAAATGTGCGGAATGTGGAGCACCGATGGAAATTAAGCGCATCCTGGAAACAGTATTAATAGAAAGCGAACCCTCGAGACAATTTCGGCTGGCTACGACATGAAAGACGAGAGGCTGAGCTCTTTCACGGTTTCATTCACGGCAACCCTCGACCTAGTAGCAGTCTTGGTCTGTCCTCAAAGCCTTGTCCTCTTCATCAGCATCAGCCTCTCTCTCCTTCCTCGACCCTCCGTGTTCCTTAATACTACTGTCCTTTCTTCGCGACCTTCGATCCCAACCCCTTAATTTTACCCCCTACAGAGTAGTCCGATACTTATGGCTCCTGCCGCTGCCGTTGCTAGCCTTTTCGTCAGGATTTTAACCGCTCATTGAATCACCTTTGATAATTACTTGAGATATTCACGTGCCCCTAATACCTAATAATGGTAAAGATTAAAGAAATTTATTTCAGTCGAACTTCGTGCGATTCTGAACTTTGTGCTTATATAGATATTAAAGAGAGGAAATTCATGGGTTAGCAGAAATTGAATGAAACAACACCAGCAGAAAATATTCATATTGAACGTTAGAAAGTCTGACATAGTAAATTACGATTTCCGAGTGTCGAGTTTCGAAGTTTCCACTCGACGTGAAACATGTTCTAAAGCACGTTATTGATAGTAAGTATGGGTTCGGATAACAAGGCAGGGTCTTGGGATGATCATTTCACGCATTAGCCAGCCAGCGAATTAGAATGTGCAACGACGCTGAATCACGCGTCGGCTGTATTTATCGACAGTCGAATCGGTAATCGGCGATAGAGCAAGCACGCGCGCGTCCATCGTAGAGGGTCGAAACTGCGAATTGAATTCGCAAATTGCGTGCCGCGTAAATTGCCGGCGTATCTTTAATCCCACCGGCGCCGGACCACCATCTCCGCGGACGATCCAATAATCGTAAAGGATAATTCGTGGACGTCCGTTCACGGGCATTCCATCTACGAATCTGTTACGGGACATTTGCCAGCGGACGACCTAACGCTGCGTTGACGATAATCGTTGCCGTGCAAATGGTAACCACGCTCGAAAGTGTCGATGAGCGATGAATTCTTTTACGCATAGAAACTGTTGACCGATGTATAAAAAAGATTTTCGGGATACTGAACGTTTGGGAAACATTTCGTTTGGTTCGGACATTCTGATGGACACGAATTCCTGTAGCATTCGAACGATTAATCGGGCTCATCTCATTGTCAGACACGAGACGTGAATATTAAAGAGAACTATTCCAGTTCGCGTGATTCGATCTGGTTTTTGAACGAAAAGTGACTTGCGAGTGGGGTCGCAGCTCGACCGCGCGTATCGACGGTAATCGATCTCGAAGCGCGTCGAAGCGGCCAGGATTCTCACACGCAGAGAGCCACGGGTCTCGCTGCTCCGGATCGTATTCCGGATAAGCCAATGGCATTGATCGCAATATCGCGTATCCGCGTCGGATATTGGCTCGCGTGGGACGAACAAGCAAACCGTGACGCTAGCTACGCTCGACGTCTGTGTTCCCGCCTTCGCCGCGTGGTGCGTTTTCTTCCTGGCTCCGTGGCTCGGCTTGGTCGGAGTAGTCAGACGTCGATCGTGAAAAATTCCAGTAAGCTTTTTAAACAGCGGTACCGTGAATCAGAGGAGGAGGCGGCTGATCTCACTTTCGAAAGGTATCCCGTCGCAATTATCCCGTTGCAATTAACGATCGTAACGCGATCGGACTCGTGGGCGTAGCGTCGGACCTTTTCCTCGTAACACACCGATCTGCGATTGCTTTTCAACGTACAGTGTATGTGCCCGTGTGACACGGTCTCGTTCTAACCTTCGACCGTTCGACGAAGCTTTTGCAATCGGGTGATGCGTAGGAGTAGGTTAAAACGTGTCATCGATATTAAAAATGTTGAAAAATAGATTTACATTTAGTCTATCTATAACAGAATAACTATACCAAGGGTGGCCAAGCTCCTTGATAGTCCGAGCCATTTTTCAAAATTTGAAATTTTTCGCGAGCCGCAATTAAATACGTATTTAAAAGGTATGCAAAAAAGGTATTAAAAAAAATGTAGTCTTTCATATTTGATGTCAGTAATTTAAAAGACATTTTGAAACACATACGGAACGATAATAATTTTTTAAAATATAATAGCACAAAAATGAAAAGGGAACTCGGGTACATTTATCGAGAGCCACAAATAATCCTTCTAAGAGCCGCAAGTTGGCCCCCCCCTGAACTATACGTTTGATGTCTGGTAGCAAATTGTGTAAAAGACTATTCCATAAACAATTCTTCTCACGTTATTTTCAATTTCACTTTTAAATCATCGTATAAACCAGCCATCCAAAGAGAAATATATTGCAAACGAGGATTTAACGCCTGATCCGCGTGAAAATAGCGTAGGACGAGTTATACCGTTTCCCGCTGAGCGTGTACTCGGTTTTAAAGAAGATTAAGAAGCCTGCGCTCTGTATCCCGGCAGCTGGAGCTTGTGGAATGGTAAATGTACTCGGAGTCGAGAGTCACGGATCGAGCAGTGCGGCAGATGCTTCGGGACAAACGCGGGAAATGGTATTTAACGTCAGGGCAGAGGAGAAACTTTCCTCCTCTCTCGGTTTTCTTCCTCTACTTAATTTCGCGTCCCTATTTCAACGAAGAGGCCCGCGATAATTATAAATCGTTCGTGATTGGTGCTAACGAGCTCCCTCGATGCCGCCTCCGCACGCTTTAAACTTGGAACTACTTGTAAGGTCGAGAACTTATGTCGTCCCTCGAGTGGAAGGCATTACCACCTTAGATACGCTGTCGCTGATATAGTCGGGCGAATAACGGCCTGTTTTTAATTGCGAAACTAACAAACGTTCGAACGAGCTCGTTCTATGTAATCTATTATTTTCTGCTCGATGCAATTAAAGAATAACAGTATCAGATTTATTAAACTATACATATATGGGAAGGATCATAATTTGTTATACCAGCAATCATTTCTATAATCAAATTACGTTCGGACGATCGATCATTCGCTGATTTGATCAATTCGTAAGAAGTAATATTCGATGTTTAATTCAGTGGCTATTTCGTCATCGAGGAATCTTCTTATCTATTAGAAGGAACGTAGTTGAAGTAGATTAATCCCAGCGTGGGTCAGACGGACGGATATTGGGCTAAACGTCACGCGCATCCCCTGCACGTTGCACGAATATAGTTGATTCACCCCTCGATCCTGGATTGTTTTGATTGACAGGAACAAATACGAGTGACGTGCATCCGTGGGGATATTGCTATCGCGTCTGATCCTTCGGTATCGCGTCCCCTGGTGGCCAGATCAAGTGAAACCTCACTCGGTCGAATATTTTGCGTGTACTTCTCCGTCCTGACATCGACTCCGACAAGTTTTCTTACATTATTGACAGAGGAAATTTCTCATTCTCAATGAAAGCGATTTGAGAATACATTTTTTTTATGTAACTTAGTTTCTGTTAGACGTAGAACTAGTAATTGCGAAGATGACTATTCGGTTTCGGTCGAGTACCGTTTAAATTGTGGTAGTGTCGGGTGTTGCATCCCGATGTGTTCCCATCGGGGGAAAGGCAGTCGCAGGAAACCAGAAACCACAGTTTCTGCTTACATTTTACTGTGAATGCTCTGTTTTCGCGGTCAGGAAGCGGAAGCAGAGCTGTCGGCGCCTTTTTCGTTCCACCTTTCACTGAATCTTGTACGAAGGGGATAATAGTATCGTTCGAATCTAAGATCAAAGTTTTTATTCTATTTTACTTTCAATTTGATCGACTCCCTTATGTCAGACTATGTAATCTAAAGTATCTTAATCGGACTTTCCGTGTTCGCAAGGATTTCAAAAGGCATAGCAAAGTCTCTGTTTACGACCAATTGAATGGATAGTACCGAGTCACGGTGATCGATCTCTCTTTGTTCACTGAACCATGGCTTCCCCGCAACGCCTAGTCATCGTTATTACGATTATTTTCAAATTCGTGCCCATGGGAATCGAACAAAAGGGAAACGAGAGGCAGGTAGCTCCCACTGGAATCGCTGAACAGCGTTTAGCTTGTCGAGCCATCTGTCGTCTTTCAAGAATAAAACCGAAAGTAGAGCCAGGAAATCCTGACGTACTCTCTCCCTTCCTGTACTTCCCTCCCTTTTGTTGGCAACAATCTACCCCGAACTTGACGGCGCGTCTTCTAATAAATTCCGTTTCACAAGTATATCAAATATCTCAGGGGTGGCACGTATCAATCGATTTTATCAATTGTTATCATTTCTATTTTCATGAATTAAGCTTTTTGTATTCTTCCTGCCATCTTTCTTCATTTTTAAAGTACGTTTAATCAAGAATTAAAAAAATTCTTGTAACCATCGTACTCAGGTCCATCACCAATTACTTAGAGTCGCTCCACACTAGTAGAACGTCTCGGACACAGAGAAACCCGCCGGTGAGTTTAACCATTCGCAAGACGGGAAAAAAACAGTCACGCGGGTTTCTTGCAACGTCGCATGGGAGTCGTCGGAAAAATTCTCGTTGGCGGGAAACAACGGAACGCCGGGAATGAAATACCTTTCGGTCGGGGCCGGTGTTTTATTGAGCGCTAAAATTTAACGGCGAACACCGGCCCGTAACTTCCGGCGTTTCGTGGGTTCCCGGACCCCACGCCACGGGTCACAATGAAACCCACCCCCGCGCGGGCACCCGGATAACAATGCCGCGCGGCAGCGCAGCACCCGGTTCCCTGGTAATACCTTGATCCCACAAAAGGTAGCTAAACACGGGCCAGGACGAGCGCACCAGCCCTCCAGCCCTCTAGCCTTCTAGTCCTCGTCCAATTGTACGCGTTCCACGTTCGCAAGCGGATTGACGGTTGGTACGCGACGATAAATCGCGACGGTGATCTGACTTTCTCCGGCCAATCGTGAATGTATGACAATTTGATCCTGGTCGAATACGGGACTCAAATTTTCTATGGGAAATTTTCTGCGATTAGAGTATAGAATTCTACAATCCTCAGTTCTCAATAATTCGATACGAAATAAAGGAAAGAGAGAAGTTATACATTTCGTATGAAAGATACAAATGGCTTTCAAACGACGCAGTCCGAAAATAATACATTTTATCGAAATTAAAAATTCGTCGTCTTAAAAGTATGGACGCCACTGTATATGAAAATCGTAAACGAGAAATTAGAAATATTCCCTGGCAAAAATAATAGTGTAATACCTTTCACATGTCAGACTGGAACAGGCTTGACAGTTTTCATTTCGGCTGCCTCCATTTGGAGCAACATCTGCCTTATTTCTTGGCGCGCATCGATGAACAAGTCGGGTCAAACGACAGCCTAGCAGCTACCGTTCATCACGGTCGCAATTATCTTCTTCCCCTATGTATTTTTCCCTTTGTTGTTCATCTGGTAGCTTCGCTCAAGGAGTGCGGAAAGGTTTTCTGGTTTTCGCCACCAAAAAAGCTCGTACGAATAGCACAATTTCCTAAATTACTGCTCACGCTTCTCGTTAATATTTTATGACGGCAACAAGACATTTCTCAGAGTTCTCATGGTTTCTCCACTAATAATCCCGATACATTTCACTTTCTACTTTATTACAACAAATTAGGGATCCTTTCTATTATTTTTCACAGTAGAAATTGGGTTGCAAATAAATTTTTGTATAATCAGGAAGAAATGTGATATAACGCAAATATTGTAGTGTCATATTTTCAAGCTTGTTATCAAGTTGTACGCTTTAGCTCGTTTAATGAAAAATAGATTCAAATAAAATTTCCATTCTCAAGGATTCCGTGCGACTCGCCGAGCGATTTACAATAACTATTGCACGTCGATCGCTCATAGTGCTCAGCTAGAATCGCCGAGACGATTTGCGCTGTGTCGCGAAAAAGAGGAACGAAGGGGGGGGGGGAAGGAGCTATCGATATTCATCGAACGCGGGGCGACGGGTGACGCGACGAAGCGCAACGACGCGCGCTAGATTGGCCGGCACTTTCAGAGATATGAAATTATTGTCCGGGCCAGCAGCCACCGTCAAAGGATCGACTGACAAGCGATCTCGAACGAGGCACGACAGCTTGACTAATGCGGTTACGTCGCGCCGTGCGTCGGCCCCTCGTGATCTAACCAAATGAAATACTCCCACTCGCAAGAAGCTGATATCACGAAATCAAAGTTCCCTCACCCTCCCCTGCTCGGTTCTCTCCCTTCTTTTTTCTAATGAAGAAATCATCTTTTCTACCGTATCAGCAAGAATTCATCTTCCTTCTTTTACTTGAGAAGGGGAGACTGACTTCGATCTGTTTGTACGCTAGACTTTTGTGTAATTGAATAAATCAATAATGATTCGATCTATCGAGGCCCTTTTGTGCAAACAACGATTTACGCACGTTATGTAAATTATAAATAGAACTTTGTAAATGTTAAGAATTGTATTAAGAAACCCCTTGCTGTTACGAAATCCCTTACTGCCAATTATCTTTTCCGAAAAACAATAACGTATCATTAATCGACCCCACGGGCAGTGTAAGCAGTCAAGGTTCTTAAACTCCACCCTTGCACGTCCCTCGGTCTCGGAACCCTACGATCCCACGACGTCGGTACGTAACACAGGAACAATCGTTGCTACCGTGAAACGAAGCATGCAACGAGCACGCTTTCTTCATCAGGGACGTTCAATTTGAATAGACACGAGCGAGCGCGTAGGTACACGGTCGAGCACGAACACAAGCGAGCGGAGGAAGGAGTCGTTTCGCGCTGGTAACCGTGGTGGATCTTCTTCGCGTAACAAGACACTGCAAAGTAGGAGAGTACATATTGATCTTCCATTTCCTGCGGCGGGAATCCGGGGGCACCGGTGTCTTCTTCGTGAATCGCGATATTCGCCGTACCGTATCCTCCCACGTTGTTCGGCGAACGATGACGACGACAGCCGGGGCCCCCCTTTTCGCCTCGCCTTGGCTCGCCGGGTCTCGATCAGGGCTCTTAACGGAGTCCCACGAGGCAGCGATTACACGAATCGGTGATTCATAATCGTCGTTCGAGCTTCCTTCCTGAATGCAATCACGGCCGCGCGGGGACGTCGTCCGTGAAGAAAAAAGAGAGTCTCGAGAAGCTCGGCTTCCACCGACGGTACTTCGGTGCCGCGCCATTCATGCTCGAAGAAAGTTTTAAGTCTCAACGTAATTGATTAACGGATTAATTTTTATTCGGCTTCGTTCTCGGATCTGCCAAGGATAAATTGAAGGGATTAGTACATGTACTCTGAACGTATTCATTACTTTTTGTTATTCGTCTTAAGGCGCACGTCCTTGAACGAAAGATCTCGGTGAAATTCTTTTCCTTCCGGAACAATGAGACCGTAATGCTTGTACCCATATTTCAATCATGGTACCGTTCGTTACGAGGTTACATAGAAAAATCGTGGACAGGCCGTGTCAACCATTCTCAACGTCCACTGCTGCCGGTTCATTTACTTTCGTATTCACGTTGGCCGCCGCAAAGGGGGAGTCGTATTTCATACAGATACACCTAGCATTAACATCTGGGACATCCAAACAATGAAGGCCTCCGGCCATTCAGACAATAAGACACCTGTATCCGAGCATTCACAATCAGACCGGTCTCTCCCAATGCCAATTCCTTCCTCCGCCACGGTGGAACGAAATCGATAGGCGGTAGGCGTCATCGTTGCTCGCTTATTCATCACTAATGAATGCAATTTATACATCGGCGTATTTTTAAAGATTCCTCGACACGATGTTTCTTTCGCATTTCACTAGGAAATCGCGGCTGAATAATATATTTTTTGTCGAGTCCCCGACCCTGTAAAGAGTGTTCGCCTTTATGAAGTCGGATGCAAGCAACTTTCAAGGCTTTCATTCGATACGCTACATATATGGAACATAGAGCGTGACTCCGAAGCCTTAAAATATCCTCGGTTATAAACTACCGGCGGCGATAAAACTCGTCTTTGTACGCGTCGAGATTTATTGACAAGAGATCATTTACAAGTGATCCTCACGATGCGTTTTTTACATTAACCAAGCATTGCTCTTCTTATAGCTTAATCGCAATAGTTGGCTGATGATTTCTTCTTAATAGCTTGAGAGAATTTAAAGAATTCTACGTTATAATCAGACAATATTAAATAGTTATTATAATTCGTTAATATTTAATACTATATTAAATAGTATATTAATAATATTAGATAGTTATTATAATATTAAAATCGAATAGTTTTCCATACGTGGATAAGATTGTGTAAAAAATTTTTTTAATCAAGATAGTACATGTTGCATATTATTTTTGTTTAACATTCTGTATAATCCTTGACGACAGTTTACCGAAACTTCATGTTTAATTCTCGTATGTCAATTGCCTGGGGGGCTCGAAGCAATGATCGGTAAACCGATACATCGGCAACTGATGGTCGGGACCCTCGTTAAACCGACGATTCATCATTCGTCGTGGAGTCTTTAAGGGCGATTAGGTAGTACGTCGGCGAGCGAAAGGGTCAGGGAGAATGTCCTGTGTCAAAACGGAACGAGCAATGCGTCTTTCACTCACGTTTCTCCGACCAACCCCTTGCATCCAAACTTGGTTAACCCTTTCGGGTAACTGGAACAAGCTAGTCGTGCTTCTTCTCTTTCCGTTCGGCACACGTTCCTGGGATTAGTTTATCACGTGCAGATGAACGCATTTTTATAATAATTACATATACATCGCTCAGAATTCTTCCTAAATTTTTTTAATATTATTTCCGTTAAAATCATATTTCGTTTATATTAAAAAAAACATTTATTTTTTATTTTCAGGTACGTATCCACCGTCGTAATACAAGTGCCGCGTCGCTGACATCTAGAGCGTGCATTAACGTGAGTAGATCAAAGCATAGCAACCTTCCGTGTTTGAAGTTGTCTCTTTTTCGATAATGAAACGGGCGGCGTCGGGCGCGATTGTTTCCCACGCGAGCGTAATCCCGAGGGAGCGTTCCACGGGGCTCGGATGAAATTTCAATTTTCGGCGGACGTTTTCACGAAATCTGCATAACTCGAGGATCCGCGAAACGCGACAGGAAAGGGAAGGACGGCTTTGCGACAGGAGGAAACCGTAAATCTTTTAAGTCCCGGACATTTTTGCTCGGTACGCGGGAGTAAAAAGGAATCGGGGCGGGGGATCAGTCCGCGTGAGTCCGCCGGAGAAACTTTTCTTTCGTGACGCTTGAAACGAACGCTTTCTTGGCTGAAAATTCGAGAGGACATGAATTTCAACGAAAAGGCGGATGGAGGTTTATACTTTAGGAAATTGAAAACAAAAAAGTAGAGAATTCGCTGAAATACCTCGCAGAATAATTTAAGGGATTTTAATACTGCTATTCATTCGATGTAAGGAATTTTATATCTGACACTCGATATTTTATAAGAAGCTAAACATTGTTATTTTATTAGTTTCATGATTTGATTATATTCACTTTGGAACGGTATTCAGGGTAAATAGACGACAGATATCAGGAAGTCGAGGAATGCAGGCACAATTCTTATCCGTTTTGGGGTGATTCTCCCCCTTTCCGAGAGTTCCGTTTCAAATACCGAGAGTTCTCTCAAGAATCTCTCCTCGTTTATCGACGATTTGAAAAAGTTGTAGAGGATACTTAAAACTTCTACGATATTTTAGACACTCTTGTTTATTCGACAAAAAACTGGAGGAATAAGAAATTATTGAACATGATATAAAAAATTTCGTGTATCAATATTTAAACTCTAATCGTTCTACTTGTCTTGGAAACGAGAATATATTGTACTTACAGAGGTACACCCTCTATTTCCGTTTTAACCGCAGAATTAGATTCGATATAATTTACCACCCCCAGATCATAGACGAAAATTGACGGCGAATTATATTTTTAACGAAATATCTAAACCTGTTTTCAACCTTAACTTTTATTTACGTGTTAAATTTATTCGGTCAATTTTTCTTACATAAAGCATAAAGAATAGAATTTTTATAAACTGATCGATTGTTAAAGAAATATCAATGAATATTAAAGAAAATTGTAAAGAAAAAGGAAAACCTGAATCAACGTTTTCATCGTATCCCCGTTGTTAACCGGGGAAAGCGTCGACGGAACGATGGCACCTGTACGGTTTACGGCTTTATGCCTCGACGACAGGCAGCCTCTTCATTTCTATTAGCCTCCCTTCGAGCCGCTTCACCCTTCTATCTCTGGCGAGGCCTTCTCCACGAAGAAGAAGCCCGAGAGAACCCATGACACAAGCTCGAAATCCACCCCTTCGCCCTAAACCGCTCTTCCCTCCACCCCCTCGCTCCCCATCCCTTCCATCGTTCACCCATTGTTCTTCATTCTCCGCCGCCCAGGCTTCGATCTTAAAGCAGCCCTCGTGGTAGAGCCCCTTTCGTGAACGAAATTCTCGCGCGTCTTCGGTCAATTATTCTGCGAGAAGATTCCCGGATCCGGGAAACGATAAATATTTCCCATTCGACGCGACGAGTGGAAGGAACACAAGCCGGGATGTTTCCATCGCCAGTTTCCGGGAGGTTCGTTGCTTTTTATAGGGCGTCGAATAATAGATACGTGTCCCCGAGTTCCGCGTACAAATGCGCTGGCTTCGCGAGGGATTTCGTGAATTAACACCTGTTCTCATGCTACACTAAACTTGAAATTAAGTAACGTATAGCTGTCGATCGGAGAAGGGAAAGTGAAATCAAAACGTAAATTATCTACGTGTACTATGTATAGGTGTATGTATACGTGATACGTTAGACGAGCGCAAGCTATATTTCAGGGTTGTCAGTTTATTCGCGACACCTGCTACACCAAATTCTTCTTATTTCGACGGGTTTCGGTTCGTCTCTCTGCAGCAGTCGTGAGCAGAATCTCCTCTCGGTCCGATGAGATCGATAGCGCCAATAAAATGTCACTTTCGCTGCTATAAATCGAACGGGATATCTTTTATTGCGCCGGATACATTTGCGTGGTAATCACTGACGGATAGAACCGTCATGATCGACGTCCCATTAAACGTCGCGCTCTCCCCTCGGATTTTGTGGCATAAAGGAAAAACTCGGGGAGAAACAAGTTAGGGATTTTTAAATGCCCTTTCCGTGGGAGTAACTTTGGAAGGGGTGTCGTCCGGGGTCTCGGTCGTCGTGAATAAGAAACGACGCGCGAGGCTCTTAAGAAACGCGAAGCGGCGTAACTCATTTAGCTGGATTGATTAAAGCGTTCGTTAAGACTCCGTCGGGGCAGAGGCTTTTAAACGATTAATCGTTAATGGCCCTGTCGCGGCTGCTGTTGTCGTATGACGAGATTGTTAGGCGAACAGTTTTTCCGAGTATATATTTGCATTTGCTAGTATTTAACGTCGTCGGGTCGATAGCCTGTGAAGTTTGTTTGTTTGTTTCGTTGGCTTTTCTACGGTCGAGATAGCCAAGTATCAGTTTTCTGTGTACGAAAATCATCGAGCAAACACCCGTTAAAGACACCGTTTCTACTTTCTGGAACAAAAATAGGTCGGGCAAATGTTGATTTAGTTAATGGCGCACCCGTTTTTGACTTTCGGCCCGTCAACTGTATGTGTAGCGTATACATTTCAGAGAAAGATAATAAAAAAAGTAATGATAGAGTTTGTGACATTGTAAAAAATTGGAGGACATCATGTCAATTATTAATCGATAATAATAATATTTTATTTACTGTTATTTTTTATATACATATATTCCATAAAAAATGCAGTGTGTTCTGTGAATATTTTTCAAATATTGAGTGACATGGAAGTGGAATTTAATACGATGTCACACCATGGGGTATATAAATTAGAATATCTCGGAAGGAAATGTATCGAGAGATGAAAAATCCTTGCCTTGCCATGCTTCCCATCGTTCTTTAATCTTCACATTCGTATTTCCTTTCGTTTGTCTTCTCGAGTTCGAGATTTTCTGAGACCTCGGAGCTTCGTCCTACAGGAAAATCGATTCCCCTGGGATCGCTTTGAAAATGTGGTCGCAAGTTCTTTAGGAAGAGAGACTCCGCTATAAAAGGACTCGTTTATGTTCAGGTTAAAAAATCTTGCGAAGAATATGACGATAAGATTATTATTATAAATTTTGTACTTCTTTTTAAATCAAATTCTGTTTTATATCGTCTAATTTTTTGTGCCTGTGGACAACTCATGGACGTCGAATACTGTTTAGTAATGGCTTTGTCGAACGACAAAAAGGGACGGCATTATTCGCGAAAACAAAACGGCCCTTCAGAAAATGCAGCGTCATTACAAAATAGAGTTTTTCGAGGTATACGAAATTGGTCTTATTATGGAAGGTAATTCGCTCGCAAGAGGTGAATAAAAAACGGCGTCGTTTTCTGCGCGCCGACAACGTATTCGGGGTTTCTATAGATACGGGCGACACAATAAAACGCAGATGCCAAATTCAAGAGAGCCACTTTCGTCGATCTTTATTTTTCTGTTTCGTCTCTTTGTTCCTCGATTCTTTTTCTACTCCAACCCGTACTCGCCCCACCGTCTCCCCCCTCGAGTCTTATCATTCAGACGAGTCAATTTCCGCCATTTCCAAACTGTTCCTGCATTTATCTTTAAAAAAGAAATGCTATCCTGATGATGGTAGCATCTTTTTCTCTCTCTCTAAGAAATCTCTCTCTCTCTTGAAATTGGTGCATTTCATAATTGCTCTCGAAGCAATGTATTTAATCACATAAGAAAGAAAATTAGATTTCTCAGGTTGCCTGCTCGATCTTAAAATGTTATCAACAGTCCTGTCCAGTTTTCTAAATCAAATTATCCGTAACTCGATTCTTCCATAAAAATGTTTAAATTTTTCAAACACATTACCTAGCATTAATTTTTCATTCCCGTTGCGTATTCTAAATTCCACGGCTAAGCTTGCTTTACGTCCTGGTGCGCGTTCTTGCGTATGCTCCGGCTGCATCTTCTCCATTCTCCAATTTCCCCTTTTTTTGCTCCCGCCGCTCGGTCTCGGGTTTCCCGGTTTCTCCACCTTTCATCTTTCTTCTCAATTTCGACGACGCTCTCCCTGGGGATTGAACCACCCCCGCGGGACGCTTCCGAAGTTCCCCGCAACTTCCTTATAAAGCGAAACGTCGTCTGGGAAAGGGTTGATATATTCTACGCGATTTCGTGCGAGAGCCAACGTTTATGGCCGTCGCGGCGACTTGATCATACCGGATTTCCACGTTTCGCCAAACAAACACACACGCGAGCGGATTTCACGATATCGTTGACCGCAAGACCGCTTACATAGATTGGAGAAATCCTTCGCAGCGTTCAGCGTCGTTTCACTTTATTAAATGAAACGAAAGGAAGGAAATTTGAATGATGTTGTTACCGTCTCGGACGATCTAATAGTCACGAGTTATTAGAAAAGGCGAATAGATAGAAATGTTTGATGTATTCGTTTATCTAATTATTCCTTCTAATCTGAACTCGACAGAACGAAACATTAAGGAAGCACCTATAAATAAATCGTCCCGATATGTCTTAATGAAATAACGCCGAATGGCAACGACTTCATAAATAAATGAAACGAATCCTGAGACCGGATTGCGGCGGAGATAAGAACGTGTCGATATATAGATTAGAGCAGGAAGGGAAGGGACGTTATAAGGCTCGTGCCTATAAATTTCGTGCTATTACTTCTGGCAAGTATACGGCTGGGTAATAAAATGCAATATAACACAGCTTGGACGCGTCTACGTGGGATAACTTGCTACACGCCGCGAGCATAGGAGACCACCTATGGAGTGAGTCGGAATTCGCGCAAAGCGGAAATAGTTTTCCCTCCGCGGGAGGGACGGCAGTGCAGAAGTATGCGACGTTTCTTTCGGAAGTTTGTCCCTGTAAAATATCGGAGGGCGAAAGAAACGCGCGGTTGAATGAAATTTATAAAATATTTTCCCCTCGTGACGAGAGAATATATTCTCGGCTTTCAAACTTTCTACCTCAATAAGTAGCCTGTTAAATGCTAATCTCGCTATTTTTGTTACTAATACTTCAGATGATGGTTTTTTATCTAGTAATAATTTTCAAATCGAATATCGTTACGTACGTAAAAAATTATTTGTGTACTTCTGAGAAAGTTAGTTAGATATGGAAACAGGGGTAACAAGTATTGAAACGTGGAGTCGTCTCGTCAAACGCGGGGGTTAACGTGATCGCTAAAATGATTTACAGGGCAATAAACTAACGCCTTGATGCGTCACGGGAGAAAGAAACTGGGTTTGATTTATCCGCGCACTTTCGCGAAGGTATTGGACTTCTGCCAGACCGGAAGGTCCATCTCGGCGGAAATCACGGCCATAATTCAGCGGCGGTCACGGAGCAGGGAGTCGGAGGACCATGAAAACACCCTCCGCCGAGCCGAGAGTGTCCTGCCGGTGGAATTTGCATGAAGCGGACCGCGGTTTTGCAAAATCAATTTGAACTTTTGCGGTTCCACCTCAGCCTCGTTCACCTACACCCGTTCCCGTCTACCCCCGCCGGCTAGTTCCCTCTAACTTTATTACGTCCCGAAGAACGTCTGTTTGCAGAGCTCGGTAATAGAGTCCCTCGGCGCTGAAAGGAAGCCGCTGTCGGAATCGCGTGAAGCGGATTTTTATTCCCTCTATTCTTGGCTATTCTTTCCTCGTCCCTCCTTCTTTTTAAAGGATTCGGCCTCTGTAATTGCTTTTTAACGCGTCCTTTAATGAATTTCGGTGTCATAAAGTTTTATCGCCGTTCATTTTAAATTTCAAATGGAGCTCGGATTCATATTCAGTTTACGGCATTATATTATTTAAAACAGCACTTCTCTCTCGTCTCGTGCAAATTCGTCGTGTAATAAAAATAACGAGTGGCTCGATAGTCGAATGCCGAAAGATCTTAAAAACGATTTGGTACGCGAGCATACCGGAAGTTGTATCCGCGGAACGATCGGGCAGGGTCCCTCGTCCCTGACAGATCCGCGAGGACTTCCGGCCGCTTTGTGCGTGCCGATGCTTTTAAGCAGATGCAGATTTATGCGGGGAGGGAGGTAGACGAATTCCGGGCGCGTAATGGAGAGCACTCGTGGAAAAATCATGCATGGACGGATTCGTTCGTTGACCCCTTTCGCATCATCCCGCTGCTGAGTCTCGACCGTGTAACAGCCCTCGAAGACAAGGTTCCGACGGAGACTTCTAACAGAAAATCGAAGGAGCTCGTGCCCGAATAGCTCTTCAGGTTCTGTTACCCCCTTTCATCTTCTCGTTCTCTCCGCGTGACAAAAATCGATCGAGTCACCATTTCCTTCATGCTCCAACGAACTGATCTTAAATTTTCTTCAATTTTCTATAAGAGAAATGTCTGATTATTTGAGAGTAAGCTAAAACGATTTAAGTTAGCCTGAAATCCTTAGTAATTTATTTATGATCCTGCTAACGAAGCTTGGAACCGATTTCGCAATTGCATGTTAATTAAAGCTCGTAATAAGGCGGGGGAGACACGGAAATCTGGAAGGAACGGTGGACGGAGAACGGAGACGGTGCATTTACATTGTACATTAACGCATCAACAGTTTCAAAGTCTGCAGACGACGCGACGCGACGACTCGATTCGACCGAGACGCGTTTTCTAGCTCGACGGCCAATATACAAGGGCGTTCCTCGTACAAGCTCCTCGCATAATTTTGCCTCAGTATGCGAGAGTCGTGGAAGCCCCAGAGATATCCACGAACTTAATACGCCGCGCGCCCCGGCTTAACTCGTCGCCACCTTTCCGTTCAGGCAGCCTCGGGTCCGTGAGCGAAAATCTCAACAACGTTGAGAATATTGAAATTAATCGAGTTACGAGTTTTCCGATGCTCAAAGAATTCCCAATGATGGAAGGAGAACAGAACTTTTTACTTTAACCAGCAATCGAAATTAGCAGTTATATTTCGTTTCCATAAAGAATAAAAATGAGTAGCGACTATAATAAGAAGATGAACAGAATTCTATATATTTATAATATTCCTAAGGTCTTCTTTGTGAATTGACTATCGTGTTCCAAGGTTAACGGCCTCCTACCAGTGTTTTAAACGTACATCAAGGAAAAGAAAGCGAAGGGAGCAGGGGCGTAACGAACGACAGAGGCCTTTGAAGTATATTGTTTTCCACCTGATTTGTCTTATCCCCCTGCGCGCCCCGGGCCTTTTTCGCCACCTAATTATCGGTTCGAAAAGCTCAGCTGGACGTGAGAACATCTGAAGCCCGTCGCCGTTTCTTCCGTGAGCGTATACGTCCCGTGGAAACACGCGTGGCAACGACGGCGGGACCCCTCCGCCCCCCCTTTCCTGCGAGGTTTTCGACACCCCTGAAAGCGTGTTCTCGTTATACGCGAAGGGGGACGGTTTCGACGCTAATCAGGATCAAAGTTACGTGCCGCGTTGGAAAACGGCAAAGAGGATTTCGATAGGCGGACCCTGTTGGACCTATCGGAACGGTATGGGTACGATACCTCTCTTCTCGTTCGTGACCTTCGTCAAATTGGCTAATCAGTTAATCCTGCCTTTGGTTCAACGCGTATCGTCTCTACTCATAGGGGTTTCAGGATGTTTTCAACTGTTTCTGGATTGATAAAATGAATAGTTCGATCTTAAATGATTTAGAAAAGAGAAAATATTGCTTCGTGAACTTTAAAGAGAGAGACTTTATTCTAAAACAATACGTCACTTTATTCGCTCGAGAGGAACTCGAAAATATAAACGAACAATTAATTAATTACTGAATAACGTTCAAACATGTAGATCGAGAAAAGTGCTGTCGGCATTCAAGTTCACTTAGTTACTTTCTGAAACGATCTGAATGTTGTTCGTCGCGGGTCGACAAGAATGAGAGCACGTGTTGCATTTCGGTCGACGTGGATGCCGGCCGTAACTCGGTCTTGCAAATAGTTTACATGTAAACGAGCTGGGCGTGCTCGTGCATGTGGAGCACGTGCACATTTTAGGGACGCGTCGACTAACTTGGTGCATTTCGAGTAAATTTGGAACAGACGGTAGAGCGTAGCTCCGCCAGCTATTTCAATTATTACCTAAAGTGTGCAGCTCCAGTCAATATTTGCTCGCGAATTTCCTCATAAACTTCAGTTGGAATTTGATATCAAATCTTTGATGGAAGTGACTGATGTCTAGTTTTCAGAGAGCACTTTTTTACCAATCGGGGTCACTGTTTTTTATCTAGATTCCTTGTGTCGTGCATAAAGAAAGGTGACAAAGATAGCGATCGTATGGAAGGCAGTGATTAATATTAATGCGACACGACAGATTCAATTTACGCTTCCGGTTCGCTCTAAATAATAGCCGCGATGTCGCATTGTTCCATGGTCTATAGTGAGAGACTGCTGGCATTGCACGTCGATGGCTATGAAACGATCGGCATTCCACTTGCGCGATGCCATAGTTGTAATAATCGCATTCACAATGCAATTAACATTCAAATTGCGCTCGAGTTGATCAGCCATCTAATAAATAAATTATATAGATCCTCGAAAGCTACCTTTCAGCTACTACGAACCACATTGAAAATTCTAATCTTTTCATTTCCATTTGCAATTATTAAATATTCCCAAGCTCCCCCGGTTTCAATTGCTTCGACGATTAACGATTAATTTCACTTAATTGACGATCGCTTAAAATTACAATGGCCACGTTATCGCGGGAACGCACGTGGAAAACTCGCCTCGGACGAATCGCGAGATTCAGTTAACCGAGTAATAGGTATTCCGTAGGAACGGTTGTAATTACAGCGATTATGGTATCAAAGCAGCAACGTATCTGGAATGCCGATCGCTACGCGGTCCGATTCGAGATTCTGCAGGTCGGGTTTTAGGTTTTAATGCTCGCTGCTCCTCGCCGTTTTAACGCGCGCGGCGATATATCGCCGGTTGACACGTCGCTATAATTTACCGGTGCATGTGCGGAATATTTCTTGGATCCCGGATACCAGAGGAAACGCGAAACAAACCGGCCGCTCGCAGGACTAGCGTTTATCCCGTCTCGGCGCGGCAAAACGATATTTATAACGACGATTCGTTACCGTTCGCGTTGCCTCACCACGCGACAGTACTATTTTATTCGCCTGATCGTCACCACGAAAAATCATTAAGTTAAATGTCGGAAATTGATACGCAGCTTCTTTTACTAGAACGAAACTAAATAACTGTAGGACGTGGGATAATGAAATCAATGATCGGTAGATAATTTCGAATGACGTTTCTCACTGATTTACTATTTATATTGCAGACTGTGTTTGTAAAACAGAAATTTTCAGTGATTAGTATTGCCATTAGCAGAACAAAATTGGTAATAACACACGGAAACTCTTGGTTCGAATGGAAACGCTTGTTGAACACGCGCTCGACGTGATTTTCTTTTATTCCTGACGCTTTGCGCGCGACTCAAAGAGAAAATCCCTCGAACAGCCTTTTACAAGCTCTTGATCGTTCGATTTTCATTAGCTGCGTGCAGCAGGGGTAGCGAAACGAGTTTTGCACCGGCGATTGGGGTTGGTTTTCCACGTCGCGTTGCTTTGGGGTTTTGATCGCCTTCACGAGAGTCGCGCGTGCATTTCCACGCGGAAATTAAAAACGCGTGTCACGGACGTTGCTTTGATTTCACAGTTTCGTGTCCAGGAATACGTGCGATGATTTATTAAAAAATTACACTAAGATCCGTGTTTATAAATTATTATATGATATTTTTATTATAATCGATTAGTTATGATTTTGATTTAAAGTTTTTATTCGAAATTAGTGAAAACTTTATTTATAGATACCATTTATTTAGAAATTTTAACTGCGACGTGATCGAGGATATAAAACATTTAAGGTATTTCATACTACCTGACGCTTTCGGTTCATAAATTATTAAATCCTCTTTCTGGACATTAACCTTCCATTAGATGGTAGCTGGCAACTTGGAGTATTAACAATTTTCCCATCACTTCAATTGGACCGACTAATCATTAGACTTTTTCCAATAAATCAAACGGTTCAGCTCATGAGTGTGCGAAATTCACTTGGAAAAAGGAGAAGGTAACGTTGCTGCACGTTCTATAAAGTAGATCATATCCTTTCGAGCGTATGACAGGGTAATATGAATCTTCATTAGACAAACGTCGAAAGTGACCAAGTTCCACCTCTTGGGATTAATCCAGGTCAGTTTTCTTCCTCCTACGCGAATCTAACTTCTATCTATCACCTGTCGAGTTCAGTTAATCTTCCCAGGGTTTCCAGCAACGTGTATAAATGAATCATAAATCGTGGAAAGTTCATTTAGAGTTATGGGCGTAGCGTTTTGAAGTAAGATGCGAGACAAGTGTCTGTGTGCAAGAAGGAGAGATGATGGAACGACGAGAGGGAAGGGGGGAGGTAGATGTTAACCCGAGGCTGTCGCATTTAGAGGCACGAATGCTTCACACGTATTTCGACACCAAAGACTCGTCTCTCCGTTGTCGTCTTCGGGACATGAGCCCCTCCTTCGCGAGTAAGTGGCTGGCACGGCGGCAAAGGACACCCTCTTGTTTCGGGCTTTTCGCATGCAAAGCGATCATATTTCGCGTTGAAAGTCTATTAAATCTCCCCGCGAATCGCTGCGGTTCGGACCGTTACGATTTATCGCGCTCGCGTTCAGATTTTGGTTCACGTTTTGCAATTACGTTTGATGTTCCTTTTCACCGTCTCTTGATTTAGCTCGTATTACAGATAGAAGGATACCACCGTTTAGACTGCAATTTAAAATTTATTTCTATCTTAAGGATTAGAAAGTCCAACAAATATTTCTATTAAACGTTAATTCTTTTGTATTAAAATTTAATAAGAGAGAGGATCGTAATGAACAGTAGAATGACTAGTAAAACAAGCCTAATTAAAAATATTCGTTGATAAAACAGGCAAAAGTTTTCGTAGCCAGACCTCGACGTTTCGTTTCCGGATTGAAGTTGCGCACCTTTGATTGTCGCCGAAATTGAACAAGCGCGTTAGCGTCAAGCGGCGACGGAGGAGAATGCCGCGACATCGACGTCGCGTTTTCGAGAACATGTACTACGTATGTAGTACGCCTCGACTACGTGTGTTCCTACTTCGCCTCCTGCCCCTTTTCCTTCTCCTCCGGTAAACGCGAAACGATCGTAATTTCGACTAACAGCTGCTCGGGCCGACTCGTCTCAACGAGACACGAAACATCCTTAAATCAAGATCTTGCCTAAACACGGCCGTTTGAATAGTTCGTTCCCGTTGCTCACGGATCTCGAAATAGACGACGCCCTCGAGTATCGAGTTTACTCGCGTTACGTACTGTGTGCGGCTAAAGAATCCTTAATCATAGTGCAGTAGACGTACACGCGGTAATTGCAGTACTGGATACCAGTACGTCTACTCAGAGAGACGTCGACCGGTTGTTTTACAACGTACTGTAAATCTCTTGTTTGCCTGTCTGTCAATCCTAATTTAAGTTAACCAGTTCTCTTAAAACATGCATTAAATGCTCGCTCCATGAACTGAATATGAAAATCTGGACTATAGAGTCAGAATGTATTAAGTCACTCAGATAAATTGGACTGTGTACGTTCCAGCTTCGAGGTCCAGAACTCAGAAGTCTTTTCGTTTTAACATAACCGACCGAGTCTCTGATAAAACCCTTCGGCGGATCGTTTTTACGCGATTTAATCTTTTCTCGGCGAATCAAATAAATTCATTGGATCGATATTAGTATTCCCCGAGGAACGAAAGGGAAAGGAGCGATGGACAAACAGACGGACGAGGGACGGATCCGTTGGCTTTTCTCTCCGGGGCATAAGAAAATCGGCTCGAGCTGTCGCCCCGTAAACGTTCTCGGGATCGAGTTAACCGTCTGATTACTCGAGGGGGACGCGTACCGGGTCCTTACGCCCTTGTTCGCGTTCACCTTACACCCTCTCCTCCTAGCCTGGAAAATGGGCGTTTGCAATTTAACGGAATCTCTGCATATAGAGTGCCCTCATCGTAGCGGTTCTGTACTTTAAATGACGTCCCGGAAGTCCCCGTACTAATTCTATGGGTCTTCGAATGGATGACGCCCCTTCGTCCATCGCGAAGGGCGACCACGAGACAAGGGCTAGTTATACACGAACTCGGGTCGGTCATAATTGCGCCACCCTCCTCTGCGAGATGGACCTTGAAAGACTTACACAAAAGGAAGATGCGCGTCTTCAACCTGTGCGTTCAGGATTCAATGAATTTTTATTAATTGTGAAAGGAACCGCTCTGGAAAAGAATTCTCTTTACTTCGAGTCTGTGACAGAATTCTCGAAAACACCTGCTGTAAAAGTTTACAATAAATTGCAACGATTCTATGATAAAAACGAAACGGGAACGAAGATAACGTTGATTCGTGTTATTTATTAATGCGCACACAATAAAGGATTGGGAATGGAGGGAAATATACGACCTTGAACTCCGATAAAAATTACGAGGGGACAGCCGAGCCTTAAATCTTTTCTTGTTTGTTCTGGCCTGGCTGACTCATAATTATTCACAGCGCGGTGTGCGCCATTAATCCGAGGGAAACCTATACCTTCCCGATAATGTCAACCATGGTCATTCTGGAAACCCTTTAATACAGATTTACAAGTATACGCGAGCTGGCAAGGAAATCCACCCTCGCCTCTTTATACAGGGTGTATTAGGAATTAATCCACTGACGAACTTGTAGTTCCAATTTTAGTTTCAATTAATCGAGTACTTAAGAAATATCTTATTAAAAATTAAGTTAGTACTTCTTTAATACATACATGATTAGGAAAAATTCTACGAACATGAGAAAACACAATAATTATAATCAGCAAACTCTAACCGAGGTCATATATTGCACTTACTTTATTATTCGCAAATATAATTTCCGGGCGTTTTAAACTTTGCACACGACGTCTAGAACGTCCCTGTTGCCTATTAGGCAATAAACTAAAAAGTGTGAGCGCAGCAACTTTTATGTTTGTTCTCTCGTTGAACGCGGTACACCCGATATGATTTCGTTGGTTCGCGACAAACAATAGCCAGGCGTGCTCGTGGAGCGGTAAAACGTGGACGGAGGGCGCGGCGGGGTTTGGTAAAGGGTGAATCGCAGCTACGTGCCCCTGCATACGAATCGTCACCCCACGGCTCGTGGCGGGTTCGCGCGGTACGTCGTCGTCGCCTGTTGGCTGGCGTCGAGGACCCCTGAAACCGTCGCCGTCGCCTCGAATCTAATGGATTGCACCGATACTTATGGTCAAATCGCGGCCAACAGTCCTCCGAGAGGCCGACTACGGTGCCTTGCTCATTAGCATTCCGCTCGAGCACGGCTGAACGAGTGCTTTTGATAATCGGAAATACCCGCTCGAAAGACGTAAATTAGGCGCGTGGGCGGGGACGGGCACTTGGCGTTATTATTGCGCCACGCCGCGCTGCTGGGGTTACCGGGGCGAAAAGTGAAAAGGGAGACTCGACGAGATCCTGAGGACAGCTGGCTTTACGATTAAAACGTGACTTCTCAGGTGTTTCGTGGTTGCAAGAATTTTTCTGACTAATCGGATTTTCTACTACGTCGTGTAGTGAATGTTCGTAAGCAAGATGAAAAAAAATATCGATTACAGTTAAATATAGAATAATTCATTTTTAATTACTATTTTAATTATATTATTGTTATTAGAATTTTATTTAATATACAATAATTCAGTTTTAATTATTTCAAAGTAGCCCAGATAAATTAAGCCTCTTTCGATCGTGAAGCTTTGAAACAGATCAATGAAAACACGAAACTTTACTTTCCTTATTTCTAAAGCGTTTAAGTACGTGAATGAGTGACAAACTCGTTCGACTCGGACAGCAATTTCCACTGAGCCACCGTGTATAATGGCATATTGGCAATTAAATATAAGCTGAAAAATTGGTCGTTAAGTTGAATTCCAAGGCGAAGTTCCAGGCATTCCGGGACGTTATCTCGCGGAACAGTCGTGCCGACGATTGGATTCCAGGATCGGGCATAGATCGGAAGCTTACTGCCGACCGTTTCTCAATTAACTTTTGCGGCTGCGAACGCAACGTAACTGGAAACTTTCCCTGTAACTTTCAGCGGGATATCCCTCCTCCCGTAATTCCTGTTGCTCGAGTTTTAAGCTGCCTTAACAGGGGATTAAACTTCCTCGAGAGATCGCGTAGTACGTGTACTTAGAGATTACTAGAGACATGCAAGACCGATTCGGCCTTCCCGAAACCACGAAATATCGGTTCAACCCGCTTCTCGCGACACAATTTTTTATCTCACGATAATAAATTGAATTGTTTCCGCAATTCATGGAAGTTGAAAAATGCGTCGGCACTCGTATTGTTCTGCATATTCATTCACCTTGTTTACTGTTTGAATAATCACTCATAGAAAGTATATTTTTGTCACAGGAGAGCTTGGAAGAACGAGTTCAAGAATTGGAGCAATTGTTACAAGTGGAACGCCTCGCTGCTCAAAGGGATCGAGCGACGATCACGAAGTTGCAACGACAAATCAACAAGGTTAGTCAAAAAGCGACAGTAACTTTCATTAATCATGCTATTTTTCAATGCTGCATTTACAAGCATCTAACGAACGCTCGTAACTAAGTAGATAACATCATACGTTATTACTTGTATTATAAAAATTAAGTGATTTATCGCGTTTGAGAAAAATTCTCTGTTAATAAATCAGCAGAAGGTGAAAGACGATGGAAAAGAGATTATACAAGGTGAGTCAGTAAGAAATATCATATTGTTCGCTAAGTATTAATTTTCTTACAAAGTCTGGTAGAAATACATTTTAATTTACTGACATAAGAGGCTACATTTATAATGTAATAAATTCATACATAATATATTTTAATAAACTCATTAAACATGTTATTGCATCTTACTGGCTCACCCTGTATGTATAATTCTTGGAATACGTTGCATTTGACGCTGCGTCTCGCGAGCTCCTATCAGATACTAGGATGCCTGGTTTCGCATAACCATAATCATACGTCTCTGCTTTCCCGTGATTTATTCCGTGTTGTGTCATTTCAATAACACCGTCTATTGCCTATAATCGCTTCCGTCTCGGTTATCCAGGCTCGTGAAATCCGTTAATTTATCTCGCCATTCCCCGGATTATCCGAGAAGTCAGTTATTTCCTGATACGCGAGTATCGAGCAATTAACCACGATATTATAGCCAGACACCCACCTGCTGGGTTTTTTTCCAGTGATAAAAACGAAGGCTATATCACTTGATGAATGCAAATAATATCAAAATGAAGTATTGATAGAAATTTTTATACTCGTCATGTTCAGATATTTAAAAAGATAAGCGCTCCGGCGTAAGTCTGAATTAACTGTTGTTATAATGTATGTATTTCACGATGTTTCCATGAGAAACAAGAGAACCAAGAAGTAGCCTAAAATTCCCAACGAGCGGTAAACTAGCTTCATCCCGGAATTACAATTTCTCGGCAAACACGAAGAAGCACCGTCTTGCGAAGACGCATAAATTCCCGGCAGGTCCCAGATAATCCTGTATACTCCATTTTAATCCGCTGGCTGGTCGCAGTTTCTCACATTCGAAACTGTGGCCGAAGGAAACACAGCGTCGTCGCCGTACAACAGCGGAGGGAAAATGATGCACGACGGGAGAGGACCGGGTTCGGTCTGTTTCTGACATGGCCGGCTGCCCTTTTCCCTCCGCGGCGGCCTACCGCCAAACCGTATAAAGTATCGTGACAAAAACAAGCGGGGGCAACGAGTGGAAAAATCGGGAAACGTACACTGGAGCCGGGCGTAATCTCGCGTGATTTACGCGGTTTCCAACGTTCCAGACCTGACTCAGACGCGTTAAAATTATTTATTTCCCATCGATGCTCCGATAAACGATTCTGTGCAAACGCGGGAGATTGATGGTTCCCGCGTCTCGATCAAACAGTAAACGCCGCGAGCTCGTGGAAGGGTTGCCTCGTCGAGATTTATAATCCTTTCCTTCAAAGGGGGCGAATGTACTTTCCGCTATTTATATATACTAGCAAAATTCAATTAGCAAAATCGTTTAATTTTTCAGTACAGTTTGTACGTGAAATGGAGAGACTAATTAATTCAGGATTATTAATAGATGTATAAAAAGTACTGAAATTTCAATGAAATCTTAATTCATACCAGAGCAATTTAAATTATAAAACAGATACAAGGAGGAAAAAATTATGATGGATTCGTGGTCACTGTTCAAGATAAAGAGTAGTACAGAGTCAGTCTAGTCAGATAAAGTTCCGGTTAAATTCCATTTCTCACATCTCATTTCCGATTATCCTTCCCACCTATTCGTCTCCGAACTCGCCTTCGTTTCGCTGCTTTTATAAGTGAAGAGGAAAAAGATCTTCCTAACTGTTCGGTAAGAGAATTTCCTCGCAACTTTTCCGGAGAATTTCGTCCGAGTTATTTGAATTCTCGCGTACTTTTCGACGTGTAGTTACGGAATGGAAAAAAAATTCGGACGATTATCTAAATCTCGTCGAAGTTACTTCAAACCAGTTTACATTCCAAACTTCTTCCAAGAGTTTAAGACATTCATCTCTTAATGTATCCTCTCTTTGAAATATCGTTT